>NW_020447564.1:585897-673544 GCF_003343035.1 Apteryx rowi
GCAGGAGGCCGGCGGCCGCCCGGAACGGCGGCGCGCAGCAGGTAGGCAGCCCGCCGCCCCGCCTCGCCTCGCCGCTCGGGGCGGGGGGGAGGGGGGTGCGCGCCGAGTGCCTTAACGGCTGCCGCGTGTCGGGCGGCGGGGGGCGCCGGGCTCCCGGCGGCTGGCCCAGAGCGCGCAGCAGCGCGCAGCGAGGGGGGCTTGCGCCGGGCTGCGCGGGCTAACGCCGCTCCCCGCCGGCTTTCTAGGCACATGTGCCCCACGCTTTAAAAAAAAAAAAAAATTTATCGCTTTTACAGGTATGCCTTCACCTAGTGCAGCTGCACGCCCGAGCCTGTATGTTACATCGTTCTGAAATATCACCTCTGACACCGGATCAGCTACTGTAATCAAGGCCAATTTAGGTAGTAGTGAGGCTAGGTAGGGCTTTATTAATAGGCTCCTTTCCACCACCAAGGGAAGCTGCTACTCGGCGCAGGTGAGAATATTGGGCTCTGGCCATGCGTGCGTGCAAGCAGCAGCGAGCGGGGTTCCTGGGGCGCGCAGGCCTGCGGAGGCGAAAGGGTTTGGAGCTGGGTGGAAGCCGGTTTCTGCATAATACGAGGACTGAGACGCTTGCCGTGACAACAATGGGAAATTTGTATTTCACCTGGCCATTTTGTACCCATTCAGAGTCCCAGCTTCGGTCTCAGGTGCTCTTTGGACTTATGATTAACAGTGCTCTCACCGGCTCTGTAAAACTTGATGAGGAGGAGAAATAATGAGCTTGAAGTAATGAATGGCTGAAAATTTAACTGTGCATGCATCTAGGGCTGCACAGCACTTCAGTATAAATGAAAAAGCGCTTTTAGTACATAGTATTTCATTGGGCATCTACTACTGAAGGAACATTTTCAACTCTGCCTGTTTAAAGATTACAGAAATTTTCTTATGCTTGGGAAAGGGGTACATGTTTATAGGTATTTTTTTATACATAATAGTTGGAGACCTCCCAAAGTAAAGCACTTTGGCAGCTTTAAGATAGTATGTAGTATTTTACAGGGAATTGTCACAGTGTCTTTGCAAACAAAGAATAAAGATGCCTGTGCAGTAAGAGTTTACACAAGGCGGGAGCACAGCAGTACATGGCAAATACAAAAAAATGAGGTTTATACCGGTTAGAACTCATGAAATATGCTTATTGTTATGGCTGCATATTGCTTAGTACCTTTTTTTAATTATATGAACATAAAATCCCACAGTCTCAATTAAGGGCATGGCATTGGATGCACTGGATGTTCTTCTACCCTAACTGGGGAAGACTTAAAAAAGAAAAAAAAAAAGAAAAAGAAAAAAGAAAAGCCTGTCAAACTGCCCAAGCATATGCCATCAAGAGAGTCCAGTTGTCCTTGTACTTGAAGAGTAAGGCAGCTCCCTGGGAGCAATTAGGGAATGTTTCCTTACCTCATGTTGCCAACCGACAGGTTACTATTAAGAGTAGCAATACTTGATTTAGCTTTAAGTCAGATGCTGAAAGCAATGTAGGTGTGGTAGTAGAGAGTCTGGGGCAGGATAAACACTGCAGTGTGGTTATACCCAAACCTAGTTTGGGTATCCCTCTGGATGACCGTGTACCCACTGACAAACTCAGAAGTGAAGCCAGCATCTTAATGAGATTTTTCAGCCTTGCGAAGCTGACTCATTTAGGCTAACATGACTTAAAAGAACATGTTGTTTGGGCTGCAGTCTACACGATCTGCTGTATCTTGGTTTCTCAGTTTAAGACAGTACTACTCCCTGCTGCCCATTCGAAAACTCTGGCAGTGTCTTAGCTTAATCCTCCAGTAAAGTTGGTTTAAACTATGATGCCAAGTCTTATATTGCAGAATCTAGGCAGCTTCACTCCTGGAATGGTCATGTACAAGTAAATTAATACCTCAAACCTAACATCTGTTTCCTAAAGGAACAAGTCAATTTTTCTTATGTCCATCAAGAACAAGCGATGAGAGGAGTTGTGGGTGGTGTTAGAAGAGGTCAAATAGAAGACTAAAAGCAAATAATTGTAAGAATGCAAATAGAGATACATAATTTATTTGAGAACTGAAACAGAATTCAAAAAAAGCTAACTACTCGTTGTTTAGCTGACTCTAAATCATGGACAATCTTAAATTAATCCCTTTCTATAGCTAATCATAGCAGTGAGCAGTTTTTCTACTTTTATCTCTGCATACACCTCTCAGACAAGGTATATTTAAACTTTTGTGCGTCCTTTTACTAGGAGGAGGAAGAAATTGGGTGGTTCATGCCTTTAAGAATTTCTTAATTCCTTTTTGGATCTATTCCCACCCTTCCATCTTTTTGTCAATGGGAATAATAAATTTTGTTACAAAGTCAGAATTATTAATTCACGTTAAGAGCCAAAAAGATGTCTAATAAAGCAAACACTGGTAGCGAGCAAAACCGGCAAGGAAAATGGTGGCTAGCACAGGAAAAAATAATTTATTTTTAAGATATAATGCTTATATATATTCTGTATACCACAGCTGTTGAAGACATTCTACCTTAGTTTGTACTTTTATAAAGGTTATCTTACAATCTTCAAATAGCATTTGGTTTACATCACCAAAAGTATTTTGAATATGCCATATTTATGACACATTTTGTAGGTGTAAAGGTATGAAAATTTGAAATAAAGGATAATCTTTTTCTTGACTTTTTGTTAATGTATCTCTGCATTATTTTAGTTTTCTTTATTGATAAACATGCATTTTATTACCAAAAAAAAAAAGGATTAATGAAGTCAGGACTACAGAATAAATGACTAAAGTTAAACATCTCAGAATTAAGATTGTGTGAGTTGCAGCTCCTGCCATATAAAACATAGTTTATTCTGCAGCACTCTGCCTTGGTATCACCTCCAGTGCTGCCTTTTTTTCCCCAGATCCTCATGCTAGATGAATTTTGTGAGATGCTGTGTTTCTGTTTGACTTTGATATGACTTAAGGTTGCTCAGCTCCATTTGGGATGAGGCACTCAGCACCTGGTACATACTCACTGATGGACCTGGAAAGTTCTGATAGACTTGGAATGAGATTTGGGTTGGATTCTACAAAGTGAACTAACAAAGTATTGTTAAAATCATTACTGCTGATGTTTTGTGCTAATCTGAGAGTCTCTGAATCCAGCGTAACTGTAAGATATAATGGGGGATCCAGTTTGGTGGTCCTAGTTCTGTGCTGGAGTACTACCATTGGTGGTGATCAAGTTGTATTGACATTTTCGTGTGGTGAAGGCATAAGTAATGAGGCCCTGCACACTTTTATTTATTTTGTAATATTTCCTGCAAATGTTTTGCCAATATAATTTGCATGTGAACGGCTCAGGTATAACAATAACAAATGTGTCATAGCACTCTGTGTAGTGTAGAGCAGGCTTGAACCTCATGGAGGTGGAGCCATGGTTGCCCACCTTGTTTTTTCTTCTGCCCTTGTTTACAGTTATGCCATCCCCTTGACTTTGGCTGTGAATGGGAACAGTGCTCATCCCTCACAGTGTACAGTACTGGCCCCTTTTTTTTCCTGCAGTCCAGTGTAATGGTTTCTCTATATTCAAGGCTTCTTTGGAGATACTGGGATCGGTACAACTTCACCGCTCGTTCCTGTCCGAAGGTTGTACCTCTATTAAGCTCATCTTGGTTGTCCTCCTGTAGGATACTTTGCTATCTGTTTGGTTGTGCTTGCAGGAAGTGAACCAAATACCAAAGAAAATCATGCAATATCCCAACCACTATGGCTTATTCTGTATATTGAATTGATATCTTATTTTCCTTTTTCTGACAGTTTAAAGCGATTGCACTTTACCCCTGCTGTCTCCTGAGAAAGTTTCATGGGTGATGCCTAGTGCTTTTTTTGATATCTGCCTGTAATGCAGCTGCTTCCTGCCTGTAGATTAAATCTTGCTTCTTCCAGTTCTAGCTTCTTGACTCATATGTTTCCTGTGAAATTCTTTTTCATTTCTTTTTCAGGTTTTCCTCGTTCTGAATGTCTGTATCATGTCTTTGAATACTTACTATATGTTCTGTTTCTGCATTAGCAGCAATTGTTAGCCAGACACTCCTCCTGGTGTCACATTGTGTATCTTCCTCACAGAGCCATCCTTTAACTTACCAAGCTATGTCTGTCTTTTTCCTGATCCTCAACTTAGTTTTACCTTATGTTTTTCTTCTAAGAAGCTCACAGCTGTTGCTTTCCTTAGCATGTTGTCATCCTATATGAACTATCTATTGCTGTACTATTGATAACGTGGTCAGTCTTGTTCATGGTGAACCTATGGCACTGTGTGTCTCTCTGTGAGGGAGCCTGGTGTGCCTGTAGTCAGGTTGTTTGTCTCACCAGAAGTTGTTGACCCCTGTTAACATTGGCTGTCATAATGCTATTTGACCCAGCTCTTTCATCTGCTTGCTATCTTTACTTCCTCCCTTTGCATTCATATCTCCTGCTGTTAGAATCGTAACACAGTGTCACAGATAAGACTTTTGTCTCCGTTGTAATGCCACAAGCCCGTTTCTTCCATTGATGCTACTACTTTGTGCTAGAAAATAATAGTAGCTTATTCTAGTCTAGTACTAAGCTTTTCTTTAAGAACCTGCACTGGTTTTCAGTAATGAACTGAGGTATCTCACATACTCAGAGGGGAAAGCATGATTCTACACTGTCACCTCTTGTGTATTCTGGCATTGCGTTCCCAGTATGACAGTAAGGAAGCTCTTAACTTCCTTCACTCCTGCACTGTTCTCACGACCTTACACAAAGCAAACATTTCTGTAATTCTAGCTCACAAAAGTGTAATGTATTTACTGTTTCCTGCCCATCTTTTACAACCATTTCCAGTTAGGCCTTTGTCAGAATCCATATGCATCAGTTTGGTTTGTTGTATTAGTTATGTAGCAAGGAAGTTTTGAGGGTCATGATCAGTTAGGTTACCTCACTTCACTCACCTCACAGAAATGCAATGTCATTGTGTGCTGGGTTGCTGCAAAGAGGATTAAATTGTTCCACCCTAGTCCTTTTGTTTTCCAAGGCCCAGAAACTTTGACTGCTCTGGATTAAAATCAGTGCTTTTTCCCCCTCTTTAGAAAGCCCTGCTTGAAAAAATCACAGGCTTCCAAGCCAAGCACCCAGGTACCTTTCACAGTGCAGTGCCTGCCTTAAACTTTTTGCAGATTCTGGGTGATCACCTGCAAAAAGCTTGCTTTACTTTAACCATGTTCACTTTTAATACTGACTTGTTTGGCAAAAATCTGATCCTGTGTGAGAGGCTTTCCTATGTTTTTTGATGTTCCGTGTGACTAAAATGAAACCCTCATTACAAAGAGATGGGTGGGAATGAATAAGCGGCTTTAATTGTGGTAGAGGCAACAAAGGCATGGCCAGTGGCAGTAGGGACTAATTAATGGCACTGTAGCAGGAGATCCGGATCCTGTTCCCAGCTCTGCTGAATACTCTGTTCCACTTCTGTGTGCCTCAGGTGCTATACTTGTTAAAGTGTGCCTGGTGATATTCCTCCCCTTGTCAGACAGTTGTTTATTTACTGACCAGAAAAAAATGTAGCATGAGAGTATTAATCACAGTTTATAGTAGCCACAGGTTTGTGCTGGCCACAGGAATTTCGAGGGCAAAGCAGCAAACCCAGCTTTTGCAGGTCATCCCAAATGAATGAGCCAGGATAGCACTGTGAATATGATACAACTCCACTTAGTCATACCAGAAATCAGCTTCTGTTGTTTTGATCCATATTAGACAAAGCATTGCGTTAATATGGGTAAATCCAAAAGCAATAGTGACATTGGAAGGAAGTAGACAAAAATCCATGTTGAAAATTACTGGTATTGTAAGATGATGTTTTCCATAAGCATTGCATTTTATAAAGCTTTATATGAAATTTTACTGGCTTTTTCTATAGTTCAGGGACAAAGAAGTTTTATGTTTAGGTTTTTCATAATCTGATTAATTTAGCTCACAATGAAGTAAAATGGATGATGGAAGTAGTCAAAAGATACGCAACTAATTTAGTATTAGTTATTTATTTCTTTACTAAAAAAGGGGTGTTCTGAAGTTTACCTCCAATTTATACAGCTAGTTCTGTTTAAGCCAGGGGACTTTATTTTGTAGATGCTCTAGAAATTTTTGAGGTTAGCATGTGATGTTATACTCATGGAAAACATCCCTATTAATGCTAATTAGAGCAGCATGGCTAAATCCTATATGGTTTACTGTAAACATGCCACGATTACATAAGAAAAGAGTAAAGGTTGGAGACTTTCTAGGACAAGTGGCAATTGTCTTATGCTGCCAAGGGCTTTGATGGTGTGAGAGCTATTAGGAAATTCTGTAAGCAAGCCTCAAACTTCAGAGGTAGGAGTGAGGCCAGAGCTTTCAAGCTCCATAATTTCTATGGCAAAAACATTTCTTGTAGGACTTTTCATAACAATCCATGGAGTATAATGATGTCCCTGTTGAAATCAATGAAGTCAAATACTTTTTTGTATTATAATTGGACTGTGTTTGTAGCTGCATGGATATTGAGAAAGTGCAAGGAAAAGATGTGACTGGAAGTAGGAATTCCTTCTTTTGCTTGTTAAATCTAAACATCCTGTCTTTTAAGATACTTTACTATTTAAGGACGCTTTGCAATTTTTCTGCATTTTTTTTCATTTTGTCATCTCTACTATGTATCATTTTACATTTTTTATTTCAATTAGTTTTCATTTCTTATATCATAGAAGGTTGCCATCATGGAAGATGGAATACAAACAGGAAAGCCATTACCACTTCCAGCACAGCAAACAGTATTAAATCCAATATTAAAAATACAGGGGCAGACCTGATGTTTAAAATACAAAGCTACATAGGTAAGAACCCTGTTGTGATCTGCACTAGAACAACATGCAATCGCTGTACTAAGGTAATACCTCAGTTTTTGTTCAAAAATGCACAATTCTTACCATATCTTACAAGTTCAGCTGCTTTGGTTTCTGTAGTGCAACTGATTTGTCAGATTCCTTTGCTTTCAGGATCTGCATAGGTAAAGAGCCCACGAGTGAGGAACTGTTTTCAGGGTCAAGATTTTGGTTGTTACGGTCTGCTGTTGTCTTTTCCAAGTTCAGCAGTGCCATAAACTTTTTCATTCTTTTGCTTTCTTTTAAAGGGCTGCCCAGTACCTCTTCCCAGCTACAGACTCTTCCTGTATTCACCACTCAAATATATTTATTTCCATGCCATACCAAGCCTTGACTGTCCAGTGCAAAGGCCCTGATTCCACAAATGAGTTAAGGATGTGCCTTGATACATGCACAATTTTTACGGATTTCAATGGAGAGATTAATCACTAACTCAGAGGTGGTCAAGCTTCTTCAGAATTAGAGACTGAGGCCAGTTTTAGAATCTCTCTTGCAGATTTATCAGGATGTCACAGATTATGGCTTGGGTGCCTTGTTGTGTGCCAATGAGTAGGAGATATTTCAGTGTTGAGCTTCTTGCTCTAAATTAGCAGCTCTTCACCTTCTTCTTTGATGCAAAGGTCGTGGGTTGTAGCCTGCTCACAACAATTCCATTCCACCTGCTGGCTCATTTTGAGTGAAAAGCAGGTTGAAGGGCTTTGCTGAGTCAGTCCCCAGAGGTTCATTAGGAGATTGAGCTGGAAGGGGTGAATTTTGTCACTTAGGACCTTAGTTTGTATGGGAGTTTTTCCATTGGGTCTAGAAGGTTTTGAATCAGGCCCGCAGTTAGGTGTCACTTGAAAATTTATCTTTCATTTGATGTCGCATTTATCGTTTCACTGTCAGTATTTCTTTTTTGGCTAGTCTTGGTTTTCTAATTCTTGCTCTGCTATGTAGGAGTTTGTTTAAAAGTTCTCGGTAGATTTGGATTGTCCGCTGAGAAAACAGAACTATGAAGATTTCTGTCATTTTCTGCCTTTTTCTTATGTTAATTGCATTTGATTTGCTGAGAACGTTCTTTCTGTTAAAACCTGACAGCTTACTTCTTTTTTTTACATACATAACTGAACTTAACACTTAGGTTGAAAAGTTACCCAAAGAAAATTTATATCTACATTTTTTTTTACTTTTTTACTCAAATGGATGCAATTAAAAAAATATATATTTTTTAAAGGAGATAGGTGTGTTGGAGTAATGTTGGAGTAACACTACTGACTAGAGCCCAGGACTTTGTTAACATTAAATCCGTGCCAAAGTAGAGCACCCCAGTTTCTGTAAATGTATGCTCTTTTAACTAGGTGCAAGGTTAAGTCATTCCACATTATGTCCTGATGTGCATCCCATTCAAGCTATGCTTTATTTAAATGGAAGAAGTTTTAGGTGCTAAGATATTAAAAGCTGATTAACAAGAATACAGCTACAATTAAAGCACTCTGCAGCAGCATACCTAATAGATATAAACAATAATATAGTCCAAAAAACTTTATATTTATTAGGAAAACAAAATTCTCTGTTAGACTTGTCAGTCTTGAAGCTTGGGGGTTTTTGAATTTGAGAGCGAGTCACAATAAAACTTTGTATGAATCATCCAGGTCACATTTGTTCTTGAATTCAGTGGGTTCAGGGAAATGAGTGTAGGAAAGGACATCAGGGAGCCAGGTTACACATCCCATCCTCTTCGTATGGTTAGGGCTGTTTTGGATCTGCTCCCATTTCTATCAGTAGCCTGTGTTTACTATGGAAAATACAATTACTTAGTGAAATAACTCTCACCAGTGGAATTAAGGACTTCTCAGTCAGACATGGAGAGGGCATAAAGCCAAGCTCCTCACAAAGCCAAGCTAACTTATGCATCTACTTTCTAACAAGATACTTCCTATCAGAATCATTTCAAATATGTCAACACTTTGGGGGCATTTTCACAAGCTGTCAAGCAAGTCATTGGCAGAACCAGTGGAGCATCGGGGCTGTTTTCTAGGTTTACACATTTGGTGCTTCTTTGTAGCTACATGAAGACTGAATGCATAGGAAGCCAGCAAATAATATGACAGACCTGTGATCCAGGGAGAAAAGGATGAAAATGATTTCACTATTCAATCTTATCTATTAATGTTTATGCACTCTGCAGGTGAGGGAGCTCTTCAAGTGCCTGGAAATTCTTTATTTTTCATTTGAGCTAGACCAAACAGATAACCATGCAGGCAGTCTTAAGGACCAAATGAATAGCTCAGTCTTTCTTAGCTTTTCCTGTAATTGCTTCCTCTATGGTTGCATATGCAAACAGTGAGATTGTTTAGGAAAAAACAGGAGATTGCCTTTCAGCCCTGGGGAAGATGCATGTTTTTATGATATTGGTGAAGCCTTGTGATTGTTCCATTCGCCATGGAACTTTTTCCTTGCAGGCTAAAATTAAAAACCATAAGGAGTTTATGTAGCTGTTGCAGGCTTCTGTTTATGTATATAGATGCAAAAGATGCCCTGAAGTAGGCTTCTTCAACCTCTGGACTTTATTAATATTTGACACTTAGGAAAGAAAGTGAAGATCTTACGCTAGCTGTATGATTTCTATGGAGTGATCACATGTGGTGTTTTACACATGTTTAAGGACAAGTGGCTAATTTCAGAGAGAAGGCTAGAGGTACTTGTCATTCATATATCTTTATCTTGTGTGTTCACAGTAGGAACAGAGGCTCACATATACCACCCTTCAGTAATAGCACTCTTTGGACATCAGTGCCTTACTCTTGATTAACCGTGCTTGTCAGTGAGCATTGAATTCTATGTGTATAAATAATGTCAGATTGGCCTGTTTTAACATTACCAACTAACTCATTTCGGGCTCAGACTTTGGCTGCGTTCAGGTGAAAAGGCAGATGTACCTCTAATCCACCTTTATACTTCCTCTGAAGGCAGCCAAGTGTTGAATCAGCACTTGGAATGAATGAAAATAGCCAGAGGGCTGTGTTAATTTATGCTGTTGCAGGTAACAGTGGTTCTTGGCCAGGATCACTAGAGCACACTGCATGTAACCCTTATCTAAGCAAGCCCTGACACAGCTTCTACAATAGCCAGCCCAGTTGTCCCTCTTGATTAGCTGTAAGGCTGCTTTAGCAGTAGAAAATAGCGTGTGAGGTAGGTTAAAGATCTAACCTATATCAAGGCGTTGGAAGTACAGCTTCTACATATCACTTTTGAATTTCTCATCATCAGAATCTTCAATTCTGATCCTGAATCTCTTGGAGATATGGGTGCATTATGATACCTCTAGGAGTAAAGTCAGTTTAAAAGGTTTTCATCCTTTCTTGCCTGTTGCCCCAAGTTTCCATTCCTTTGCAGTTTTGTCAGCTGAGCTGATTGCAAAGCAGCCTCTTAGCATGGATCTGTGATGTGATCCAAGTTAGAGACATACGTATTTTAAAGGCTTGTTTCCTTGTTGTTGGTGTTATTGTAATCTGGATCATATAACGGCTCTGTTATCCATCACTTCCAGACGTTTGAATTTATGTAACTGAGGAGGCAATGACGTGGTGAAAGGGCAGAAATGAGCAAAAGTGGGAGAAGGAAAAGCTGAAATGCTTTTCCAGCTAAAAAGCTAGTTTAAGCATAAGCTAAACCTTCAATGTCATATGAAATAACCTGCATTTCTCAGATGCCTGAAGAGACTGTAAAGCAAGTCACATGATTGTTCATAAGCATTCCAAAATTAGAGGCATTTTCCAAGCTATTGGAGTAAAGACAGCTGTTTTTAGTTAGATATTTTGTCAAAAATGTTGTGAAGTTCTCTTTTGTTGATAATGTACTGCTGTGTGATATGCAGATCCTAGCTAAATCAGCATAGACCTGTGCCTTGAAGCACCATTTATAGATCTGCACAATGAGTAGTTTAAGGCCACATGCTTTTTGCAGATCCCCAAGTTCTGTCTACATAGCCTGTTAGATCCCTGTGAGGATATTTTTGCAGAATAAGGTCATTCTTATCCTGGAATGAGTCTGCTCACAAAGCTAGTCTGGATTATTCTGTAGGGTTTGTTGTGTTCCTCTTTGGTCAAGGCCTTCTGAAACCAAGGGTTCCTTTCCTCTCTCCATGCTAGAAGTTACACAACCAAGAGTCTAAAGTTCAGAGGTAGGGTCTAGTGGGAGTGAGAACTTTGGTTCATGAGGAAGTTCTCTCCAAGTAAGGAAGGGTGAGAATTTAAAGCGCCATGTTGTTGCACTGTATTTTTTAACCCTCAAGAGAAGTGCCAGTGTGGCTTAGTGTGGTCTGCTTCAGAAATGGATTCAGATAAACTCTAGAAAGGCATTTTTTGGGCTGTTTTAACAAGCTGCTGAGCAAATCTGGCAATGGTTATGCTACCAACAGGAGAAGTCTTGCTGCCTCCTCCTCCTCTTCATCTGGTTTGTGTGGACATGCCCTCTCCCTTGTATTGGCTCTGATACTCATGGGACCCTTCTGTGAGCTGATTCAGTTTGCTAGGCTGGTAGAAAACTATCCACATTTTGTTTTTCTGTGTTAGTTTTCTCCTAGGTTAATGAGTTGATTTAGCTCATGTAAGGGTCTGTTGGATGGCAGAGCTGGTGCCAAGTATGCAGACAGGGTATTTTGCCAGGAAGAGGAAGCAAACAGTGGAGTGAAATAGTAGGCTCATCCCCTTTTGATTGTAAAGAATTGTTAGCTCAGTTTTCCCTGTGTGAAGGAACACTTGGCACATAGTAGGGGATGTAGCACAGAACAGCTGCTGTCGATTGGGACTAATGAACTCAAAGACAGCGGAAGTGCAGAGTAAGAGCTGGATCTTCCTGTGATGGCTGTAAGTCACTACAGATCTGTTGAAGTCATGCTGATACTCCCCAGAGAGTAGTCCTAAATGTTCCAGCTATGAGGATTATCCAGAGCTGCTCAGTGATCCAGGTTCTGCTTATCAGTCCTAGTCTGAAGGAAGGTATCTTCTAATGGATTTCTGGGAAGTATTGATTCACCAAGACCAAGATTACTGTAATTGTCGTTAATGGCTGGGATTCTGCTGAGTGCTCACATGAGCAAACACATGATACAGAAAGTATTTTTTTGCTTTGTCATTCTGTCTGTGGCAGGTTGCCTGAAACAACAAGGGAGAGGCCCCAAACATTAACAGCCTGCCCACAAAGCTCTTTAAGTTTCTGTCAGAGGTTATGGTTGCCTTCGGGTTTTGGGGCTATGCTAAAGCTATGAATGTCTAACAGAGGTCTGCCTGTAGATAATTAGAGATATTTATATAAATGTCTGTGTTGTCTAACTGCTAGATCTTTATCTAATTTAAGATACAGTTTTATGTGAACATTCCTGAGGTTGTTGAAACTTGTTACAGGAATAAAGTATAAGGCTTCAGTTGCTTTAGGTACTAGCAGGAATGTAGCTTTGCTAATGTACTGAAGAAGAGGTTCCTCCCTCGTGCAGATTGTGATCAGTGTTCAAAACCTGTGTTCTTGCTTATCCCAGGGGTGTGTGTGTGTGTGTGCGCAGGCGTTTGGGGAGATATATACACATATGAATTCATGTAGGCTTTCCACAAGCTGGAATAGGCTTAGAATTATACATCCCTAATACTGCTACATAATTTTTGAATAACCATTTTGATCTTTGAAACCCTTTACCAACATCAGTAAATTACTTTTTCCAATAACTTTGTGAGATAGAGGAATTTTATCAACATGTTTCAGAGAGGGAAACTGAGACAACAAGGTTAGAGACCAATTTTCAATGACTCTGCCCTTTTGCATTTGTGTGCGTATGTGTGTGAATGCTTTTCACATTTGCGGGCTCACTGCCCAAGGAATGTGTGCACACTCAGTATAGCTGTTTGTATAAGTATGTGCATGTGTCAGTCAAGAGTTTGCTCAATTAATGCTGGTTGTGCAGTACAAAATATGTATGTGATTAAGTACAAACAAGTGGTACTGACCCATTTATTGGGAATTAAGTTTAATGTAACTCAGAGTTATGTGGAAGAAGGCAGAATTGATAATGGCTTCCAGTCATGTGTCAGATTTTCTTTTCTTTCCATGCCGTGTCAAATCAAGTATCACCAGAACTAGAGATGTTAATTTTTTTCCTTCCACTAATGTATTTTACCTTTTCTGTTGGAAATATGTATTTATTTTACAAATATGCCCAGTGAAGAAACACAGATCTTTCTCAGACTTTTGAAAAAAATTATTAAGGCAATTTAAGAGTATGAGCAATACATTGTGGCAGAAAAAATTCTGGGTTTTTTTTGCATGAAAAAAACACTTTTATCATATCAGTATATTGACCTGAATGAAGCATTTCCAGGGAACCACCTGCAGGAGAAACATCAAAACTTTTAATTGGTTTTAAAAGGTATTTGACTGAAGAAAATGACAGCACAATAGTGTAAAAAAAATCACTTTCTGGACGAGAAAAGTAAAAATCTTAACCTTCTTTTAAGACTGAATCTTCAAGCTTAAGCACAGTGAATCTTATTTCCTTGCTTCGTTCCAAGCATATTGTTGGATTGGCAAAATGTACTGAAATCCCAGCCAATCCTCATATGGGATTTCATTAAAGAGAAAAATATAGCAAGTCATCCTAACTCTGCAAATGACTCATCAGTTGCCTTAGGGAAGGCTGCCCTGAGACAGGCATGCCGCTGAAGAGGAAGAGTGCCGAGTGGCAAAGGCCACTCCCCCGGCCAATCTCACTTCAGGAGCGCAGCCTTCATAAAGGACCTCTCCGCCGACGCTGCACTCTTTTATCCTTTATTTCACAGAGAATGCACAGAAGCTGCAAGAAGGGACCTGTGAACTAGCCACAGAAACTTCACAGCCACTTGTTTTTGTACAAGAGAAGCACATAGGAGATCATGAGAAAACTTTAAAGGTAGGGGGAGATAATTTTTTTTAACTCTATCATTTAGTTTTGACGTTAAAAATGAGAATGTAGACTTTCTTTTAACAAATTATAGTACTTGGGAGCAGAAAGGAGGAGATCCATTCTCAGGATGGAGTCACAGTCCTGGTTCATGGGTCATGAACAAGTTTCCCCTGTTAAATGGGAAGCAGAGCTCAAGATCCATGCTGCTTTGGAATAGGTTCCTAGGAGTTGGCTTCAGAGGAATGGTTATAATCTACTTAGTGTGGTCTAAAACTGATAGTGCATTTTCATGAAGAATGAGTATGCTGAACTAATGAAGATGGACCAAAGAGTAGGGAACCACAGATGAAATGGTATATGCATCATGAAGCTGATGCTCTTGGTAGTTGTATCTGATGGCTGTGCAGGAGCTAACTTTTGCCCTTCAACTTCACGGTGGCTGTTGCCACTGAGCAAATAAGAAGGTGTGTTTTGGAAAAGAATAGCACACTTTCTCTAGGTTTATATCCATAAATATGAATAAAGTGAAACTGCTTATCATAATACAGTAAGTGTTTCTTTTTCAGACTTTTTTTGATTGCAGTAGGAAGTTTGAGCCTGGCCAGTGGCCATGATGTAAAAAGCAGAACTGAGCACAAACTTAGATTCAATCATAGGGGTCTATTATTGGGGTTGCGGAGGAGAAAGAGAAGAGGAAGGAAGACTTGAGGCATTTCTGGACGTGTTCACAACAACCCCAGATGTTTTCTATGTTTCATTTGTACAATTAACATGCTATCCACGGTTATGAAAGACTAATACAAATGTAACTTTCTACAGACAGATGCACAATCTGAACTTCTGCTGACATTGCTGTGTAATTTGATGGAGCGGTGGGGGATTTTTGTCAGTGATGTGGCTGCACTGGCAGCAGTTGCTAGTGTAGACACAGTTGAACAACAGAGAGGGGATAATTTAACCCAAGAGGAAGGAAACAGTAGAATGGGTTGAGCACAAACACAAAATGAAAGTAAGCTCAAAAGAGAGAGAGAGCTTACTTGCTTTCTTTAATTTTCTTTACCATAACCATCTTCAGTAGTACTGAATCAAGTGCCTAGTCAGTCAGGTAGAAACACTTGAATAAAAGTGACTGGATTTGTAAAGTGACTAGCTGCTTAATGTTTATTTATTCACTTTTTAGTTTTAAAAGTTTTATTGTGACCTCAGTTGATACTCACTGATTTACATCAGCTGAGGAATCTGCGCTTTACTCACTCCAAATGTTGTCCCACAGTTTGAGAGGCACTGAGAATTTTGCCAGACCTTGAGGTCTGAAGCCTGGATAAATTGGAGCTCCACAAAGTGAGTACAAAGACTGATCTTCGAAAGGCTATATGGAGATTAATGAAATGTGCTTTGTGGCATATGGCTATCAAAATGCATTTTAGGACTTGGGGGGTGTTTTTCTGCGTAGTAGTTATGAAATGCAAAAAAAAGTGAAGCCCTGGTGAAACGTCAGTGATCTCTTTTGATCCGTTTGATTATAAGGTTAGTTACAATGCTAAACCAAAGCAAAAATACACGAAGGCAGGTTACAAAGTATAGTTTTCTAGAAATTGTTTTCTTCATTCAGTTCTGTTTGTTCATTGGTAAGGCTGGTAATTGCAGATTATTACAGCGGTGTATATGTTGCTGTATTTTCCTACTAATATATGCAGGAGAAGGGAAAAAAACACTAATTAGGAAAGACCAGGGCAGATGAATAAAATAAATTAATGGAATGCCTGTGTCAGCATGTATGTATCTCATCCTGGAGTACATTACGAGGAGGCACTGAAGGTGTGGTGATGTGAAAAACAAAGCTGTGCAAGGAAACTCAAGCCTCCAAAGAACAAGAAAGTTCATAATTTGGTATAATAGGTACTGAGCTATCCAAGAATGAATTAGGAAGATGAAACCTGAGGATGCTAATTAAGAGCAGAGCTCAGGAAATCCAGATGCACCTATATTCCCCTGTCACAATATTTGCTACTGAAAATACTCATTTTTTGAACACCATGGGTAATGTTTTAATATTCCCTAACCCCTTTTGCTTTGCTCTCCTCAGGCACGTAAAGAAGGCAAGCTTCAGAAACTGTTGGAAATGAATGGACATATGCAGGTCCCCCATTCTTACGACTTTGACCTCATTGTCATTGGTGGGGGCTCAGGTGGTCTGGCTGCTGCCAAGGTATGAGAAAAAAGTTGTGATTTTCTTGTAAGTAGGTGAGTGCCATCCTGATCAGCTTGGATCTGCCTATTTTTAACACTGTAGGGGCATTACATTTATTCCTGATCAGCAGGAGTTCTTTAGAATTTAACCCCAATAATATTAATTTCTATCTGTTCTGAAGAAGAAAAATATAAAAATGTCATGCGATATATCTCAATAAAGTGAAGCTTGGTTCCCCAGTATCCCCACTAGTGGGAGATGATGTTGTTAGAAAGCAGCATGTAGTTATCTCAACAGTGACTTTTATTAGTAGTTGAAATAAAATTAAAATTCAACTAATAACTGAAAAAGCTTTAAAAACTTTTCAAAATTGACATCAAAAGGTTTTTAGTTTTGTCTGATGTTAATATCTGCTCAGAAATAATTGTGTATATTGTTTTTATTTCTGACAGTGCTTTTCAATAGGGGAGATTTTATGTAATTTGTGAGTCTACACAGCTACATAAATGAAGACTTTACCTATAAATTAAGTAGAGTTAGGATCCCACCCTTCATTTCTAGGGTCTGGTACTTCCTGCCTGTAGCCAAGTAATTTATGATTTTTAGCTGAGCTATTCCTTTTAGAAACATACTTAGAATTGGTTGAAAGAATTTGAAGTAGTGCAGAATTTACCAGCTCCCTTCAACTCTTAGAGCTGTTGTTATCCCAAATATTTGAAATTTGCTGAAATTTAGTGTAATTCAGTAACTCTGCCTTACATCAGTAGTTAGGTACATTTTACCTCTTCTTGTTATAGCAGAATTATCTATTTAGAAGTGAGCTGGGTATTCCTAGGAATAAGTAGCTATTTCATTGCTCAAGACCTGAAACTGGATTGTTTCTCCAGACAGGAGACATTCCTGTTGTTCTTGAGAAATGAGGGAGGTAAATCAGGAGTGAAAGAAAATGAGGAGACAATATTTCACTGTAGTGTTGGATATAAACCTTGGCTCTTTGGAAGAACTTTTGTTATAATGGGAGAGCGCAGAGCTGGGTAGTAGATCGTAATGTGCAATATGTCCATAATCTATTCTGGTGGGTTGCTGGTTTCCCATTAATAGGGGCACTATTGTCATGGCCTAGGATGAAAGATAAAATCTAGAAAAATTAGGAGAACCTGCAAAGATAAATAGATACAAATTTTGATGGAGTGGGGATGTTTTAAGACAAAAGAGAGCAACAAGAGTAGAAAAGAGTAACAGCTTGCTGTAACTGCTTTAAGGAGACTGCTTTGCTTTACTGTATACATATGTCAGGCTACAAGGCTACAGCAGTGGTGTTAGTTGCGTCATTTCTCAGCTGTGGATCAGAAGAGGTGTGTAGCTAGGAAGATGAATTGCCTTATTCCTTCAGTTTAGTTTAGAAAGCAGACAAGAGATTGCAGAGTAGAGCAGAGGATGGTAGATCAATAAAATCAGCACCACTATCAGTAGTAATGTGTGTATTTAAAGTCGATTTCATTAAGTTGAAGTGAAACTGTCTTACAAATATAAACTGCTGGCTCATACTTAGTTTATTCTTTTTTTTTTTTTAAGTGAATTAACATAGATGGCTTTAAAAAGCAAAGCGAAGCAAAACAAAACAACCCCCCAACTACACAGGTCTTATACCAAGTTCCAGATACCTACGCTCAAGTTTGCACCGGTTTAGCTAAGTTGATCAAATCCATGCCTTGCATTATGACGTGTGCAGCTTTGCATCGGATGTCTTCCCTTTGCTCTCTGTCTGTGCTCAGAGCTTGTTAGTTTGGGGGCATGTCTCCACAGTGAGCGCAAGCACTGCCAAGCTAACTCTGTGCAACCTAACCACAGACCCAGACCAAAGCACCAGGCCACCAATATCAGCTCACACAGAACAGCTCCGGCACTGAAAAATCTTGTTGTGTTCATGCAGCACTGTCCTGAATGCAGGAAGGTTTGAAAGCCTGTGAGGCAGGGTTTGTTAGTGTGGGCATCTCACTGTGTGGAAGTGATTATATCTATTCGTGGTCTCTACTGATGTGTCGATACAATGCTGCACTGTATTATGTGAACATGTAGCACCTCAGGACTAGTGTTAGCTGGGAATCTGTGAGTTCTAGCTGGTCAACTAACACTGGTAGAGCTCTTTCGATTCCTGTGTAAGAGTTGTCATAAAAGGGAGCACCCATCTCTGTCCCTGGGTGCCTCTCTGAGGAACTTTCTCAGAGGTTCTACTAATGCATAGAAATGAGCTTCTTGGCCAACCTTGAACTATAATTTGAAGCTGAAACCCAATACATTAATATTTTCCAAAGTTGTCCACAGTCTGCATTGTTTGAAATACATGATTTATATTTTGCATGAAATAAGATACATTTAAAATTGAAATTTTGATTGTCAACTATTTGGATTAACAAGTATTGCTAGTAATATACTGCTGAAGGCTGTCAGCTCCTCCCAAACCAACGCCAAGGCCTTAGGGTAATCTCCTGTGCCTATAGTTGCAATTGTTTACATCTCTAAGAGCTCATCATGTGATGCAACACAGTTATGGTTACTCCAAGCATCAGTCTCTTTTCTACATTTCACTAGCGATTTTGTTGTTGTTCTTTCCCAGCTATGTAGTGCTTACCTAAGTGATTTTCTCAGATACCAGTTATTGCCAGTGATTTTTGCCTTTCTCTCAAAAAGTGCAAAGGAAATAATGAAGCCAGTATAGAAATTCCAGTTCTCAGTATCATGTACACACATTGCCTGTAGAATTGTTAATGAAACTTCTTAGGGGAAGACATCTTAGGGAAACATCTTGAAATAAACCATCACTTTTCTGGTAATGATGACATCTGCATATCCTGACAGTCAGAGCAGCTTATCACAGGTTGACTAGTTTGAACAGCAAGAGCTGGTCCTGACACCTGCAGATTGAACTCAAAATTGAGCATTCCTCTATACTGCAGGGAAAAAGACTGGATAAACACAGTTGTAGTACTTGGCCACATGAGTGCTTATGTCATTGCATGATGTGGTTTCAAACAAATGTTCCAGAAACTATTTTTGAAGGGAAAATTGGATAAATGAAGAGTTTATTAAATATATTGAAAGTAAATGGCATGTTTGGAAATGTTGTAAACAAAATGACAGGATGGAGGAGAGAAGAGGTTTGATTCCCTGTCAGAGTCCTCTGTGTACCAACTGGTGCTGTGCTGTTTGTGGCAGGATGAATGCCTGGTTTTCCCCTTCATCTTTTTTCCTACTGAGTGCACAGATTAATTCTGAAGATTAATGACTGTCTGGCTGTGCCCTTGCAAATCATTCATTATCACTTAATTAAAAGTCATGAAGCTTTTCAGCAATGCATGATGTTATCATCTACTCCATTTACCCTCTAATATTTAGATACATGTCTTATTTAATTTGTTTTGCAGGAGGCTGCCAAATATGACAAGAAAGTGATGGTGCTGGACTTTGTCACACCTACACCTCTGGGAACATCATGGGGTAAATTTTTCTCCATTGCAAACCTGTTATAAAGGAGCATTATTTACTAAGAAACTCTGATTCTCCTTTGGGATCAGGCACACTAATGTGGAAAACACATTCTGTTCCTTTCACTTAGGTCTTGGAGGAACATGTGTAAATGTGGGCTGTATACCTAAAAAATTGATGCACCAGGCAGCTTTACTGGGACAAGCCTTGCAAGATTCACGCAAATTTGGATGGCAATTTACAGAAGAAGGTACAGAAAGATAACTTCTTTTGCAGTTTTGTCATTTGTGTCAAAAATCCAGAGATTTTTTTCACACTCAGGTGCTTGATGCATTTAAGCATGTTCCAGCTTTAACAAGGTGAGGCAACTTCAGAGAGACTGTACATAAACTTAAGTGCTTTTCAGATTTAAAGGTCTCAGTGCTTGCTGCTTTGCAGCATTTGATCTGTTTTTAATAGCTTATGATCATACCAATATTTAATAAGACTGGTGTATAGATAAAACCAATAAAATATTACTCCATTTCTGAATGTAACCCAGTATCCAAGGGAAGACCCCAGATTGTCCTCTGTTAGAAACAGAAACTTTCTTATAATTGCAAACAAGGATTTCCTTTCCCTCAGTCTCCCTCACTACTACATAGACAGATGAATTTTCTTTATTTTAGCTCTGATGTTCATGTTTATAGGATTGGGATTTATTTAGTATAGAATCCTGTAGAGGGGAATATGCAGAAGCACCTCTCAGAGATGCATAATCTTCATTTGTTGAGCAGAGACACCTGCTCACAGCATGTGTCCATGGAAGAATATTGATAAGGAGATAAATCTAAATGTTTCATGTTTCAAAGACTGTGGCTGTGCTAATAAAAGGGAAAAATTTCTCAAATGGCCAGCAGGAGGAAAGTCATATTAGTCATATGATCTGATTCGCTGTGACCTCTTGTGCTGTCTATGGTGCTGTAATTCTTCAAATTTCAGCAGGGTTACCCTGGAGTAAAATAGGAATAAGACAAAGGTGACTGGGTCATGACAAAAAGATCTGTCTGGGAATACAAGGTGCCTATGGAAAAAAAAGGGCTCACAGACTGAAAGATACATCTTTATTTTATTTGTAACAGTCAAACACAACTGGATGGCTATGACGGAGTCTGTTCAGAATTACATTGGCTCACTGAACTGGGGCTATCGGGTGGCACTGAGAGAGAAGAAAGTCACATATGAGAATGCGTATGGAGAATTTGTTGGACCACACACAGTTAAGGTACTGCCTAGCCATGTTTGCTCAGTCTTCCTGTTGTGCTTTATCAATAAAGATGCTTTTCAGATAGAATATTCTTTCCCTTGTTAGGACTGGAAAGTACTCACTTCGGACTCTTACTTTGTCCACAGGCAACAAATAAAAGAGGAATTGAGAAACTGTACACAGCTAAGAGATTTCTCATTGCCACTGGTGAAAGACCACGTTACCTGGGTATCCCTGGAGACAAGGAGTACTGCATTAGCAGGTAAAAATGGGGAGGAATATGAAATAATTCATCGTGTGTAAATGCTCAACCTGCAAGAGAGAACAGCAAAGTATGAACAGGGCTGCTTGCTTGCTGTTTTTTTTTTCTATGTAACTTTTCTTTGAAGGAACATAAGCAGAGGAGAATAGCAATAGACAGATATTGAGGTACCAAGAACATTGGTGTCTAGTAAACACTGCAGGACTGTGGGCAGCTGGCTAGGGCGGTTCTGTTTTTAGCTGGTAACAGCAGTAACTGAGAATGCTGTAAATTATATGTATGCCCATCATAAAATTAATTCATCAGCTCGGTCTCAATAGCCATTATGCACCTTTTCTCCCCGTCCTTTATGGTCTGTTTCAGTTCACATACTGAGATTTGTTCATAATGAAGAATGCTGTCTGCTTGGAGAAAACCTGCCTGCTCAAGTGTCAAGGAAAAAGGGACTTCCAAAGCAGTCCCTGTTGTGAAGCCAGTTGAAATGTACCTGTCTTCATGCGTTTTGGCAGTCTTGAAGCTCAAACCAAATTCTTCCCAGCCATTGGAATGAACTCAACTTTTGGGAAAACTTGTTTCAAATGTCTGGTTAATTGATAACCAAGCAAAGTTAGCATGGTTTTGACAAGAAATTGTGATACGCAGATGAAATGTGTTTTCATTTCAGGCTAACTTTTAAGTTACCTCTTAATGTAGAAACAGAGGTTGAAATTACAGGCTTGCAAACCTATAGCAATGAAATAAATGACTGGCATAATCCCTGTGAAACCAAAACACCATACTGTATGTTTCCCTGCTAGTAAGTAGTAGTGAAATTGGATGTAACAGATAATATCACCTCTAAGGTGCTGCTTTAAAAGAACATTAAGGTGGCAGGGTCAGGAACTAAAGAGCTAAGGAATATCAGACTGAAGCTGTCTGTGTAATCTTAATTAGGTTCCCTGGGGAATAGGAACTATGATGTAACATTTAATTGCACTATCACATGCTATTTTGTTCCACAGCAACATTTGCAGAGAGCATCTTGTTTAGCTTCTGCGGTGGCTCACTGAAAGACATTCATTTTAGATTTAAAGCTTTTGAGAATTTAGTTGCCAGGCTATAGCGAGTCTCTGCTGAGCAAGCACGACACCTCCATCCCTCCCTGCTTCCCTGAGAAGCCCTGGCTTCATAGTCTAGCTCCAAAGTATGGTATATCTTGATGAAGCAGTTGAAAGAAATGGAAGGCAGGCAGATAAAACGTTTTCCATAATTTTGTACTTCTAGCTCTGCCTGCTATGCTGATTTGCATTCATTTATTTTATTGACAGGGTATGTTTGGCTCTGTGTATAATGCTTTAGCAAAAGTATGTCTTCAAAAAAGTGAAGATGGTGTGTTTCTCTACATACGGAGCCTCTTCCTTGCGAGCTGTATCTCTGAACAGTTAAAGTTTGCAGCAAAATATTTGCAGCAAGATTCAGAAAAAGAATGACATTTTTTCAACAATTTATCATTTGTTATTGTAAAAACTGTTAGCATTTTTCGTGATTCACAGTATTTCATACTTCTTTTTATGCTCCTAATTAGAACTTTTTAATCTGCCATGTATTGGTCTTGTATTTCAGCTGAATTTCCTAAAAAATTTGGGGTTTTTTTTAGTGAGTAGGAATAGGAATAAAGTCCTATTCATACAAAAAAAACAAACGAAATAGAAAAATATAAAGAGCAATATACTCTTCTGGTTGTCTCTGACTTTCTTTTCTTTTTTTCCTTGTTTTCCAGTGATGATCTTTTCTCTTTGCCTTACTGTCCAGGGAAAACCCTGGTGGTTGGAGCTTCTTACGTTGCCCTGGAATGTGCAGGATTTCTTGCAGGTCTTGGATTAGATGTCACTGTAATGGTGAGGTCCATTCTTCTAAGAGGATTTGACCAGGATATTGCAAACAAAATTGGTGAATATATGGAAGAACATGGAATCAACTTCATTAAACAGTTTGTGCCAATCAAGGTAGGCTGAAAGTGGTGCCTGACTGCAACTGAATGATTACTGATTCTAATGTGATTGATTACTTATTGTAATGTTTTAAGATACAGATTATTTTACTGAATACAAAAGTTGAATTCACAATATAGAATCTGCTACAATATAGGTTAATTTTTGTTTGTTTTAAACTGAATAAGTCTATTAAAATTATATAATGAGAAACACAATTTAGCCTTATTAAAATCATCAGAGATTTCAGAATTCATTGTCTTTATCAAAATTAGACTGCTCAGCATATCGTGCATTAAAAATCTTGTTACAGTTGATGGTCCTGATTCTGCAAATGCTGAATATACTTACATTTCAGCAGTTGTCCTGAAATTGGTGGGACTGCTTGCAAGCTCAGAATTAAGTAGGTATATAATTTCCTGCAGGACCAGAGTCAGTGCATCACAAATAGTCATATTTTTCATTGTCAGTTCTCAAATTCTCAACCAGCACATACTGCTTAGGTTGCCCAGGCCAAGTGGGCTATTCTGAAAAGTAAATGGGCTTTATAAGTATGCACCTATATCCTTTACTTGGCAGAATTTTTGAATACTTGCTTAATTTTCCTTGAGTTCAGTAGGGGTACTCATGCAGTTAGTTATGTATATGTATAGGCAAATTCAGGCTGAAAACAGATTAGATAAGCTCTGGAGCTTAATGTAAAATTGCCTTATCAAAGACTTCAGAGGGTGCTAACAGTATTTTTCTTAATGGTTTTTCACAATGATTAGTGCTTAATTATTATAAAATAGGAAAAAATGTATTAAGCAATTTTCCATTTGGCATTAAGCCAGAGTGTTAGAGTTTAACACTTAGGGGATTAAAGCATTAAATAGAGTGAAGTCCATTCTTTTTCACCCTTAGCCATATCAGTAATAGTTTAAAAAATGCACTTGCCAGTTGCTGTTCTGTGGATGTGACCCCTCTCAAAAACTATGAGATTTGCTATGAGAGGTCAAAGTGGATGTTTCAAGAAACTTTATGCTCTTATTCATGTTTATGTTGTGGAAATGCCATGCTGTATGAAAAGCAGGGATTGGTGTCTATCTTTTAAATGTTTCAGATTTAGCTGTTTGTAGTCTTTTCTGGGGGATGGGGAAGGAGGAAGTTGATCTTAGAAGAAGCAGAACATTTCAGCTAGGTGGTGAGTGGTCTCCTCAAGATGCACTCTGCAGAGAGGAGTCCATCACCATAGTCATAAAATGCACTTTTGTGTATTTTACCCAGTCCCTTCACTTTATGCCATTGATTTCAATGGGAATAAAATATTTGGCCCTGTTTGTAGTTGAGAGCACCCTTGAACATAAATTGCTGGGTATGTTTTTAGCAGGCCCTCTCTTCTTTCCACCTTCTCTTCACCTTTTCTCTTCTTTTCCAATGTTGTTTTTGAAGTTATGCATATTGTGCTTATTAATGAACCTTCAGTGGGACATTTGAAGACAGAAAATGAGTTATTACAAATAATGCTGCCTTAGAATAGGAACAGTTCAACATGGTGATCTTCTGAAGTTGGTAGAACAGCACAAAAGGTGTGGGGAGGTTAATTTAAAAAAAGTACAGGGAAAACAGAATTTGATTGGAAATTTTCCTTTTTCTGTCGACAAACATTGAATATATATGAAGTAGGAACTAGGGCAGTTGTTGAGGTGCACATTCTTTCTTTCATAGAATGAACACTAAAAGTTTCACAAAATGGTTATGTGTTAAACACACATATCTATTGTATGTACAGCCAGCCATAGCAAGCAGCTAGGAGCCTTGCAGTTCCAGGGCAGTGAGAGAAGGACTGTACTTGAGGATATACAGTCCCTTCCTCACAGGCCAGTGAAAATTAATAGAACAAAAGAGAACCCACCTATGTAGCTTCAAATTCCATTTGCTTGTTTTGTTAATTATCTATCAGGAAAAATAAGTGTTTGGAAAAAGCCAGTGGCATCACTCTTTCTGCTTTTTGTTTTCTGGTGTTGGCTTTTGTTGTTTTTTTACAAACCATGATTGTGTTGCTCTCAACAAAGAGCATGGGCACAAAAAGATTTGCATCTGCTTCTTTTGTTGCTTTTGATTTGCTGTAATCCACTGCAGTTACGGGAGCAAAAGTGTGCTGCTGTATTCATGGCTAAAACTAGGAATATTTATTTCAGCTGACTCTGTGGAATTTTGATTCTTCAGAGTTTTTTAAGTTGCTAGTGTTTTTCAACCATTTAGAGCCAGCTGCTGCCCTCTCCTGCAAGACAGTGGGTGCTTTATGTGTCAGACTGAGTCATTCAAACAGGGCAAAGACCTGTCCTACCAAGGGCTGGACTGTGTTTGTGGCTCCTCCATGCGTGGAAGGCACACTCATCTTCTAGGTGCAGCGGAAGAAAATGTCTGATGCTGCTTCGCAGTCTTGCAAGAGTTCCCTTTCCTCTCACCTCTTCTGTCCTCAAAAACAGGACTAGCAGCTTATGCTGTGAGCTTGGACAAGAACCTAGCCATCAATACAACTTTTAGAAACTGGGTATGATTATGTTGGTTATAAGAATAAATGCAGAGAGATAAAACAAAATATTTAAATATGCAAGTAATCAGAAATATAGAGAAAGGTAACAATATTTAGACTGAATGCTTGAATTTTAGGTCATGATGAAAAACGCTCACTTTCAATGGTAAGTGGTGGGACAAGGATATATTTGCATATCTTATTTGAAACTAAAAACTTGTTTTCAAACACCATAGGTTGAACAGATTGAGGAAGGAACTCCTGGAAGATTGAAAGTTACAGCCCAATCCACAGTGGGGGACCAAATAATTGAAGGGGAATACAATACTGTGAGTCCTTCATAATAAACTCTTTACATATGTAAGGAACATGGAATACCTTCCATTTAATGTTAAGATTTTGTGGGTTGTTTTTAATCCATAGATGAAATTATTTTTTTATTTTTAATCGTTACAATATGCTACTAGCACACAATCAACAGGTAATGTGTGAGAAGTCCCAGAATCCATTCATGTAAGCCCCAAGTGCCTTACCAAATCACTTGCATGCTTTTGAAAACTCTGTTTTGTAGCTTTGGGATGTAGAGAAGCTTGGTCATGTGAAATTTGTTGCAGGATTTGTCTCCAAGAAGATATTTGTCGTAAACTATAAGTAATGATTTATAATAGCTTTCATAGTAACCGAAACTGGAGCTAGCATAAAACAATGGCCCCTGTAAGAGCTAAGCCCAGTGTCATGTTTTCTCAAGATCTGTTGTTGATGCAGCATCTTCATGAAAACACCTAATGCCCTGTGGCAAGTCAGTCAGAGAGAACTTTATTACACACCTAAAACAGTAAAATTGCACTGTGTGTGCAATGTGAGTGCATAAAGGTATGCCATTATATGTGTAATTGACTGTTTCCATCACAGAATCACCCCACTCATTTTCTTAGGCCTTGATGCTGAAAGGAAAAAAGTTGTGAATAAATTGCTTTGAGCTACTCAGAATGCATAAAGATAAGCATTTGTGAACCTGGGACTTCAGACTGCAAGTACTCTGTGCCAGTGACCTCGTCCACCTGTATAATGCTCCAGTTGTTCCATAACAAGGATATGCCTCACTGCCTATGAGAAAGTTAAACAATAACAGCAGTGCTGTTGCACAGTGTTTTAGTACTTTTTTTTTTTTCTGGTCCACGGTGGTGAAAGTTTTTTGGCTTACAAATCAGTACTATCTTTTCTTTAAGGAAATTTCTGATTTCTCATTGCTATTACATCTTTCCCTGAAATGCTCTCACTCAGTATAGAAGCTGTGTGTGACTCATTTGAAGATCTTCAGCTTTGAAGATCTGGCATGCTTGATCATCTAAGAGACTTGAAGCAGGTCTCAGACTTCTTCAGCACGGTTCCTAGTTGTCATATGCGAAGCACTGTGTAATTACCTGGGCAATTGTCCAAGACTGCAAAGCACAGAGCACCTTTCCTTTGTGCTAGCATACATTTGAATTTGTTGTGCTTGTTAAGGTAGCCAAGTTGGTGGGATGAGTAAGAATTTAGCCTGGTCTGTCCAGCATTCTGAACAAATGTTGGTTTGTGTGGAGATCATGTTCTCTGGCGGTCACTTGGTTGAGAACCTATATAAGTAAATGATGATGTTTTCTGATCACAGCAAAAATCATTTTACAGTCTTTTTATTTGTCTAAGCACCTGAATTTTCTTCCTAAAGAGGCTTTTACTTATAGATCAGTTCATGGTCATCTTTTTGGTAGGAATATGGTATAACACTTCAGTATGAAAAGCATGAGGAAATAAAATAAAATAATCTGACCCTAACCGATTTATTTAGAAAATTCTTGGGGTATTTTTCCAAGAAAAGATATTTGCCTATATTTAATCTTAGAAATTAAACCTGGTACTGTTAGATCACAGTGAGGATGTGTCTTGTCTTGAACTCTAGGAAATGTATAATGGGTAATGAACATGTTTATCTTAATGTGACTAAGCCAAAGCTACTGATATGTGATGAAAATAATAGATAGCAACATGCAAATGCACTTTTGAGGTTTTAGGAAGTAATACGTGCATTGCTGTTTTGCAGGTGTTGCTGGCAATCGGAAGAGATGCATGCACAAGAAAAATTGGTTTGGACAAAGTTGGAGTGAAGATCAATGAAAAGTAAGGACAGATGTCTGTACAGCGCTTACTACTGAGCTTGTGTCATTTGCTGTTGCTGTGACAGTGGAACCGCATGCACATTCAGTTGCCTTGAGGAAATTATTTTTCCCCTGTTTACTTATACTTGGATAGGAGATTATGTAGCAGATAGCTGTGCTTTGTCACACAGTATTGCCACATTTGCTTTTTTGATGTTGAAATGTCAATTCCTAAATGCCAAGAGTCAAAAGCATCTGTTCTGTTCTGTCTAGGTTCACATACTGCAGTCTATCAGCTTGTTCCAGTGACTCGGCTTTTTAGGATCTGTCAATTGTTCCCTGTACTCTTTTATTCTTAGGTCCTTGTTTTTATATCTACCACCTCTTGGGATATAGAATCATTTGTTCATACAAATGAAATGAATGCTTTTAATGTGGTGGGTTTTGTTTACAGTTTTTTAAAGTAAATGCTGCTATATGTTTATTTTGGAATATAAGGTCCAAGTAGCATTCCTTAAACTCATAGTTGGAGTTGGTGATGTGTTTTGGTTCTTAGAGGAGTTCCTTTTTCAGTCTTAGAGCAACCCCAGGGAGCAATCTGTTTCTGGTAGAGAAGTATTTCATGTTTGATGTTGTGAGGTGGCTGTGCCAGGGAGGGGATCTACTGGTAACATTTTCAATATTGGTAACTTTAAAATATCTAGACATGAGGGACCCAGACTGTGCTCTCCTTGAAGAAAATGAGCGGAACCATGAACTTAACTTGTTAGTCTGTGGGGGAGCAGTGCAGAGAACAGCTTGTGTACGATCACAGTGGCTGATGTTGCTAAAGGGAATTGTTGCAGTGTTATAAATAAGTGAAAATTTTGGTTCACCCAAAATTGGCAGACCCATGCTGTCTTGTAGAACAGTACGAATCTTCCTGACACCATGACAACCATTACCAGCTTAATGGAATAAACCATAAAATTATTAGTATAGACTGTATATTTGTTAGCAAGAGCAAAAGAAAGTTGAATTTTAATATGGGAATCACCACTGGTCCCTCTAATTTCTTAAGTAACTGTATGGCTGTTTCTGTGCCTGTCTGTGTAGGTGTCCCTGTCACATGTGTTTCTTGCAGTGGCTACTGCACTATTTAATTTATTAATAAAGTAGGAAATATTAATAATTAAAAACTTTCATACATTTAACACTAAAAAGCTTGCTGACTGTCCCTTGAGTAAGGTATCTAGCAGCATGACCTGTCTCTATGTAGAAGCCTGAAGGCTAAGTTTATAGAAACTACTTCAGCCAGTGGGTTGGAATTTCAGCAGTGGAGAAATTCTTTCATTCTACAGCTTGAGTGGGAGAGTGTCTCTTCCTGTGATTCCTGGAGGTTGCCAATACACAGCTCAGCTGGTAGTAAAGCATGCTGAGGAAAGGATTTCTGCCTCACCAAAGAATTAATTCAGGAGATGAATCATAACTTCGTGGGCTACCTCCTTATCCAGTGTGTAAATTTCTTTAGCTTTAGTAGAGACACTAATCTGCACTGATTTACATTCTTGCCCAAGATTGTAAGATTATGAACACAACTTCTTTCCCTTGTATTTCAAGTACGAGTTTTTCTCTCCTGCAAAGGTTATTTACCCCTCCAGTCTTCACAACAGAATACTTATATCTTTTTTTCTTGTTAATGCAAATTGTAGAACAGGAAAAATCCCTGTCAATGATGAGGAGCAAACAAATGTGCCATATATCTATGCTATTGGAGATATACTACAGGACAAGCTGGAACTCACACCAGTGGCAATCCAGGCAGGAAGATTGTTAGTTCAAAGGCTTTATGCTGGAGCAACCATTAAGGTGAGTAACCAGTTGCCACGAAACACTGTCATTGCTCTAATTTTAAGTGCAGTGTGCAAATTTGTTTGTTTATGGAAAACTCTTAGTAGGCTTTTAAGGATTAGCTTCAATGATCACTTTAATTTTCCCCTCGCAAAGACATTACTGTGGATATATTCTTCTTATAGTGTAGGTTGAAATTAATGCCTTTTGGATTCAGTAATAGTCTCTTTTTCCTAGTAAGAGATTTTATTTTTCTCTCTGAGTATAGTGATAATAAAATTAACTGAGATCATTTAACTGGGTTTTAACAGTACTACCTTCGCTGTAGATGTCAGCAATCACCCCAGTTTCATTAAATTCATTAACTCTAATTCACAGACAATTTACTAACTCTTACCTGCGTTCCCTAAGCAGGATGTAAAAGGGGTTTGTGATGCTCTTAACTTTCAATGTTATTTGCATTAATATTTTTACTTCCCATTCTTGTGTTTTCATTGTAGTACATAATGAGTTATATTGCAAATTAAATATGGAGACAAAGAAAGATCGAATATACCAATAGATCAACACACTCTTCTACCTGAGAAATTGAATTCGTCAATTCATTGCTTACATTTCATACTAGCGTCATTGTGGCTTGCAGTCAAGCTGTGTTAGTCCAAATAGGAGTAATCTGGTACTCCTTTACACCGTATCTTTAAACCAGGAAGAAAGGAAAGTGCCTTTAAGGAACTATTATCCAAGCACCCATTGTTGTGGGTGTTCATCTCACCTTCATAATCATAGGACATAAGCATAAAGGTTTTCTCTTGTAAAGCCGGCTGTACTCATATCGGCCTCAGTTGTCAGCCAGATTTAGAGCTTGATTGAGTTGTTTATTTTGGTTGGCAGGTGTTGCGGTAATAGAGTTCTGAATCGGTGTGTATAACATCATTACATCAGCCAGACGCGCTTTAAGAAATCTGTAGGAGCCAGGATTTTTTTTTTTCAATACTAGGTTTATGTCTTAATTTACAGTTTGTGCCAGATAACTGTCTTTCAAGGTATGAAAATCTTTATACTGCCAAAGAAAGCATCATCTCTTTCAGTGAATCCGAGAAATGAGTAACTACTTAGATGGGATCCTGGCTTACACTGCTGTTTTAATAAATGCAGAGAAGGTGATTGTATGAAGCATAATGAAGTGGTATGTGTAGGTGAGGAGAAAATAGTAAACAGCATCTTAGTTGATCCTCAATCACAAAAGAAATTAATTAGAGTTGAAATTGGTAGAAATTAAAATTAGTAGAAATTAATTAGCAAAATTAATTAGAACTGACCAACTTGATAGTCTTCTACAATAAAATGACTAATTCAGTGGAGAAGGAGAGAGCAGTGAATATTGTTTATCTTGACTTTAGCAAGACTTTTGACACTCCCTCCATAACATCCTCATAGACAAACTGAAGAAGTATGGACTAGATAAGTGGGCAGGGGGGTGAACTGCAAACTGGCTGAACTGCCAGGCTCAAAGGGCTGTGGTCAGCAGCACGAAGTCCAGCTGGAGGCTAGTCACTAGTGGTGTTCCATAGGTGTGGATAGTGGGGCTAATACTGTTTAACATCTTCATTAATGACTTAGATGATAGGACACAGTGCACCTTCTGCAAGTTTGCAGTTGATACAAAATTGGGAGGAGTAGTTGATACACCAGATGGTTGTGCTGCCATTCAGAAGAACCTTGACAGGCTGCAGAAATGGGCTGAGAGGAACCTCATGAAGTTCAACACAGAGAAATGCAGAGTCCTGCACCTGAGGACAAATAACCCCAAGCACCAGTACGGGCAGGGGCCCATTGGCTGGAAAGCAGCTTTGCAGAAAAGGCCCTGGTGTCCTGGTGGACAAGTTGACCATGAGCCAACAATGCGCCCTCGTGGCAAAGGTGGCCAATGGCATCCTGGGCTGCAGGAGGAAGAGCATTGTCAGCAGGTTTAGGGAGGTGATCCTTCCTGTCTACTCAACACTGGTGAGACCACACCTGTGTGAGACCACCCAGTACAAGAGGGACATTGGCATACTGGAGTGAGTCCAGCAAACTACCATGAAGATGGTTAAGGGATTGGAGCAACTGACATGCAAGGAGAGGCTGAGAGAGCTGGAAGCGTTTAGCCTCAAGAAGAGAAGGCTCAGGGGGATCCTATCAATGAGTATACAAACCTGATGGGGAGATTAAAGAAGATAGAACCAGACTCTTCTCAGTGGTGCCCAGTGACAGGATAAGAGTTAATGGGCACAAACTGCAATACAGGAAATTACATTTAAACATAAGAAAAAAAAATTTTACTGTGAGAGTGGTCAAGCACTGTAACAGCTTGCCCAGAGAGGCTGTGGAGTTTCCATCCTTGGAGATACTCAAAACCAACTGGATACAGCCCTGAGCAACCTGCTCTGAGGAGGGGGGTTGGACTAGATGATCTTCAGATGTCCCTTCCAACCTCAGTGGTTCTGTGTATGATTCTGTATAACTGATATAATTTGCAATATAAGCTTGTGATGACACACACACACACACATACTTATAGAGGTATAGATAGAGCATCTCCCCCTCTCCTCTTTTCCACATATTCGCTTGTAAGCAAAAGGAACCACTGGAACACTCTAAAGCTCCAGTGAAGTCAGCAGCAAGCGTTTGGCTTCCATGGTATGTGATGAGGCACAGAGTACCAGCTCTAGTTTTTGCTGTCCCCCCCCACAAACGGTTCTAGTTCATGTCTTTGGTTCTTTGGCATCTCTTAGGCTGCAGCTGATTATAAAGAAGATGGTTTTTGGATGGTGGTTATGTGTGTAGCATTTTCTGCTAAAAATAGTATGCTTTGCAGAAGTTAAACAATCTACTTTTTATCTCCAGTGTGACCTGTGATCTGATACCTTGTAAAGCAGAGCACTGAATTTCCTTTTCCTTCTTAATCCATGCATATTAATGTCATATGGCTTTAAACCGTCTTTTTGTTAGTGCTCTAGTTAACACCTCTGAGAGGGGCAGGACCCAGAAAAAAAAAAAGCAGCTTTCACAGTTATGAATAACCCAGCTTTTCTTCCTGTGTTTTAGACTGCTGAAGTATTAGCCAGTGTGCTGCTATATTAATGATATTGTGTGGTTTTTGTTTTGTCTTGAATACTGCACAGTGTGACTATGTGAATGTTCCAACAACAGTGTTCACTCCTTTGGAGTATGGAGCCTGTGGGTATTCTGAAGAGAGTGCTGTGGAGAAGTTTGGGGAGGAAAACATTGAGGTAAATGCCTTCTTTTCATCTAGATTTTAATTTCCAAATATGTAATTTAAAATAACATTAAGAGTTGATTAAAACAGCATTGTGTGCTCTGATTTAAGGGCAGGAGGATACCAGGTACGTTTTTGTCTTTCTAGGCAGTCCCTAAACATGTTCTAAAAATAGTCCCCAATTCTGATATTTCTAGTTACAAAAATGTTCTTTTTTTGGCAAACTGGGCTGGTAGGTGGAACATTTGTTAAAAAAGGTTTCTTTGTCTCTTCAAATACTGGAGGGATAAATTAAAGGTGGGTATGTGTTGGAAGCAATAAATTGGTTTTAATGTCAAAGCTGAGCTTCTTGTAGCTACGGTGTGGCAAATTCCTTGCCAGGGTGATTTTTTCCTTTATAAAGTCAAATAATGTTGCTGCATTCATTTTTGCTGTTTATTTTGACTATGCAAGCAGATACGTGCTTAATTTTACTTATGTGAGTAGTCCCTTTTCATTCACTGGGATAGCTGTCAGGAGTGAAATTAGACATATGTAAGCACTTACTGCCTCAGGCTGTTCTTGCAAAATACTGTACAGACCACAGTATAAAAAGTGGGAGAGAAGGGAGTCTGACAGTAAATTGAACTTCTTTTATGTCCCATGAAGGTCCCTTGAGGAGCCCGATTTGGAGAAATAATCAGAAAAGTCGCAGTTCATAAATTTGAGAACTTATCTCCCTCTTAGGTTTATTCAAATACACTTTCTGAACTGCACTATGGAGAAAAGAACGAAACGTTACTTAAAATCACTGTGACAAGTACTTTTAACATGACTATAGGGCAGGGGCCGAAATTCTGTTCTGCCCACAGAGTGGGCACAGTCAAATTTTTGTTACTTAGTCAAATTCTTGCTGTTACGTGTGAAGCACTGGACTCTTGTTGTGGAAAATGCATCTGCCATTTCCAAAGTCATTTTTGAAAATGTGCTTTAAAGTATCTGGAAACATTTATGTTCTGGCTAAATCCTAATTTAGTTTATTCTGACCTCTTTATCATGTCACTGTATTGGCTTTTTCTTTTGTTTTGTACGCTTTGGTAGCATTATTGAGTAGCATTTGTCATCCAGACCTGCTACATTTCAGTGTTGGGTAACAGAATGTTTATAAATGCTTTGTAACCCTATTAATATGGAAAAGTGAGCTGTCTTCTCTTTATTTGTGAAGGGACATATTATTACTGGAGTTGCAATTAATTAAAAAATTCTCTCAGATAGTAAGCAGTTTGAGATTAGTTTATAATGAGAGCTGTAGGGAGTTCTGGGTATAACTGTTCCTTAAAAGACCCAGTCATTTTCTGATATGTGCTATGCAGGTGGATGGGCAGACTTGTCCTCAGTTGGGAATCTGTCCAGTGATGCAGGTTGGTGCAGCCAGAAAATGTGGTGTACCATACATTCCTTTCCATTTTGCAGTGATACATAATCCAAGAGAACCTGGAAAAAGCGTTCCCTGATCTCTCCTAAACCAAGGTGCTGTGGCTATTTCTTTCCTTTTAGCGTGCTAAGAAATGTTTTCCCTTCATTCCAGGTAGACCCAGCGACAATACAACTCTCCATGAGGGAAGCTTCTATTTGTCTGCTTTAGCAAGGGCATGGTGAACTGCAGCCTGCATGTGCGATATGCTTATGGCTTCTCTTTTAATTATTGGATGACACTAATGCTTATTTTATAGTGGCTTCCTTATTTGGCTGCCATCAAGGGAAAAGATTCTCACCTTGATTTTGTGTGTTCCAAATTCTGTGTGTATGCTGATTGCTAATGAAGAGATATTAGTTAATGGTTCATCCCTGTGCTGTGTCATGACTGGTGAACGTTTTTACAGGTGTGATATTTCAAAAGCCTCATCCTCCTAAGTCTGCTGCAATTGCAGTCAGTAGTAAAGCTCTGCCTTGGAAGTAGATGATGCAAATTTAGGATAACCTGGCAGCTTTTGGAAGCTCATATGCTGTGCTGTGAAATTATTAATGTTTTTTTAACTTCTGAGTTGTATTTCCAGGTGTACCATAGTTACTTCTGGCCACTGGAATGGACCGTCCCATCCAGAGACAACAACAAATGCTACGCAAAGATAATTTGCAATATTCAAGATAATGTAAGTGTGTGTTTTCCCTACAGAGAAAACAGCAGCTACATGTTCATGTTAGGGGCCACTGATACCACAGCTATAAATAGGATACTTTTAACAAATTACAAGTGAATTTAAATTTCTCTACCTTTTTGAAATTTTGCGTATTTATAATGAGCCAGTATTTTTGTTTATAGAAAAATGGCTCTTAGTAAAATACAAAATTCTGAAACTGCCATTGACATATGATATTTTTTCATATATGTAAAATAATTACTATAAATCATTAAGACTGTTCATTAACTTTGAAAAGTGATTGAATCAACCCATATAAAACATGTGAAAAGTTTTTATCTGTTTATCTTACTCCCCTCTCTCCACACCTGGCAGTTCTTTTCTGGGGAATTCTTTGCTCTGAAATTAAGGTTACTCAGAACCCATTACATCTTGTGACCTCTACAAATGCACGTCTATAAAACTCTCGAGTTCATCCTAACAAGATTAATCTATCTTGCCTGCACAAATCTCATTTGCAGTGATAATGCCAGGATTATCCTTGGACTAGGATAAAACTAGGATAAAACTTCCTGGTTATGGAAATGTATAGTACCTGCTGAAGCAAAAGCAAAATTAGATTGGTTAGAAGAATTGGTATGTCCCTCTCTGAATGATTGTCATCTGTTTAATAAAAACTGTGTTGGATTTGAATAATTACTGTGCTGATAAGAATGTATTCTCGTTAAGATAGTGACATAGAACTACCAGTGCTATTAAAATTTTAGATCTGTTTTACCTGTTTTCTTTTATCATCAGATACTGATTTATCTTCCTGCAGTTTTTTGATCAGCATGTCACACATTTTGTAAAGTCTACCAACCTGATTTTGCCCATCTCCTTTTTCTGGAGGAGTTTACGCTAGTGTGGAAGCTATTTTAGAAGCCATGCTAATGTTCCTAACCCAGAGTTAGTTGAAGAAAATGGAAAGACTTAATGGGGCTTTGAAGTGTTTCATTAATTTTGTTTCCATTTCTTGTCCTGAAAATTAGGAATGCATTTAAACATCTAGAGGTGTAGCTGAAGATTATTCAGGATGAAAACTTTGTTCACTAACTATTTAAATAGTGGAAACCGTAGTTATCCCAGTTTCATTTCTTTGTTTTTATTTTTATATATGTACACACTTTTAAAGGGAAGTAAGGATAGTTCCATTTTAGCTATTATTTAACCTTAGATTTTCTTCTTTAAACTGTAAGGTAATTCTCAGTCCTCATGCTTAGTGAAAGAAAAATAACCTTACAATGTACTCGGTATCCATACTTCCTTATATGCATTTGGAGGAAGAGCAGATAACTTCTGATACTGACTGGGCTAGATCTGTGCTCAGCAAAATCAGATTAATACTGTGAAAGCCAGTGAGGACCATGGTAGTTGGCATTTGCTAAATGAGACAAGCTTTCTTTAAGAAAAGCAAGTCAAGTCAGCACAACTCATTCTCTTGAGTATTCAGTAAGGATATGTGCTGCAGTTTTACATATTTTTCAGTTGAACAGTAATACAGACGTGAGAGAAGTAAAGCATGAAGTGATAATATCTTCATCGTAACTTGATATCTTTCAGTTTGTTTTGCCAATCTCTAGATATAATATCTCCCAGTGACAGTGAGTGCTGCAAAAAGAGCTGTCTTCAGTCTATTTAGAATGCACCTCTTGTCACATTGGTTAGCCAGAATTTTAGCTTATGACCCTTTTTACATGAGCAGCTATTAAACTGTTCTTTGATAGAACAAAGTTCTTCAATAGATATGTATTGTATAGCCACCTAGCATGGGCCCCGATGTTGCAAATCTCTGTGCACATGCCCATCTTTACTTAGGCAAGCGGTCTGTTGAAATGAGTGGAATAGCTTGCCTGAATAAAATTCAAATACATGTTTGCAAATTGGACATACGTGATAATCAAGCATAGATCATACCGTGTGCTAAATTTATATGCTCTTGTTGTAAACAGATGACTTCTGCACAAAACTTTGTAAGGAAGCTGATTCTTAAGTTCTTAGTTGAATTTTTTTCCTTTGCAGAGACAGGACAAAATGATACCTGCTGTGTCCCTTCTCTTGGCACTAATGATAATTTACATTTGTGTGGTTATGTTAATTTGTGGTATATTTCAGGGACTGATGAAATTACATACTTTCAGTAAAAAAAAAAGAAAAGAAAAAGAAAACTTATAGCTTGTCTAAAGAGAACTGAATGCATGAGTGTGTTTCAATTTGATTGTTATTTAGGAGAGAGTCATTGGTTTCCATGTCCTTGGTCCAAATGCTGGAGAAGTTACCCAAGGGTTTGCAGCCGCTATTAAATGTGGAATGACAAAAGCACAATTGGACAACACCATAGGAATTCATCCAGTCTGTGCAGAGGTTGGTATAGAAAGTCACCTTCATATCCCAGCTTTTGTAACATTCTGGGATAAGATGATGGAAACCTGAATACCAGAATTTTATTAAAGTGTATGGGGAAGGGGCAGTGATTGGGGGAAAAGCACAAAAGTGATTTTTTTTTTTTATAATTGGAAAATTAACATTTGGGTTTAATCTAGGATTTTACCTGGGATTTTTTTTAGTTTATTAATTTGCTTAATGTTTATAGTCTCCCCTAATCCAGTGCTCTCTCTACTGGGGACTACAGAATTTTCCTTCCACTCAAAAATCCATTTATAAAGGCTTCAAATGCTATTTATATTAAATTGATTGTCAAAGCTTATTTTTTAGCTCATAGGAGTAGGCTACTCAAAATAGGCCTATAAACTGGTGCTGTAGAATGGGACCAGCTACATGATGATTTTTCCATTAAATTCTGCCCTTTTAGAGATCTCTCCTTTACCCACTCTCTGTCTTCACTTTTGAAATGAAGCACAAGAAACAGCACAAGCATTTCTTCTTGTGTTTGTCTTGCTGTTCCTCTTTAATGAAGACCTGAGCTCCCTTTAGAGGGTGAGGGACAGCTCCTCTTTGGTGTAAATCAGAGATGCTCCACTGATTTTAGTGGTGCTATGACCAGTTTATATTAGCTGAGGATCCCTGCAAACTGTGTGACCTCTGTTAGTAGGTCTTTGTACAGAACCTTGTTTTTAACCCACATATATTTTAGCTACAAAGTGGAATAGCACCAGGATGCCAGTCTGCAAAAGTGAAGTTCGCTTCTCTGTTTTGTTTTTCCAAAGTGATACAGTGTGAGCAATATAACATGAGCTCCATAATATAAAGAACTGCTATCAATGTGAGTCATCTTCAAATCATCTGCAGTAAAGATTCTACCTTTTTCTATAATATCATGTTATAATGGTGTTCTTGGAAGCCCTTGAAGCCCTTGAAGTGGGGGCAGCAAGTTCTTATTTTATTGGAGGCCCTGTAGAGGTGAAAGTCTGAGTGAGGCATTCAAACCTGGGAACTCAAGTAGGATATTAGCATATGCAGTGTGAAGAGAGGATGATAGTCATAATTTATTCTGGACATCTGAGCTGCTAAAATTGAAACTGAATAGAATGATGATTAGACATAATTTAGGTAGATAATTTCAGTTAATCATATTTATTTGGGTGCAGGAGGAGGAAACTGGCTCAGGAGGAATACACAAATTAAAAGCTTGGGGGAACAGTGATCGTTTTTAGTGCCAATATTCAAAAGGTTTTTTTGATGACTGTTACTTAATCTCATCTCTTACACAGTCAACAAAAATGGAAGTGCGAGGATGGTAGTCTTTAATTTTAAAAAATACTTAAAAAAAATTTGGCATTTGTAGGTACTGTGCATATCTGGATGAATAGAATGATGGATAGTATCACCTTTTTTTATCTTAGGCCTATGAAAAGGTTAAGGCAAAGGAAGTTTGATCTCAACAAGAAAGTGACAGTATTGTTAAGTCAAGTACTGCCATCTTCACTGGCATTAGGACCATTTAATTTCACAGAGAGTTTCATGTGAAACACAGTATTACTCAACTTAAAGAGGACTGTAAGACTGAGGTTCCCATTTCTCTCTGCTTACAAATTGGAGCCAAAGTTTGCTTTCCTCATTTGAGCAGCATCTTATTCTGCAGAGTCTGAAGTCAAAATGGAATTTTTTGCAAGGTAAAAATACAAATACCAGTGAATGCAGAGTGGTAAGACCTCAGCCTTACAGAGAATTGCCTTTCACCGCAGACTCTACTGCACTGCTTGTAATACAGGCATGTATAATTGAGCATCTATGATGAAGGAAAAGTGTTTTTTGAAAGCTGGGGTGATTCTGTGGGTTAACTAATGACTGCTTTCCAGTTACTGGATCTAAGATTTTGTCTTCACTTGAATAACTAACAAGTTCTGTCAAAAATTCATGTTTCCAATAATTACCAAATGGCTCCCAGCTGGCTCACTGGAGTCAGGGAGCTGTGCAGTCCCCACAGCCGTTGGAACTGGCTAGCACGCCCGGAGTTTGTGATAGGGCCAAGAATGAAGCAGATAAAGTTTGTACATTTTCATCTTTATTGTTACTTCAAAGTGAAAAATGAAAATTCCCATATGTTGTCAGCCTGTAGATCAGAGCTGGAGTTAGAAACGCTATCTCAAACCATGCACCATAGTTTAAATATATTCTGTTCCTCTGCCATATACATTAGACATGTATTTGTCTTCCTGACTTGTGCACAATGCTTTACATGCTTGTAGAAAGTGGAAGAGGTATATCATTTATTGATGTTGTTCTCCAAAGAGCTGCTAGCAGCCTTAATGTAGTAAAGCTTTTACTTAGAGGACTGTAGGGCTTTCAGATCCCCATTATCTTTAGATATTTCAGTGTTCTTTGCAGAACTGAAATGTGCACATTCTTTATTCTGTGCTAAGTTTATTCTTCCTGAGAGATGCCTTTGATGATAGCTAATTACTGCAACTGAACCATTTAGACAGAAGTGGTTTTGATTTCCTGTATTCTTTTCTATATTATATGTGTGCAAAACAGTGCAATCATTTGCACCGTAAAGTTCTAATATTAAACAAGGTTTGGTAGAATTTGTTTTTCTTTTAGAATTTTGATACTTTTAAATTTTACAGTAATTATTCTCGCATATGTTTTCTTTAATATAAGTTGAAAACAGTAAAGATTGGACCTTTTTGAACTAGATTTGCCAAGCATTTCTTAGCTATTGTCCAGAAGATAAAAAAAAACCAGATATAGTATCTAGATCAGCAATCAGTTCCACATTTCCGTAATATCTGGAATGGTACAGAGGCAAAATTTTTGTTCTCTTCAAATGCTGTTGCCTGAGGTTAACCTCACTTTCCCAAAGAAGAAGTCATCTTTGAGCCATAAAGATGCATGCTCATTAGTTGTAGACTAGAGAGTGTTATTGCTGAGCTCATTCGCGCTGTGCAGACTTAACGGCAGTAAGACAAAAGGTGGTATAAAGTCATCTGACATCCCTTAATTGTTTCTTCTCCACTGCAAAAAGAAGACCATAAGGCAAATTAAGAGAACAAAGGGTATTTTTGTGTGTATGCTATTTAGTGGCAAGGATTTTATATGCATGTTTTTCACTTATTATTTTATTACTTTGAGTAAGAAATGGCTGTGGTTTTAAGCATTATGCCCAAGTTAATTTTGCAGAAGACTCATTTTAACATACTAAAAATATTCTTGTTTCTTTCTTTTAAGATATTTACCACACTCTCTGTGACTAAGCGTTCTGGTGGAAATACCCTTCAGGCTGGATGCTGAGGTTAAAGACCCCCATTGTCATTATTGCCAGAGACTGACTTTCATCGCTGTGGCTGACTTGTGCAATTCAGAAGGAATGTTTTGAGAGAAATCATCATCAGACCTCTGCAGAAATGTTTAAATCTTAGCCAAAGCGCTCCACTATCCTATGGAGAAGAGCACTGTGGGAGTTCAGTCACTTGCGGTGATTGGATGGCAATCAGCAATGCAATGGGAATATTGACTGTTGAGCTGTTGCTTGGCAGGGCATTTAACCGAATGCTTTCATGAAATCACGGCCTGCAGCCAGCATTTCCTGGTGAGCAGTGATGGAAGAACTGTTAGCACAGCTGCACAATAACTTTCTTTTCCTCCCTCTTTTGTTACCTGTACAAAGAGCTTCCTAATTCAAATGTATTGCTGCAAGTTCAGATAATTGTATAGTGCCTCTGTGTACTAAGTTATAAAGCTGCAATTGCAAGTTCTCTTCATGAGCAAACTTTTTATCAGATCACAGTCACATAGGTGAGGCATGCCTATGGATGGGAGCTTGTATTTACATGTTTGATCATGAGGAAGAAAATACCCTTGCAAAAAGGTTTAGTACCATCTAGAATAGCATCTCTCTCGGCTTCCAAATTGACTTTGTCACAATTTTTTATTTTAGAGATATTTATTTGTGAAAATGTTTTTCTTGATAAGTCAGGAAAATACTTTTAAGGCATTGTTAATATAGAAAAGCTTTTTTCTGATAGTCACAACCATGCATATAAAAAGATGTGATCTTTTTAGCTTTATCTTGCAGCTTATGTGATTATAATTAATCCACTTTGGAACTGACAGAATTATTTTGCCAAGAACTTTGTAGAGCTTCATTCGATTTGAATAAATTCTTCCTTTTCACATGAGCTATCATATGCTGCATTGTTTCCGGTCTGAAGTGGCCACTTCGAACACAGCAGCATGGAGGCAGTCCTTCAGGTTAGTTGAGTTGTACAGTCAAAAACCAACCAACCAAACAAAAAACACCCCACCCAACCTCCCAAAAAACAATAATAAAATCTTCTAGGTAGACAAGACCTAAAGCTATATTCAGTTCCACGTATGCTTCGTTTTATATTTGATTAAGAAAACAATACTTTTTAAACAGATTTCCATTAAAAATGACAAACAGACTTACTTTCTTGAATATTCCTCCTGTGCTGGATAAACTGCATATATATTTATCAAGAAATGGTAAAGTGCTTCTTTGTAATGGAAATGAACCTGCTTTTTGATCTGGTTCTTCATTTCCCTCTGTTTTAGTAGGAGGTTACAGATTACTAATGGTTCTTGGGAGTTCAGTATTGCAGTGTGAATAAGAGTTAAATTATCCAGCTCCCTGGGCAGAAGACTTTATGCCTAAATTTCTACCCAGTAACAAATTCATCTTTTACTACTGAGTTTTCTATAATAGTGTTTTAAGTTATTTTTATAACTCATACGTAACTGAAGGATTTTTAAACATGTTTTATATGTTATCAGAACAATCTGTGGTGTTACTTTTCTGGCCAGTTCATTGAATATGTGGAACGTTGCACAAACAGATGCTCAGTTTGATGGATCTTCCAAGCAAAGAAATAAGGTAATAGCAAGAAGACTTTTTTTTTTTTTTAAGGCCAGAAAAGGCCACTTTGATAAACCCAGCTGTGATTGCTTAATCTTTTGAGTTTTGAAGGTAGGTATTGTGCTGAAAACTGGGTTTAGCGGTTTTTTTGTGTGCATTTTTTGCCTGTTAAAGATATAAAAAGGACATACTTAAAGAATGAATTAGGAATCCAACTTCCACTAATATTTAACAGTGTTTGCACTAGCTGCCATATATAGCTTCAGAAAAAACAGGAGTACAGCTTCATGAGCTGTTCAGCTATGTAGTTGTTCATACTTAAGCACAGGGATAGCAGTATTTTCAAAGATGTCTGTAAGAAAGTCAGACCCTGGAGTGTAGGAATTATGATAGGTATGAGCTTGGCTTTGCAAGGTTGGACCATATACATATCTGTCCTGTTTCTTGGGTCATGTCCTCATTAATAATGTGCATTTTCTAAACTAGTGACTTATTTATAATTTAGTAGTTTTTTCTTTTATTTTTACTTTAAATTTAAAACTGTGAGATTGTGGTGTTTTTTTTTTTTTCTTCCTAAGGTTTCTTCTTTTTTCCCCCCAGAAGAAAAACATTTTCTGGTGTGTATTTCAGTATCATCTCTGCATGATGATACATATATTATATGATAACATCACATAAGGCTGTTTTAAATGCCAAAGCCAAGTGTTTAATGTTTGTATCAAATTAAGCATACGTTTGGTCATGTATGCTTTGGAAATATATACTAGAAAATGTAATAAATTAACTAGCATTTATATTCATCCCATGTTCTATTCTTTATTAATTATTAACATTTCTTGGAACTCTTACCAGAGTGTAAGTCAAAATTCTAAGATATTTCAGATGAAAATGCAGACAATCACCAATTTTCATAAACTTCAGCAGGGAATTAGAGTTCACTGACGGCTCCAAGAATTGCTGTTTTTAAGGTTTTTCTCCCCCACCCTTTTTTTCCCTTCCCCCCCCCAAACTGATCACTCCCCTTTTATCCCTCTCCCCCTTGATGTGACCTATTGGGGCAATCCTAACTTTCATATGAATCTTGTATACAAATTTGCATCCTGCCATCCCTCCTTCATGACCTGTTGCCTGCCCAGAGTCCCAGCGCAGGAGACTCCAACTGTGAAGTTTCCCTGATGGGGCAGGGCAGTTTCAGGTAAGGTGGATCTCATGAAGGTGCCATGGGCGCTGGAGATCTCTTGGTCTGGGAAGACATTGCACTGTTAACAATGGTGTCTCCAGCCACGACGTGCCGCCCTGACGCAGCCCTTGCTCTGTGGTGCCACATGCCAGCTGACGGATCGCTGTGTAGGAGAAAAGCTGTGGTTGTGCGCTGCTAATGTGTGTCGTGTCGATGCAAGGGTGTGGAGAAGGTGCCAGATGACTGAATCTTCTATGTAAGACTTGATAGACACCTTTCAGGTCAAAATACGGTATGAATCCATATTTGTGGTGAAGTGGCAGCTCTACAAGTGAAGTTTCAGGATCCCTTCCTCTCTGAAGACTGACTCTTCTGAGTGCTCTGAAATCAATACCCCTTTTCCCATTGCCATGAAATTCAATGCCTTGGGATAGCTACTGGGCATGGTCCATAGTCCAGAATGGTTATCATTTGAGAAAGGGCTTCCTGGGGTTCAGCCTGTCCTTATGAACAAAGAAAACAGCTTTTCTTAACAGTAAGATTTACCAATTTCTATGAGACTGGAGCTCAGTCCCTGCCTCTGATTGCGTCTCAAATGCTCAGCTGTTACCCAGCATCTACTTGTGGCACCTCCATGGCCCTTTTGCTGAAGTAAAATTGAAAAAAACCCAAACAAACCAGTATTGAGAAAAGTTAAAAAGCTAGAAGGGAGGTGGAGGTGGGAGGAAGGGATTGGTGATGGCTGTTGAAGTTGTTTGAATTCAGTCCTTGATAAACATTTTGTAGGAAGGAGGAAAAAGACATCTTGTGACAATTTTGTTTTCTCAGGGAGCTTGTTTTAGACCTTGGGAGAACACAACATGACTACAGAGGTGACCAAATTATTTTTTAGGAAAAAAAAAAAGTGCAAATAAATGCTTGGATGCACTAAGGGGTGGAAGAGGAGAAAAGCTGGGCCTCTGGCAAAAGAGGGGGAGTCAGAGGAGGCAGTTGGTGAAAGAAATGTGGTGGGAGCTCAGGCCTAGGAAGGAGGCACGATTTTGGGCTGTGGGAAGGAGGATGTCAGAGGTGGAGCAGCAGGGACAGTGAGGAGATCAGGGATGAGATGTAAAGCAGGTGGGGCTGAGGCTGGGCACATGCATCATCCCCATGTCTTCATCCGTGGGTTTCTGTGATCTTAGTGCCTTGATGCTGCTCTATTTTCAAACCTTGCCTCTGTCTCTCCCTCAAAATGGACCCTGAGGGTGTCTCCCTTCCCCACAGCAGTTATCCTCTGTGCAGGCTGGTGCAAGACTCCTCCCTTGCCAAGGTCTATTAGACCTCTGAAGAAAAACCTATAAAAACCAGAAGAGATGATACCAAGGAATCTGCTGCACTGTTAGTCTCCCTTCTGCATGCACAAAACGGGAAAAGAGATTTTGGTCCTGGAGGCGTTGGTTGGGCCAGTGCAGTGTTCCTGGTTTGGGGGCTGCCAGGGGGAGAGGTGGGCGAGGAGCGAGGGCCTGGGCGTTCATCAGGGAAAGTGTTGCCTCAGGCCGTGGAGAGAGGTGAAGGCATTGCAAAAGTGCATGGTAAAATGCGGCAGCTGTGCTGTTGCCTGTGAGGAGGAAGCTGATTTGGTTGTGGGGGAAGGTAGGCACCGGAAAGCAAACTGGCCTAGGGCCAGCCACTGATGGTTGCCTCATCTCTGTGAGAAGCATGGTCTGTGGCTCCTGGCATGGATCCTTCTCACCCCCGTGGTAGGTACAGGGTTACCCTGCTGCAGGAGCTGTGTGCCCGGGACGTGAGATGCTGTTGGCAGATGGGTCATGCTGGAGGGAGCAGCAGCTGTCACCCACAGAGGGGCGAGTCCTGCGGGCCCAGGGGCTGCCACATCACCGGGGCTCCCATCCGGCTGCTGCCCCTCTGGCCCTGCTCCACGCTCCAGCCAAATTCAGAGCTGGTGTGGGTTGGGGTTTTTCTTATGTTGGAGGAAAGTAAGGTAAGACAAATGCTCCTCGCGTGTTCTGTTGTGCAGAATTTGAATTTGCACATAGGACTTCTTTTTGATTTAATCACCCTTTTTCCCTCTCTCTTTCCCTGTGAAATCTTCCTATTTTTAGACTTGTTTGACAGCATTCTCCCATAGCATTTTTGCCTCTTAAAATGATGAACTAAGCTGACCCATAGGGGGATACATACCAGGACAGAGAGCTCTGAGTGCTTTCCTTCCCCTAGCAAAGCTGCTGGCCCTGCTCAGGATGGCTGGGGATGCCTAGCCTGCCCCATAGTGCTGGATGGCCTGCAGGTGTTGCAAGCCGTGTCTGTCCCACATCCCAAAGTACAGCTGCACCATGGCCACTGCCCTCTGCCAGAGCGACCTCTGCTGCTCACCCTATCCCTGGCTGCAGCAGGACACTTCGGGCCCCGACCAGTGTCCATTGCTGCCTTTGGACTGGTGTCAGCTGCCTTTAACAGGAGCTGAACTGGACACGTCCTCACAAACCCGCTTGATTAAGACCAGCTTGTTGTTTCTGTCATCTATTGCTGCAGCAGTGAGCACTTTTTTTCTTGCAAGCAAGTTTTACTCTAGGTTAAACACAGAGTAAATCAAGCTGTGCCTATTGCTTGCTTTCAAAAACAGGTGGTAACACTTTCAGCCTAAAGATTTGGCTTCCCTTTTCACATCAGTGTAAAGTACTGGCTGGACAATACTACCGAGGGTGAGAACACCACGTTTGCCGTGCAGCGTGACGCAGGCAAAACAGAAACAGTGAATTGCAATCAGTCTTAAATGAGCTACTCTTCCAGTCCTGGGACTTGCGTGCCCTTACGTTCCTGTGTTCGTGGATTGTGGGATGGGGTGACTCAAGGACTCTCCAGGCAAATGTTTCCTCTGATGGCACTGAGGGGTCAGTATGTGGTGGAAGGAAGGAAGATCCCAGATAGATAAATGGCGTGACATAAGTGAAAGCTGCTTAGTGTTTCAGTGTAACTGTTTCATGTGAGGAGGCTCCTAATCTTGCTTGTCACACCACCAGCAGCATGTCTGAAAATAAATACGCACAACTTGTAGTCATTTCCCCTCCAGTGCAGAAGTGCTGTGACAAAGTGCTGTGCAGCTGAGGTCACGGCAGGTCAGCACTGAGGTGGCAGAGGGGAATATGGGGGAACTGGCACCATCCTTGTTTGTGTTTTTCTTGGCTTTGCCTTTTTCTCCCTTAGCTACATGACTGCTAAAAATAATGGCCTCAAATTAATAGCTTAAGTTTGCATTTAACTGTTAAACTTGCATTGGTCACTGCAACACCACACATCCAAACTGCTGCTTATTGCACATTTATAGCATCAGCCAGATTCCTTGAGGTTTCTTTTGTGTAGCAGACAGATAGTACCGACTGCACACATTTTTGCTTTTTCTGAGGGCAGTATTTCCTCTAATTAAAAAGAACATTGTCTTGTTGGAGTTGGATTTTACAGCTTACAAATCACTTGTGTTTTGCGCCTGCCAGGGTACTGGCAAGATTTGCAGATTCGGCTGCCCTCGGGTCAGGCTGGTGCCCGCCTACTGAGAGGGGGATTTTCTCCCTGCCTGCACCCCCAAGATGGCCTGGCGAGGCTGCTGGCAAGTGCCGTGGGCTCAGCACTTTGTGAGGGATCAGGCACGCGCATTTCCAGGGCTGTCTGCAGGCTGCAGAGCCTGTGTTTCTGCCCCTTGTTCCTGTGCTCCTGAGCAGCACCATGGAGCTGACAGTGAGAATTTGGTGTTCAGTTCAAAACGCTTGCTTTGAGCAATAGACTTTAGTTCCTTCTTACCCTGGAGCCATCATTCCTCAAACTTTGCCATTAGTTTCTCCTTTAAAGCTGGTTGACTCATGGCCATCCAACGGTTTTATCCCAAGTACGTGCCCTGGCCTATTTCCTTGAGTGAACAACTCTCTAACCCCGTTAGAGAGTGGGGCTGGGAACTGGTGGCTGTGACGGCCGCTGCCTTCCTCTCGCCTTGCTCCACGCCTCTCTCCTCCTGTCCTTAGGCTGTGTCATGTTGGCTGTGCGCAGCAAGAAGCTCTCCTTAAAGGGATGTTTTGGAGCAGAGTCAACTGAAAGCAAGGAAGGGTAGCAAGGTGGCCACATCCAAGATGAATGGTGCTTCCTGAGGGTTCTCAGCCAGGCGCGGGGACTGCTGCTCGAGGAAGTCTGGTGGGCAGAGGGTGCCCCAGGGCTGGCCCAGGGTGAGGGAGGCCTCACTGGGCCACCTCAGCACATAACCTTCCCGCCAGACCACACTGAACAGCTCTTACTGCCAGGGGAGAGGATGCAAAGCAGAAATGCTGCTAACCTCATTAAATGTGCTTTTTTTAATGAATCCGACAGGCACAATGTTAAAAGAGAACAATGGAAAATAGATGTGGGCTTTGTGTTCAGACACCTGTTGGTCTCATTTTAATGTCTTGGGCCAATTAAAGCACAGTTGCTTGGCTGGGAGACAGAAGGGAGGCTGAGGAAATAAGTCTATGTATGTGCATGCATGCCTTTCAATTTATGAGGATCAAAATGAAAAATGAGTGTCAAAGCAAGAGCTAGACTCTTGAATAGGTTGGCACTCTTGAATAGATACATGAACCATCATCTGGGTAGCTTCTGAAGTATCTTTGAAGGTAAAGTTATGGTGCAAATCAAAGCAACCTGAAAAGAAAATTGGTGGGGAAGTTGCCATGAAACACCTTAAAGTGGTGCTTGTGTTTTAGACATACTGCTTCCTACAAATTAGAAGAAAAGAGATGCATTCAGGAGATGTGAGACGCTACTGATTTTCTTATAACAAGAGGAATGGTACCAACCTGTATTTAAATCTTGCAGATCTTTAAAAGTCAGTGTTGACATATATTTACTTTTGCTTTAATCTTCTTCTTTCTTTTCTTTGTTTTTTTTTTATTAAGTGTTTGCCATTTTAGACTTGTCTAGGGGAGTTCTCCTAGAAAACATTTTTATCAGTCCTAAAATCATGAAAGTTGTGGGAAAGGCAAACAAGGAGCAATGATTCACCATTTCTCATCATACAAGAGCAATGGCTAACACAGTCAAGTTAGCAGGAAGCAAGTTTAAAAAGAAACACAGAAGGAAGTTGTTTTCTCACATTACACAACTAAATGGAACTCACTGCCACAGGATGTTATAGAGTCTAAAAATATAACTATGTTGAAAAAGAGATTAATCATATGCACGCAGGGTGGGAGGTTAATAAAATAGTGCTCTAGCTGTACCTTATGGTGCAGGATGCCCTGAAACCACTGAGGGCTGGAAGCTTGGGAGGATAACCTACAGGAAGCATCATCTAGTCCTGGGAGGCAGGATATCAAATTAAAGGGACCTTTGACATGGGTTCTTAACAAATTCATGCTTAGAGTTCCTATTCTTGGGGTCTGGTTTGTTCAAGCCTCCCAAAATGGATTTATAGTTCCTTGGTGTTTTCCAGGCTCCAACATTTCCTTCTTCAAAGCTTCCCACTCCCAGGTTGTGCTGTGCTCTCTGCTCCCAGGGATGAGTTGGGAGGAGGGTGATGGGATGGCTGAACTGCAAAGTTTTCTTCCTGGGCTTGGTCCCCAGAGACACCTCCAGTATGCTCAGACATTTCTGTCCTTCAAGTGGTGGCTCCACATTGCGCTTTCTGGAAGGGCGTGGAGCTTCCTGGGCTGCAGCACTGCTGCCAGAGAACTTAGCTTTCAGCCTGTCCTCACTGAGCCAAGAGTATGTCCTTCAGGTTCTCAGTAAGCAGCCCAAAATGACAAGGGATGAACTTAAACTAAACCACTGTAAATCATACCAAAATTGAATTAAGTATCCTCCCAGGATTTTTGGAACAGTTGAACTAAACTGGTTTAAAATGACATCTTTCATTAAATCCATGCAATGCAAAATATAGACAAAGCCTCTCTTGCTTTTTCTTTTAAATACAAAATGACTGAAATGTTTTAAACTAAAGTGTTTGCATTTATGAAAGATTTGCTTTCTATGCAAGCTATTGTTAGCCCTGCAGTTTATGTACAAGGTGGTTTGTTTCCATTTTGGAGTCGTTCTGATATTGCCCAGATGTTGCAAGGCACAATTTGTATAGTTGCTAAAAGAGTATTCTGTTCTCCTCCAGTGGCATTGGTGAGTTGAGTCGACTGCAATGGTATGCAGAAATGGCATTATCCTGTCATCCAAGAGGGTTGTGTGTAACACTGCCTCTACATGCAGATGCTCTTGTGTGCAGCTGCAGAGAAGTCCCCCATGTGTCTGTCCTGGTTGCCTGCATCAACCATGGTGGACACAGAAAGATTATAACAATGGTCTCTGGAGGGTGATTTGTGCTGGAAACCACAAGCTTAGTTAAATCCTGAGCTCACTGCTGACACACTTTTGTGGAGAGAGGGTTCTCCCCAGCTGATCCTGCATTCACCTATTATTCAGTCTGGTGAATTTTCTCTTCAGTCCTTCTCCCCTTCTTTCTGGGGATTATTCCTGAAAGAGGAAGGAAAAAAAAAACCTCAAAGGGAAATAGGTTAAGCATCAAAAACATGAAAAATACAACTTGGTAATGGGGGGCTGTGTTCTGCCCTTCTTATCGCCTCCCCAAGTTATTTTCTGAGAACTGAAATCGCCATCAAGCAGTCACATGAGGAATACAGAGGAAGTGATGGGGTGGGAAGAGAGAATAGATTCACCCCCTTTTGGTGACAGAACTAATCTGATAGATCAGATCAGCCCATTTCACCTCAAGAGAGGGCAAAAATCAATGCTTAATATCTGAAAAAGTGATAACTACTGTGGCTGGTGGAATTCCAATGCCTCCTCTTTCTTATAATTTTAGTTCTAAGGGTGATGTACTGTGTCTTCACTTCCAGTTCATAATGGTTATGAAACAAACAATTAAGCCCAAACACTACTGCCAAGTTCTTTGCAGCTCCAGATTATTGTGGGTAGGATATCTAGAGTGAGAATGACTGTCTCCACTGCCCAGCAGCTCAATAGCTGGTTTGTTTGAAAGCCATTCCACATGCACTTTTTGACTCCATAAGGTGTGAATCTCTAAATCTGCAGTGCTCTAAACCAAAAACAAAATAGAAATCACTATTGCATGTGATAATACCCAACTGTAATCAGCACATCTGCTTTAGGGCAGAGGTTCTCATTCCTGAGTTAGTCTTCCATCACTAAAACATGGGACATGTAGGAGTTTTCTTGCTTACCTGGAGTTAAGGAGATGGTGGCCCTGTCCCATAGCTTCAAAGAGAAGATGTCGTTGTCTGCAGGTGGGACTGTCCACCTCTGTTCTAGGGCAGCAGACTTCAGTTCAGACAACCGCAACAGCAACTTAGTCACTATGGAAATTCTTTGGATCTTGCAGTTTTGTGGAGAATTCTTGGAAATTTCAGCAGCTTGTTTCCTTGTGATCTCATACTTGTTTTTGAGCCTAAAATTCGACAGATGTGGTCTTTTGGTAGCATTTGGCCTTTTCTTTGTGGTGGGTGGAAGTGTAGAGATTTATGGATTAGTGCTCCAGGTGATAGAGACAGTGAAAGACATGCCATGTCCTTGAAGATCTTTGTTGTTACATTTTAAATAAAATTGTATCTGAATTTTACACGATGTGAGAGTTTGGCACAGAGTACCAGCTTCGTCCACCTGATCCACATCCATTTCTAATCATCAAACCTGATGATAACTACTCAAGGCAAGATTTAATTTAGTAGAATATCCTACTGAGCCTTTCAAGTTCTCCTATTGCAAAACGGCCTTTTTCTTTCAACAGCATTAGTGGTATAAGTTTGGAGGGAGAGGGGCTTCTCTCACACTAAGATGAGTCAGAGTTGGGAACAATTATAACACAGTGCAGATTTTTGTATTATTTATGTTACTATTATGGTGTCAGCCAAGACCCAAGTTGGGCTTGGCATATGATTGTGCTGGTGGCTGTCCAAATTTCTAAGCTGTCTTGTGCTCTCTGCACAATTTGGATGCTGTAGATATAAGTTAAGTGTCTACGGCAGGTGAGATGTCTTGCTATCTAGAGATACTGGTATCTTTCCACAGGTTATAGTGGAAGCCTCTACAAGCTGCCTAAGATAGATACCTGCCTTTGAGGTGACTAAAGTAAGACAAGACAAATTTGACCCCAGGTGGTCTGAAGCCGAGGTGGAAGTGACTGCTCTGGAATGTGATATAATGGCACGTATTTCAGTGGAGGTGGGTTTCTGTGCTCTGCCTGTGGATGAACCATCTCCATGGATCACTTACTTAATCCTGTTATTATAAGTAGAGGATTTTTGTTGTGATTGCACCAAGCTAGTTCCAGCTGGCATTAAAAGCTGTCACTCTGGTGGGCCGACATGCCAAGTTAGAAATGGCTACACAAATTGATTTACCTCTCACATAAGGCAAAGCTGTGTGTCACAGCGTAGTGTCACGCAGAAACAACATAGTGTCATGCAGAAATACCCAAGCTCCCTCGAAATTACCCCTGCTTCTCAGCCCGGGCAGTATGCTCAACCAGTATGGCTATGCCATTGCTACTACCCATGTTTGAGGTTCTCAAAGCTAGCTTAAGTATCTTGGCTTGGTGCCTTGCTGTGCTGATACATGAATCTTTTGAGAGCACAGGCAGAGTGGGAAGAGAAGGCGGCTGTAGTGTGCTGAAAAGGGGGAAAACCACATCCTCAGCCAGGCAAATCAACATATCATTTTCAATCTCACCTTCATCAGATAGGGAATCTGACCCCTGCCAGTACCCCAGGCTAACCATAAGTTGTCTTCTTCCAGCCTTTCTTTGAAAACTTGTCTTTATATGATTGTTTGTTGTTGCTAGTAAGAGACAATCTTTTCCTTTAAGGGGCCCTAAAGACCAAATTGACTAAGCTCATATGACCTGTTGATTAAAGTCATAGTCAACAAGCATAAAATTGTATGCAGCCGCCCAAAAAATGTGAGACTGTACTTGCCATTATGTGCAATTCAACATGTATTTTAAATCATGCCTATTAATAACCAACTTGTTTACAGAAAACAGACCAGTGGAGCAGTTTATAACTTTAATAAAACTTCACAGACCATTTTTTGGCATTTTCTTACATTTCTTTGAACAGACTATTCTAGGAGCTCAGCAGAGCTGTCATTATTAACTTGCCTGAAAACTGCTGAAAATCACCCATGGTATCCTGATTCTCTGGTATATTTTTACACTGGTGTGTTTTCTACAAGAAATAGCCAGCTTAGTACAACAAGTCCAGAGCATTCATGGTTATACATCTTGGCGTAAAGATAAAGCATGCTGGGAATATATAGGCATTGGCTAACGAAAGCACCTTCCCACAGGCAGCATCCTTTTCCTCTAGGAGTCATGTGGAATTAGAGCTATTTGCTTTTGCATTTGGAATTAGAGCTTTGTTTACAAAATCAGTGAAATAATTCTGTTTGAATGTTAACTTAGCAGAATGAAATCTTGTTTTATGGAGGATATATTTGTATTTGTTTTAAATAATGCTACTTTTTTCAAAAGAAAAAAATAGCATTACTATTCAAAAGTGGAAAATGACATTATTATTCAGAGTGAAAAATGTCATTGCTGTGCTGATAGCTGTTGACAGGTACTTGTCATGGCTGTGTGCTACGACGTGCTAATTATTCTGAAGTTCAATCAGATGGCATTTTGTGTTTTCTTTTCAACTGTAAAAACACAGTATTTGTGACATGTTGACAAGCGCATGTTTAAATGCTCCATGGATATCTTCCAAGCTCATGTGTTTTCCACTTACTTTGTGAAGAAAGATGCATAATTAGCTCCAAGGCTACAGGGTATGTTGCTCATTATTGTACTTTCATTTTCTCCTCAGTGATAACTACACAGTAGTGACACATACGAAAGTCCATCTTTAATGCTGAGTGCTCTCTCAACTGGATTGTAAAGATGGAGAATACTAGCTGATTTTGCAAATCAAGAGCACGGACCACCCCTGGTGAGACCCTGTCTTCCTTTTCAACCTCTCTTGTCTCTGCCCTGCTTCCCGTTACAGATCTAGAGTCAAAAGAAAAGGATTCAGATTAATTAGATACTAAAAACGTCACCTAATACCTGCCTGGGGACAGATGTGTTTTTGATACCACTACAGATTGTATCTGTTGGTATTTGAGCAGTGCCTTGTGTTGGCCCCCTTGCCGTGTTTGTTCATCTCCTCGGTGTCAGGGTTATGGTGTTCAGTGATGAAACAGGCCAAATGCTACAATTGCTCCAGTCCAGCTGGAGGCAAAGAAATTGGACAGGTGTAACTAGAGATAGAGCTGGGCCATCTCTAAGCTGAATGTCCCTTTTCCCTGAACTTGGTGGGATCTGAATCTAAACAACAGCTCTGGAATCCGCAGGTGCAAAATCCACACCCATGTTTAGATCCTGAATCTCATCTCTAGTAAGAGACCAGGGCAGAGGCTTTCTCACCAGGACCACGTGAGCATTTAGGCTGCTATGGTAAGGACTGGACTCTGTGACACAGGAACTGCCTTCTGGTCCTGTTTCTTGCAGACTTGTCCCGGTATTACAGTGTTGCAGAGAACAGTAGATGGAAAGCATGGTAATGAGGCAGATAACTGAAGACTGAACTCACCATGAAATTTATTTGCTGTAGTTACTGTTTTCACTGGAGCTGAAAGCTGCCACATTGAATCCTTGCATGGAGAGCTTTGAATAAACCTACTAACCAGAGAGAGGTTCTAGAGAAAGAAGCATCAAGAGTATTGCCCCTTTCTCCCCTGCAAGGATATTCTTCAGTTATTACTCCAAATCAGGCAGAAGAGGCCTTTGGGTACATAAAGGCATTTATGTGTGCATTAGATTGGCATCAGTCAGGATGCATTACATGCAATTGTATAGAATTGTTAATTGTGACACTTGGGCTTTTTTCAAAATCCATTCTATGGATTGTTTTTAAAGATGGACACATTAATACCTCTCCTCTGTTAGAAAAGAGGTTAAGTGTAAATTAACTTAAGTTTTTGTTTGCTGCTTTGTTAGCAGAGCCCCCAAGCCGGCCCTCTGGCCCTAGGAGTGTTCAGACTCACAGGCATACGTGACCACCCCAAGGCTAGCACTCCGCAGCCTCGCTTGCTTTCAGCCCTTCACAAACTGTCTAGATTGGAAGCGGAGATGTCCCTTGCGGGAGTGACTCATACTTGTAGAGAACCTAAGTGGCTGGCAAAAATGATGAGCTGGTGGTAAAAATCTTTGTGGCCTTCCTTAATTGATGTAGAAGAACCAATGATGTGCTTCTGCCATCTGTCCCTGCACTGTTACCCATAGATGGCTCAGTTAGCTGCTGTCTGGGTTCAACCTGGCTGTCCATCGTGGTGGTACATCAACATGCTCCATCAAAAGTAAGTTTAAACATGGCTGTTTGGAAGGGAGACCAACATTAGGTGTGGCGACATGAAGATGAGTGCAGGAGCTTGCCTTGTGACGGTCAGTGATAGGACACTGACAACTTTAGGACAATGTTAATGTTCAAGGACAGTTCTGTCTCATTAATTCTTGCTATATTTAGAATTCCAAATGGCTAAAGTGCTTAAAAGAGCATCAGTCACACTATTTTCTTCTTCCTCTTCCCCTTTGACCTTACAGTTTCCTGCCTTTCCTTGGCCAAACCTCCTATGCTCCTTGCTGGGAAGCAAAGGCAGGCTCATCCAAAAGGGACAAACTCTGGACCTAAATTTCAGAACGCCTTCACTGAAACTTGAGCTGGGGGAGGAAAGGATCTGCCATTTGAGTTAAAAGCTTATGCAACATCACCATGAGCTTGCCAAGATGCTCCAGCAAAGAGTACCCAGCCAAGATTTAATATTTATAGCCTGAAAAAAAAGTACAGTAGAAGGAGTTCAATTAAAAATACAACAAAGAAGAAATCAAACACATTTCTCCTGTTTCTTCCTTTGCTTGTACAAAGACCAGCCACTGTGATATGACAGGTATCCACATCTGAGCCTTCTGTTTTGCTCTAAAAATGACCATAAAGTTATTCTGTTCTGCTTTTTCTGCCTCTTACTTCTGTTTCTTTAAAAATAGATTTTCTCCTCATAAGACTAAGTCAAATAGTTTTGATATGTAGGCTCTTTACAGCGATACTTGAGGGAAAATGCATTCATTTGTTTTCATACTCTGTTATATTGGCAGTGATCACATTATGGATATACAAGCCATTCCCCGCTTTTTCTTGCATCATAACAATTTTTTTAGTATAATAGCTAGTGAAATGAGTATCTTGTGGTAGAATTAGGAGACATGAAAATAATTATCAATGCAATTGCTCTGCCTCTCGTGTGGCATGTGCAGTTTAATGTGTCTTTGGCTTGTTCAAAACCATTTTCCAGTCCCAGTTCCCTGTATTGTATATTTGCCTGTTTTTATTAGGCAAAGGAGAAAGTAACACTTGTCATCTTTATACAAGAAATGATGCTTTTCCCTTCCCTCTAGGTTGATGGAAGGGAGCCAGTTGAGAAATTGTGGGCTTTTACATATCTTCATTTTACATTAGGTTTGTTTATTCCTATGAGCTTGTGGATGTACAGTGTCCTTCTGGAGCAGTGCTGTGCATGTAAAAAGATGGGCAAAGGTGCATAAGTTTCTATATATACAAACACACGCACACAGAGCAGACAAACAAGATTGAAATTAATCAAATTTTATTGCCAATGGGCTGGGAGAGAAGAAAAATATTACTGCTCTTTCAAAGCACTTGAGGGGATCTGCCATACTCTGGAGATGGCAGGACCACAGAAATAGATAAATTGAAGTTTGCATTGCTACAGCCTGTAATATACCTGCTCTGCATATGAATGGAGAGCTCGAGTCCCTGCACTTATCTTGGCACCTTTCCTGCATTTAAACATTACTTTGTCAAGCCTTTCAGCTTTTCAAAGGATGGTGATTGCTGTTCTCCAAATGGCTAAGAAATGCAGGGGGAAACATGCTACCACTGCTTCTTTCACCCAGTTTTGTGGCTATATTGGCATAAGCACTGATAAATATTTGCTCTTCAAAAGTGGCCTGGCTGGTTATGGACTTGCCCTCCTCCTTGCTGGGGTGTTTAAGAAAGAGTCAATGAATCACACTGCTCCTCCATGGTGGTCTCTGCCCTTTGTGGTTAAGACTGGCCTGGCCGCCTTCATGTTGTGGGGATTCAGAAGTCCAGGGAGGCAGTGGATGCCCACCAGCCCCAAAAAGCATCAAGTCTCCTATGAATGTCTCATACCAGGCTATCTGATATGCAGGCTGGCTCTTTTGAAGAACTGAAGTTACAGCTATTGCCAATATTGTTACCTATAGATAATTGATAATATTTGGTCTGTGGGTTTTATTGACAGGGAAATAACCTATACAGTTGGTCCAGGATCTATATAATTTACAGTTTGCTGGAGATACTTCTGATGTGTCAAGCCTGGCACTTTTAAGTGATATTCTGCCTTACAAATAAATGTTCTGTGGCAACTCAGAGTAGTTACATAGGTATGTTTGTAAGATTTAGCGAAAAATTAACCTCTGATGTTTACAGTATTTCACAAAGAAGGTTAGGAGACCTGGTATATTTGCACTAAAGGAATGGAATATTTTCCCTCCTCATAAATATTTAAGTAGTCTGCTTAATGGATGCAGTACTAGTAGATGCATCAGCTTACTTTTATGTATACTTCTGCTAACTCAGGTCTAACAGAAAAGGTCCTCATTGACTTCTGTCTGGAAAATGACATTTTCTGTGCAAAGTAATCAGAGGCCTATTCTTGTTTTATTAAAGAAATATTTTCAAATTGTCTTAGGGGACTGGAACATAATCCAGATATATCCCACCATGCAGATATTGAAGCAGAAAGGTAAACTCAATAGTGGTCACTGGGTTTTGTAACAAAAGGCAGCTACAGGTTTAAGGGTTCAATATGGACCCTCCATCCTGTGTTCTCGCAACAGAACAACATGCTATCTTCAACACAGTTGCAAATGGCAAAATCCAACCGCAACTGCATTTGCAACTGCGGAATAATGTGAGATGCAGACTGCTGATGCAGTCTGATTTTATTAGCCAAACACCAAATAAAGACATGGTTATCAGGATATAAGATTCTTTCCATAGGCATAACTTACTGCTCTACGCAGAGTCAAAACAAACTATGTGAGGACAAGCCAGCGCACAGCTCAATCAAAGGATATAGTTACGATGACATTGTGGTCTTTTGGCTTGGCCACCTGAAGCATTCAGACTGAGTGGTGATGGTTTTATCAATCAGGTTAAAATGTGGACTACTGTGAGTGAAGGGGGCTGGAATCCTTTCAGCTCCACCTGTTGTAACTGTTGAGTAACTGGGTGAAAGACTTGTACTTCAGATGAGGATTCATGTCCCCTAACTTCAAACACCTAAAAGTATCCTTCTGATCTGTGTTAGACATCAGTTTCCCTATTACAGTTGATGGAAGAAAGGGAGGAAGAGACAGAGGCACCTACAAAGGACAGTTCTTCCCACTTTTCTTAGATAATGTAAAATGGATGGATAGATAGATAAGGTGAATCCCTTTAGTCTGTTGATGTAGTTATAATCAGCGTCTTGAGATCTGCCCCAAATCCTGGGTGTGTTTGATAAAAGGCTCAACTACAGCATTAAGCTTTCTCTGAACTATGTTTCTCGGGCAAGAGCAATGTCCCAGCCTCTTAAGGCAGGATGATACCTTTGCTGACCTTGTGCGAGTTCACTTTTATCTGGTATTGGGCATTGACAGCTTATAGCATCATTATGGAGGGAACCGGCCCCATCAGTAGCCTTGCGTGGCACTCAGATGTCCACATGTCTGCATATTTAGCCTTATTCAGGATGCTCAGAAGTGGCAATGATGAAAGTCATATATCTATTCCCTAGTGCAGGAGCTGGGGAACTAGCTTGTCTCTTTGGCTTTCTTTTTTTTACCCTCATCTTCCCACCCTATACACCTGACTGATGCTGAATACAGCTCATCCCTTGGGGAGTGTAACATTCATTTATAGTAGGGAAATGGTCTTGCAATCATAAAAAATTGATGGCTGTCTGAAGCAGCAGTTAATCTTCTCTGAGAACTGCATCATTAACCTACAGCACAACATACACATTATGGACACATTTATAAATGAGAGACAGTATAGACTTCAGTTTCTAATTTCCTTCTTGCAGAGACTCATAAAAATCACAGGGAAAACATTGCCTCTGACATACTGCCTTGCCAGACTTCTCTGCTTCTGTACCTCCTTTCAGAGGACGGATGCTTCTCTGTGGCTCTGTCAGTGGGCCAAGACAGAAGAGACCTTTTTGCTCTTTCTTAAGCAGGTAGGTGACCTTGGGATCTCCGTACTGATGCCGGATGTTGTGCAGACACCCAATTAGCACTGATTAGCTACAGCCAAGAACAAGGTGCAAGCAATCTGTCAGGCTCAGTGGTCTGAGTAGCTGGGATCACAGGCACATGAGCTGTCCAACCTGTGTCATGTTCTGCCTTGGACCTCAGATGTCTTGCCTCGGACCTGGATATCCTGGAATACCAGGTTTCTCATCCTGACAAGTTTCTGAGATGCTGTTTTGTGCCAGACTTTCAACAGTGACATGGCATTTCCTGCTTGACCCTCACAAAAGGCATTTACCAACTCAACAATGTTAATCACACAGTTTGGCCTGTGGGTCATACCCATGATGTGACCTGAAACAGGAGGTGTGTCGTGAGCCCCACATGAGGTCACATCACTCAATACGGGGGTAGAAGGTGGGACACATCCAACATTGGGAATGTTCTCTCTGCATCATGTTTACTGTAAAAAGTGGATTTATATCTTCCCATGCAGTAAACACACGTGTATGTCCAGCAGCACTATAACTGCACTCACCACATGCTCCGTCCAAGTCAGTAAGACCAGGCCCAGTGGGTTTCGTAGCATGGCATAGACCTGTCACCCCATGAACTCACTGTCCTCACTGTCTTGATGCACCAATTCTCTATCTGTGAAAAGAGGAAAATAGTTGTTCCTTTGTTCATCATTTTATTTAGACTGAACAAATATAATGATTTATGCATTATGTAACCAATGCATTGAGCTGTCAACAAATGAGTGAACTTAGGCCAGTTTGCTCTAGCCAGTGATCAAGACCTGCTGTTTGTTATGAATTGGTAAATTTTTCTGTGAGGCAATCTGGGTTTGGTTGCCGTGTTTTTTTGGGTTTTTTTTTGAGTGATAGTTAAAGGTATTAAAAAAGAATCACCTTTTCACAGCATTCCACTTCTCAGGTGTGTCCAACCCATTTCAGCAGTGCAGAGTGGCAGAAATGCAGATAAATTTGTACAGCTACAAATTCTGCCAGAGATGACGCTATGTTTCCATCTCTTTCATATAAATACCAACCCCAAATTTCTTTGAAAAGTACTGGAAGGTCACTGCTAGCAGCCTGGCTCCCAATTGCTCCTAAATACAGTGGAGTGAGAGTTGCTAGTGAGGAAGCTTGCAAGGTAGAGGAAGTGGAAAAGTTACTGATCTATGGCTAAAGAGGTAAGGAGTCTCAGCTGTACTGTAGAGGTACGCTTTGTCTTTCTCTCTCCATTTTTCAAAGACAGTGATACTGGCTAAAACTGTAAAGAGTGAAAAGTGGTAGCTAAGAGCTTACTGTCAGCAAACATCTTGTCAATCTGTGTGCATGTGGCATTTACATATAACCTCAGAGGTGCTTCCTGATACGACACAATCTGCTTGCCATTCTCAAAGTTTAAAAAATGATGGCACTCTGGTTAGCTATGGCCTTATATACTTTTCTTTTCAATATATTTTTTCCAAGGCCTGTTCAGAGCCTGTAATTGAAAGTGTGCAGTGCATGCCTATTTCTTAAGTATACTCCTAAAATTTCCATTCCTCCTTGTACCTTCACTGTGGAAATTTATTTGGTACAGGAAAGTTTTTCTTGGCAAAATTGAGACCTGTCTTTGGGAAGTTTCATAGTGCAACCAGTCACTAAAACCAGACTTTGCTGTCCCAGCAGCATACCTGTAAACAACTAGGAGTGAATAGAGAGCTTAGAAATAGTCCTCCTCTTAGTTTTTATTTTTTGTTTAGAAAACAAGCAAACTGGAAAGATTTCTTTGTTCAGGGAAAGGAAGAACTGAGAGTACTAGTGAGAACTAAGCTTAGCACTGTGAATTATATTCAGTTGTGAAATTATATTCAGTTGTCCTGATGCCCTGTGTACCTGATGTACAGAACCCTGCTATTTAGTTGGACCACACCTAAAGCTGTAGGATTAAAGTATTTTTCTTACACCCCAGCTTGTCCCCCTTAACCATTGACATATGCATTTAAGGGACAAACAAAGAAACAGTGAGGGAGATTATGAGCTGTGCCTGTCAATACATAGAGGGGAGGACATTTGGGGCCACAGATCCCCACAAGCTCTGAGGGTTGAGCTCAGGGTTTTGCTGGACTCGTGTCAGCAACAGTGGCGTCTGGGGCTTGTCTTTTGGGGAAAACCAGTGTCCAGGAAAGCTAAGCTGTGGATCTGCAGCATCCTCTTTGCTCTGCCTCATGTCCTGTGCAGGCACTGGGTGCATCCTGAGTGGGAGGTAGGTTACGTCACTCTTCCCGCAGGTGAAGCACAGCCACATAGGGAGTTCATGTTATACACTGTAATTCACCATCTTGCTCACTGCATGCCAGCTTCTTTGGGGGGTGCCTTAAAGGCGATACAGGCATCCTCTGCGAGGGGCAGACAGTACTTATTCCTGAGGTGTCCATATCAGTAACAGTCTGGAATCCTGGTGCATGGCTGAAGGTTGTGTGTGTGTGTGTGTGTGTGTGTGTGTGTTGTAATGGGAGACTGCGCTGAGCTTTTCTCTCAGCCCAGCCACTGACCTGGTAGGTGACTTTGAGGAGGATCCTCTCTCCACAAGCCCCCAAACCCTGTGTTGTCTTCGTCTGTTTTGTCTATTGAGCTTAGAAGTGCTGCAAGGAATAATAAGTTTTTTATGAAGTTAGGACAAAAAAAAAATCGTATTCAAATTCTTAGTAACAGGGCCTGGGGCGGAGGGAGCTCCCTTTTTTGGGGCAGGCATATTACAATTGTTTATAAGTGTCAGAAATGCCATCAGCCACTAGCAGGTGATGATGGAGTAGCTGTGCTGGGAAGAGATGGAAGGTGTCACTTGAACAGAAGGAAAATCCATAATGAGTTTGTGTGCTGGGGGGTTTTCAGGGTTTTCTCCCATTTGTATCTCTGCTTTCAAAGAAGCTGAGGATATCTGAAATGGAGCTTAGTTACTGTATTTAACAGGCTCTGCACTGTACATCTGTCTAAGTCGTCATCGGAGTCTGGCATCCCAAGGAAATTTAGAGAAACTAATCACATAAGTGTGGTATGTGGAACAGGGGCTTACTGTATCACCAACATGGCCTTTAATCTCCACAGGGGTGGATCAAATGCTTTAGAGCTCTTCCCCACTGCACCCATTCTCCAGATCCCAAATATCACAAAGGGATTAATTCCTCTTTTACATGTTATAAATCCTGTCATTTGTCAGCAGCAGTAGAAGCTTCATCAGATCTCTGTACAAGCGGTATCTTGATCAGAACTGTGTTGAATGGTAAGTTAGTGGGTCCTGACCATCCAGCCTGGTGATTCTCTCCAGAGAACTAATAAATTTGTTATCAGCAAGGGGGGGAATTTTGTACTGCAGGCAGATGTCTGCTAGAAACCAAACCAAAACTAAACCAAAAATAGCTACTGGAGGTTTAAGTAAGTACATCAGGATTTTGCCCTATGGGCCTTAACAAGAAAGAGAAAACTCCTTTACCTTGCTCTAGACAGAAGCTTATTTTTCTTGTTGCAAATTAAATAAAAATGACAGAAAAAGGGATAGTGAGTTATTAGAGCTGGTAGCTCAGTCTGACCTTTTCCACTCCCAAATCTAATCCCAAAGAAGCAGGGTTCCTGGAAACACAATTTTGCCTTCGAGGCTGATTAATTATTTGATCATGCAAGCTTTGGCCAGCCAAGCAGTTTACCTTCCTTGCATGGCTGCTGTTCCAGTTAACAATGTAGCCTCAGAGAATAATCAGTTTAGAGTTTAAACAGAGAAGCTGTAGAGAGTTTCGCACATTATAACTGGATTCACTCCCACACCTGTTTCTTAAACAAGCAAAAACAGGTCTGTATAAACACAAAGAAGCATATAGCTTTCTCTTTTCACTGTTATAAACAGCTACTTTTGATTGCTGATGATATGATGGGAATATTGTTGCGCCAGATATTATACACAGCATCCCTTGTTTTTAAGTGATGGATAGGTGGAACCTACGACCACCCCAAATGTCCTAGTGGCACAGGCTAACGCGCCACCAGTGTGCCAAATGTGCCTGGTGGCACAAGCTAAGTAGCTGCAGGTGCTGAGGGTAGAAGGCACTTGAGGTGTGGGTCACTGGCAGGAGATGACTGTGTTACCCCTTGCTACTGCTCCAGTGCAGGGTGGAACAAGGCAGAGCATGCAGCTGGGGGCCAGGGCAACCCAATGATGTTGGCAGCAGGAGTTGCCGTTCGCTCGCTCCCTCCCACAGTGAAGCCTTCAGATTACTCAGCAGCCCTTGCATGAGTCGTGAGGCCTCCTCTGCATGGCAGCTGTACCGCATAGACAGATGCGCTCTGTGCTTGTATTGCTTGCATATTCTGTAAATGCATAGCCTTGCAAGTATCCCATCATCTCGTCCTTAAAGTGGACACCAGTAGGTGGAACATGGCAATTGTTTGACATGACACTATTGCTTCCTACAAGTTGGAAAAAGGGGAGATAGGTATGGCATGTGTTTCACATTCTTACAAAATTTCCTCAGACTTGTTCCGTTCTTTGTGCCTAAAAATTTTGTCCAAGGGGAATTTGAAAATTTTGAGTATTTGTCTGGATTTTGAGATGGCCAGTGGCCTTGCTGAATGCAACAGATCAACACTACCTGACACACTGTGTGGATGTATTTCTGTCCCAGAAACTGTGCTTAGGCATCTGGAAATACCTCTCCTTGCAAGGACAGTGAGTTGCTGGGATAGATTGTCCAGGAAAACTATAGCATCTCAAGTGTTGGAGAAGCTCTTTAAGAAACAGCTAGACAACCGTCTGTCAGAAATGACATAGACCTGGTTGATCCTTGCAAGGATCAGCTCCTCTCCAGCCCTGCATTCATGAACTGTGCATACATAAAAACCCTAGAGAAATGTAAGTGCACACTGTAGTGTGGACACTGCCCTGCAGCCTCACTGCAATGAGAATTTTCTCTGACGAGCAATGGTAGTCCGGGAAAGATCTCCCACTTGTTCAGAATATCCCTCTTTGTAACTTGTCACACAACTGTCTCAATGACAGTTTCCTGTTTCTGCTGGCACTCTGAGAGAGACAAAGGCTCATATTCTGAGTAGAAGTCCACATTGTAAATACTACTTACCCCCCCCCTCAAAAAAAAGATAAAGATGGAAATTGCAAACTGCTTAAAAAGGCATTTTGTTAAAAGCATGTTTCTCTATATAACAACACAGTTTGGAGAACATTCTGTTTATGAAGAGGGCTTTCTCTTAAAGGTGACTAGCTGCCTGGGCTTCTCCCTCTCCCCCTTTCCTCATCCCCAAGCCCATATATACCACTTCTCAGTGTTGTCTATTTCCCTGGCCTACTCTGCTCCAGCTGTGTCTTCTGGGTGCAGTTCCCTCATCTGCTCAGAGCTCAAGTTTATTGTAGCAGAGTATGCAGTGACAGTCCAGACTGGAGACATTCCTTATCTTACACATCGCTTCCTGGTCTGTGCAGTGATCCTCTGGGAAAAATGCAAAAATGAAAATGTTTTCAAAGGATTTGTAATTCCTGGGACAAGGAAGAAGGTCTTCCAACATTCCCCCCCACAAACAACCCCCCCAAAACAAAGACTATGAAGGTGACCACATTTAAATTAATAACACAAGACAAAATTACTTCAAAATTACAGGTAATACCTGATAATCCTTTTTTCCAAACTGTATGCGTGGTGGGAAGCCCATTATTTCTAAAATAATGTCACAGTAACTACTGAGGAGTCTGGTGTAAGCACCTCTGTACCTTTGATGCAATGCAGTTGAAATCTAATATTGATCTTCTACTCGGGGCAAGGCCTGCTTTTAAGATTTAGGAGAACATAAGATTGTTGGTGCTACACCGACTCTAAACTGCTCTAATGGGACAGAAAAGAACATCTGAGTGTGTTTATCAACTGGAAAATGACAAGAAGAGACAGGCTAAAGGAAGCTTTTACTGTAAAGGTTTGTTTATACAGACATGGTAATCTTCCCTGGAACGCTGTTAAACCACAGCGTTAGCAGCTTCAGCTGTTGTCCGAAGGGGGGAAAAATCTTTTATCTTCCCCACCGTAAAGTACTGCTTGGATAAAATACACAGACTAAGCTCCTGTTTGCCTGGAAGGAGCTTAGGGTTGTGGATAATTATTTTGGAAAGGAAGGGGGGTGAAAACAGCTGTGCTTTTTTCTTTTTTTTTTTTCCTTTTGCTCGACAGATTTGGTTTGAAGAGAAATCTTCACATAAATTACACTGAGTAACTTGCTCTCTCTGCTTCTTGCAGCGATGGGTATGAATTTATGGCAGGCAACACAGCGGTCGCGCTCAGTTGCCGCTCTCCCCTCGTACCCCAACCTCCCGCTCTACCGAGTGCTGGGGAGCGCAGGATGCCGCACGCTTCTTTGCGCCGGGTCCTTCTCCTACAGCTACCCTGCTGCGTCTGTTAACTGCACGCACCGACGTGGTACAGGTGTCGCCACTCCTGCAGAGTGAGTTTTGGGTGACACCAGGATCCAAAGCTGGACCCGAGTCGCTCTTATTACCAGTATTGGACTTTAGGGCAAGGTAACTTCGCATCTGAGTCTTCGGATGGTCTCTAACAAGCGCCGAGGCGCCGCGGCCCTCACGAGGCGGCAGGGCCCAACGCGCCCAGAGGCAGCTGCCGCCCTGGCGGGGCGACACGCAGCCGTGGCACAGGGAGAGCGGCCCTTGCGCAGCTGCTTCCCCGCCCTGACGTGCCTCATTTAGAGAGGAAAAGCTGTGGCTACGCCGGGGTAGCGCTGCAGAGGCCGGCGCGGCGCACCCGCTCGCCGCGGCGCGGCCGCCATGTGGCGCTGCAGCCGCGCGGGGGCGCCGCGACATGGCGGCCGCCGCCGCCGCCGCCGCCGCCTCCTACTCCGCCTTCTCCTCCCGAGAGGGTTTTCACCGCGCCCCCACGCACGCAGCCTCTCTCTTTTGCGTCTCCAGCAGGACTCGGGGAGTGTGTTTCCCCCGCCGCAGAGGGTTTTATTGGGTTATTCACCCCTTGCGCTCAGGAGGTTCCCAGAGTCCTGCTGTCCCCTGCGACAGATCGATGGGTTTTAATTGGAGATAGCAATGAAGCTACTGTAGATCTAGATGGGATCGGTGTAGCTCGAGTAACTCCTCACGAAAGCTCGTTGATCGCTGGGAAATGAAGAGCCTGGAAGGCTCCCTTGCTTACTGTGGGAGGGGAAACGGTGAGGAAAACCGAAGTTGCCTCACAGGGAGAATTGCAATGGGAAACAAATGGTCAAAGTCACCCCTCTTGGAGGGCTCAGGCAAGGTAAAATAAAACAGCAGATTTGTGAGCTTCTCCCACTACCAAATACGTCCCTGTTGTCCCCCTGAGCTACCTGTTACCTTACTCCTCTGGGAAGTCTGGCTCCACTACATTTTTTTGTGCTACGTATTCAGGCAACGCCTGACCCAAAGTGGGCCATCAACTGGGAAAGGGAGCGAAAGACGCACAGAGGTTCATTACCAAAGTCTTAACTGCACGGCAGGCAGCTCTCCGGGGCAGCCGTCAGGCTGCACGGGGGCTTCCCCTCCCCGTGCGTCCTGGCCCGCCCCCTCGAAGCCCCACCACCCCGCCGAGGGCAGGACGCCCGGCTTCCCCCTCGAAGCCCCGTGGTGGGATCAGCCCAGCTTTGGCTTGCCTCCTACTCCTCATCTCAGGGCTGCAAAATTCAGTTTTGCCCGCGCTGCTGAGAAGCCGTGACTTGACCCTGCTGCACTCATGTGGCAAAGGGGGGAGGAAAGTGCCGATTAGCTCAAAGGCCACCCAGTTTGCTGAGATCCCAGGCCTTAACTCTGGGAGCAGCTCAACGTGGGGAAGTTCCTGTCCCCGTCCCAGGGGAGCTCTGCGTAGGCAAGAGGACCAAAACAAGTTAATTTGCAGGCCTGAGTCCTTATTTTGTAGTTCTTCACCCTAAGGGTCTCTGTTTTTCATTATGGTTTCATTATATGTAGGACCAGCCTGGGAAGCCTACAAAAATCACCAGGGGCTTAAGGGTATAGAAACAGCAGGCTCTCCTTCCTTCCTCTGTGGGGATCTCTTTAGTAAGCCAGACGTCCCATCTGGAGGTTCAGCACTGATTTTTCCCTAAGACCCAGAAGCAGCACTCAGAGGCCCCCGTCCCAACTGTGAGGGAGGCTCCCCCCATTTGTGAATACGTATCTGCTTGGGGGTAGAAGATGGAAGCCACTCACGTGCTGATCAAGGATTAAATGAAGGGGCAGCACAGCTCTCCTTACTTAAATAAATGTAACATAGCCACCTCCTTAGACTCCATGGGTATTGCTGCCCGGCAGCTCTTGCTTCCCTTGCTGGCAGGGAGAGAAGGACGGTCCCTTCTGTCTCATTCCGCTTTAATCCTAGGTGATAGCTGCAGTAGCTGCTGGTTCTGGAGCTGCTGAGGTCTGCCAGCCCTGAGCTAAGCAGCTGGAGCTAGTGTCAGGCACACATAGAAACAGTCCTTTATGAGGAAACCGGGAATAAAACTGTCTGGACTGTCATATGCATTTATCTATGGGTGATACTCGGTAGGAGGAAGGAGTTTAACCAGCCACACACAATGTCTGGAAGAAAAAAAAAAAAAAAGAAAGCCAGTTAGCTAATCATCATCTTTTACCTGGAGCTCTGTGCATCCACATATTGTCCCATGCCCACCCTCAGATCGTAAACCTGTTGGGACAGGGACAGGTCATTTCATTCAAGGCATATAGTGTACAAGGTACTGTGATGGCCTTTCTCACTAATTAGAGATCTGTAATGACACTCTGGGTAGTTAACAATGATGAACATTAATTGCAAAAGCAGGGAGTGCAGAATCTGGCACAAACAGCCAAGAAACTTGTTCTGTTCAAAATCACGTGGTGAGTAGTCCAGACAGACTAAAAAATCACTTTTAAAAAAGTTGTTAGTGATAGTGGGTGGTACGGAAATGGTGCAAGAAGGCAGGTGACTGCTGTTATAGGAGAAATAGCCAAGATTAACAGGAACAAGTTTTCTTAGGATGGAAACATTTAAATTCTCTCCCACTTCTGGTTAGCACAGAGGCCTTGATTCTCTCCTGAAGCATCAGTGGCCAGGTATGACAATACCCATGTTATCTCTATTCTGGAAGTAAAGGAGCAGAGGCATAGAAGATGAACTACTGGGCTTATGTAGCATCTTAGTAGTAGAGGTAGAAGCAGAATAAAGGTCTGCTGATGTCCTAATATCTTACTTCTTTAAGGAAGAAAAGACCATATCTCAAGAGCATGATGGTAACATTTCACTCTGTGTGAGGGATAGTGCTAGGCTGGAATTTGAGATCCTCCTCCATGTACTGAAAATAGATAATTTCCCTGTGACTTTGATGGAGAAACAAAGAATTGCACCAACTTGCCTTAAATACGCCTTTATTAGACCAGTTTCTGCTAAAATTGCTGGGAGTAACAGATTCTAAAACTGAGCAACTGAATTAGTCTCAAACAGAAACTGTGACAGCCAGCCTTAAAGTGGAGAAAATTGGATTTAAGAATTGGACCTTGGGCATAGTAGGATATCGAGGAAGTTGCTATGCTGCAGCGGATGAACTCATATGGAGCATGAATTTCATGCTGGTGAATAGCAATGTAATAAATGTTGTATGGAACATTACAAACTCAGGCTAGAGAAATTCCCTTTAAAGAGGTGATCCAGGTGAGAAAAACTACTTTGTAAACAAGTAATTTGCAATGAGCGTACTGTATCCCCTGAGGGCTACAGTCACAACTGCAACTGTGTGGGGTATCTTTGTAGCAGATGAAGGAAGAGGAAGGAAATGTTCCTTGAAACAGAGGAGTGAGAAAGAGAGGAGTGAGAGTGAATGGGCTTGATTCTGCAAATGCTTATGAGTAACTTTATATGTTCTGAAGCATTTCCAGGATCAGGCCTTAGATACATAAACCCTTGGAGGAGAGCACTTTGGTCAGCTTGCTTCATTCACAAAGGGGAAGAAAACCTGTTACTATTAACCAAATCAAAAGTAACAGTTTCTAGTTTTGAAGACTTGAATTCTGTAAATATTTTACATGGAAAAGAATCTATTTGAGAAATACTTGTGTGAGCAACTTTACTTGAGTGTGTAAGTATTCATAGGACTAGAGCCTCAAAGGCATTAAGAATAAACAGGAAGAATAACCTCCCCAATAACTCTACAAAACTAGTGTGTTTTATTCAAATGGACTTTCCTGCTGATGTGCTGTATAAAAGAAATATGGATAGCAGCTTTGTGGTATTAAACTAAAGGTTGTTTCTTGTTTCTTAGAGAACCATACTATAGTTCTCCATCTGCCTGCTGGTTTCTGTATTTATATCTTGTGTTATGACTTCCTCTAGAATGCAGTAGTCATTCCTAGCACTAGCAGTGAATGTATTTCTTAAAATAATCAGGTCAAATAACGTGGTCAACATGTTTTTTTTTTCTTCAGAATATATATTGATATTTTCAGAATTTTGTAGTTCCTCTGTGTCCATTGTAGTTCCTGTGTCCAGAAAGTGCTAAGCAGAATGCTGGCTTAGTTTTCAGTTTTATTGCAGACTTCCTATGTGTCTTGGATGACTTAATCCATCCCCATTTCTTAATACCTTATCTGCAAGATGGAGGTAATAACACTACCTTAGGAGTGGCATGGGGATAAATGTAATCAAGAGTGCAAGAGATTGTGCAAGTATTATTGTACTAGCAATCATAAAATGCCAAAGATTTTTTTATTTAAATATAAAGGTTAGGCGGGCACTAATATGAATGCACTCTTGAGAAGCAGCCAGTCTGCACTCTCTGCACTGATAAAAGGGAGCGTGCTTTGTCCAGTTTCAGACCACTGATCAAGAACGTTGTCATATATTATTGAACTTTTTTTAGCTGCAAAATGGATTTCAACAGGCAGCTATAGTGTGAGTGTGGGTGTGTAATACTATCCAAAGTGCTAAGGATCAGATTTCCAACAGAGCTCTGCACTCTAAATGGAGATTTGGCATTTTCTAAAGGGTTCATCTCCCATTGAGAACAAGAAGAGGCTCTGGGAGCTTAAGCGCTTTTGAAAAAAATCTGGCCTTTTTTACAGGAGCTGAGCTGTTCTTAAGAAGGTAAAAATGGAGGAGGGGTGTGTGAATTCAAACCATAAATGAGCTTTGAGCAGCAGCACTCTGTGACCTAGCTGGCAAATGGAATAGCACGAGTGTAACATGTAAACTGATGGTGAGGGAGAGAATTATCACAGAACTGATGAGACACCCGGATCAGAGCTACACAAGATTAATACGCTTGTCATAATACAAAAGTTGGTCTCCACTGGCTGCAGTAGCTCTTCTAAGTGCTTCTGACTATTTGTTTTGTCAGTTCTGTATGCATCAATATTGCTGTGCTTTTCAGCTGCACATGTGGCCTCAGAGTCCCAGTCCTGTTCTGACTAGGGTCAAATTCAAAGGCTTTTCCCTGCTCCATCCCCTTAAGCTTCTGATGTGACTCTTTCTTGTGAGGCAGCTGGGCATTATACTGACCCCTCAGTATAAAAAATGCACAAATACATTTTTTTATTATGACAGGTATCCTGCTCCACTCACACATACTGACAATTGGTATAGGCACTCTGTAGAAGACTTTTTACTCCAGGTTGAAATTGAAAAGCTTTGAAACTATCCCAACGTTCATATTTTTCTGTTTCTCAACCACTGCTTTTTTGTTCCTGCTCTGAAACCGAGTGGCACAGACATGCTGGGATACCAGCCCACATTGAAATGGATCTGTTGTTCCTCTGTAGTACCCTTGCCTTGGAGCTTGACATGCAAGAAAAAGGATAGAGCATCCCCATCCCCTTCTTATAGATGGTCTTTTATGGAGGGAGCCAACTTGGATCAGTTGGAATTGGTGTGCTTTATTACTGATCTTCCATCAGATAATGGGTGTGTGTGTGTGTGTGCGTGCGTGTGTGTGTGTGTGTGTGTGTAGGAATATGGGTTTTCAGAGGACCCAAAAAGCTGTACTACTCTTTGCTGAGAGCTCCTCTCAGGTCTGTATGGACCCTCCCTCCAGATCCTGCCTGGTTATGAGACTACTGGATGTAGTCACCCATTAAATGATCTCTCTCACCTTTTGGCAAAGCTTTGAACTTCATGCAAAGCTTGCTCAGCAGTTCTGGGAAGGTTTCCCTTCTTTCCTTCACAACTCCATGCACTTAAGTGTTGATCTTTCCATATACCTCCAAGATCTTTCCAGTGGCATTCCTTCTGGATGCTGTCTGTGTTCTAGCATGTTTGCAGTCACTCTGTCGCTTCAGTGAGGCATTGTTTAAGGCCATATCCTTTATATGTGTATTAATTGTTCTCTAGGTTTTGTTCTTCGATTACTGCCTCTGTCCCAGGGACAAAAAAAAAGCTTAATGCCTTATCACCCACTTCTTCCCGCAGCTCACTCAAGTCTATGTACATCTTGGGGGAAAGTTTGTCATTCTCTGTGCTGCTATGCTTCCTTCCAGTTCCGTGCCTCACCTTGAAATTCTGTTCTAGGTATTATGGTCAATGGCTGTTTAGTACAGGTCACTGAGCTGTTTGGATCACAGATATATTCCTCCATGAACTTCTGTCTTAAATAGAGAAGGCCTCCCAAGAAGCCTCCCTTAGTTGAGGGGCTGAATTGTGTTAGAAATTAAACAGCGGGTGGCTTTTTTATGTAGATGGTGACCTTAGCAAGTGCTTAGCAAGGTGATAGGCAGCAACAGCCACACAGCCCTTTCCATCCATCCATGCTGTATCTGTGTGCAACCCCACCTTATACTGTGCTCTGGGCTACCCACTTCATAATATCATTGGCAAGAAATCAGGCTGTGAAGAGCTGCTGTGGTCCCTTCATGCAAAACAGTTTCATCTGAGGACAGTGGCAGTCTGGCTGTATTTGCTGTCCTCTGGGCAGATCGGGTACCAGCTCCAGGTACCCCCCTTGTCTATGGCCTGGAGAAGATCCAATCCAGTGTACATACAGGGATTCTGAATTTCACTTTCTTCTCCACGTAACTGGAAGGTTTTAAACTGAAATGCCAGACACCATTAAACTGACTGTTATTTCCCTTCTGTCTAGGGTAACTGGTAGATTGATATTTTGGTTGAGTGTATATTTTATGCTAAATATAATATTTTACAAGATAACTGACTTGAAAATGTAGAAGAGTTTAAAAGTTTTGCTTTTCTGGTTTTATATGCAATAAAATGATGACTGGTATCAAATGGTGTAATTTAATTTTTATGTGACTGTTTATCCCTCCCCAATTCTCAAATAAAATGCTCAGCACCTTTTAAAAAGCCCACCTGCACTAAGAGACTGCTTTTTGTTGGCCTCTAGAGCACTAGTTTTAATTTGCTAACAGGAAAAAATCTACTGAAGAAGGATTAAACAAGCTAAGAGACACTGGGAGAGAAGTGAAAGAGCAGGCAGTGAACTCAAGGAAACAAGACCCAAGCATCGGACAAATGGGCACAACCTCAACTGTGTGTCCTCTTCTACAACACATGTTCGAACTGTTTCAATTCTACCTGTTTTGCTTGCTGCACAGAGAGAGGTCCTTCAGCCAGACTGTACTGTGGTCCCTCATGTTGAGGCTGGTAGGAAAACCAGAATTGCTACTGCTCTTTAAAAAAAGTATCCCAGCTTCTTTAAACTGTATAGTCATGCTCAGAGGAATCTCTCTGGCAAACTGTATTTACCTTGCTCTTCATTCAGCTGAGGGTGACCTTCCTCACCCTTCTTGTTCTTCAGCATGCCCAGGATGCTGTACTAAGAGCAGAGAAGGGCCTCAATGCATACATCTGGAAGTGCAGGTGAGGGGGGAGGTGACAGAAAATCTGACATATGTTTGGTAATCAGAGGGAGAGGAGGCTCTGTGAAATGCAGAACTTCAGCTTTAACCTTTCTAGGATGGCGATAGGTATCTTGCAGCCTCTACAGGTCAACATCAAAGGCATGTTAGTGAGAACACGTGAAGAAGGACCTACATCATGCTTAGACCTCTCCTGGGTCTGCAGACATCTCTGGCAGTCTCACACAGAGGTGCCAGTCTGGCAGATGTTCTCTGAGACCAGCAAAGGAGACCAGCTGTGCTCCTGCAACCCTTCCTCACTATCTGTACCATGCATGAAGTCAAGCAAAGGTGGCAGGAGGCCTTCATGGATGAACGAGTAGCTCCTGACAAAACTCAAATATAAAAAGGAAGAATACAAAAGGTTAAAGCAGGGTCAGGAGACCTGGGAGGAATATACAGACACTGTCTAAGTGTGTGGGGATGGGGTTAGGAAAGCCAAAGCCCATGTGGAATTGAATTTGCCAAGGAACATGAAGGGCAGCAGGAAAAGCTTCTACAGGTATAATATGGTGGATGAGGGAAGAGGAGTGGATATCAACTTGTTTATCTCAACTTCAGTAAGGCTTTCAGCACTGTCTCCCATAACATCCTCATAGACAAACTGAAGAAGTACAGACTAGATAAGTGGGCAGGAGGGTGAACTGAAAACTGGATAAACTGCTGGGCTCAAAGGGCTGTGGTCAGCAACACAAAGTCCAGCTGGAGGCTAGTCACTAGTGGTGTACCGTAGGTGTGGATAGTGGGGCTAATACTGTTTAACATTTTCATTAATGACCTAGATGATGGGACACAGTGCACCTTCTGCAGTGATACAGTTTGCAGATGATACAAAATTGGGAGGAGTGGCTGATGCACCAGATGGTTGTGCTGCCATTCAGAAGAACCTTGTAACAGGCTGCAGAAATGGGCTGAGAGGAACCTCATGAAGTTCAACACAGAGAAATGCAGAGTCCTGCACCTGGGGACAAATAACCCCAAGCACCAGTACGGGCAGGGGCCCATTGGCTGGAAAGCAGCTTTGCAGAAAAGGCCCTGGTGTCCTGGTGGACAAGTTGACCATGAGCCAACAATGCGCCCTCGTGGCAAAGGTGGCCAATGGCATCCTGGGCTGCAGGAGGAAGAGCATTGTCAGCAGGTTTAGGGAGGTGATCCTTCCTGTCTACTCAACACTGGTGAGACCACACCTGTGTCCAGTTCTTGGCTCCCCAGTACAAGAAGGGTTCTTAAATGTAATAAAAAAACTTCTTCACTGTGGGAGTAGTTGAACACTGTAACAGGTTTCCCAGAGAGGTTGTGGAGTCTCTATCCTTGGAGATATTCAAAACCCAACTGGACACAGCCCTGAGCAACCTGTTGTAGTTGACCCTGCTCTGAACAGGGGGGGTATGACTAGATGATATTCAGAGGTCCCTTCCAATCTCAACGTTCTGCAATTCTGTGATTGTGTCTCATCCTGGAAGTACGAGGCCCAACTTCAGTTTGCTGCTCCACCTGAGGGGATTATTAATTTTCTTGCCTTCAGGAAGGCGCCCTGTAGCCTGACACAGGGCTACAGGTTATTTTGGGGGCTAGGACAGGAGGAGGCCTTTGATATCTCACACTGAAGCTGTTCTGTTTGGCATGTAAAGAGATTTGTTAGGCCAAAGAGAAAGCAGGCAGGGATTAGACTTTCAAGCCTGGTGGTTGGAGCTGACAGGAGTCCTGGATTCCAGTCCTAGCTGCAGAGGTTATTCAGCATGTAATACCTACATTATTGTTAGATATTACACTTAACTCCAGGCTGTAAATGCTAGGCGGACATAGTTAAAGGAACTGAAATCTTGGAAAGAAAAATGATGCAAGATACAGCCTCCCCTGCAACACTCCCTGAAAACCACTCAGCACTCAAGTTCTTGTGATTCTTGGACATCTACCTCTCCCCTGGGAGTGTGAAGATTCCTCCGCAGTGATAAAATGCCTAATTTCTTTTACAGATTGAGTCTCCAGAACCTCCTGGCATAGAGCTATGGTAGCATTATGTTACTTGTACATTACATGGTTTTCCAACAGTAGGATTTACTGAATGGAGTATATTTCTTTGCTCTTGGAATGGTAAAAAGCTGGGAGCCATCTTCTGTATCCTCAAAGGATGCATGCCAACACAGTTCTTACGGATATAAATAAGGTTTTGAATAGTCAAGGAATGCTGAACTGAGCTCACTGTGTATTTCAAATAGAAAAAAAAATTGTTGTTGTTTTTATGGCTCAAGTAGACCATCTGTTTCTGAAACTGCTCATGTTTTTTTGGACTTCCTTATTAACTGACCAGTATATTCCAAACAGCACTCATCTTTGAAGATACCTGTTTTTATATACAACATCAGACTGGCAAGAGAGATGTGTCTACTCAATCCTTTAGAAATCAGACAGGGATGGTATGATTTTAAATTGGCACAGCCATGTCCTTGTCATTTCACTTCACTACCACCTAATTTGTATAAAACAAGGGAAATTTTAAATGGATATTACCATATCGAGAGCATCCAGTGAATCCCTTATTTGTGGCAAAGGAAAGCCGTCTTTCTAAGGTGACTTCACTTAACCCTCTATGATTCACATGGAATTTAGAATTACTGCATTTTTTTCTTAAGCAGAATTATGGATGAGACCCAAGACTAACTGACAGCTCAGTTATTTCTTCCTGATGCATCTCATTAATAGCCCCTGCACCTCTCACCTCTACAAAATTGGCAACCAGTGAGGTGCCTGTAAGAGGCTAATTGCCTCCAGAGTCAATCGTCCTGGAGCCAATTGTTAATCTCCTGGTGTTAATTGCCAAAGGCATGAGTAATCAAAGTGGGCAGGGTGTAGAGGAGCCGCATGCATATTAGAGCTATGTAGCAAAATGCAAAAGGTGTTTAGCTCTGCTCTGTGACACTACAGCAGAGCTTAGCAAGTAGAAACAAGATGAAGCAGTGGTTGAGTGTAAATTCTGAATGTTTTGCTGCATTTATCATTCCTTGCCTTCAGATGACTACATTACTTGCAAGCTACAAAACAGGTGGGTGAAATTTGGGCCCTGAGGAGGCTAAAAAGAAAGTGCCAGAGATTTGACTGGTGTGCTTGTGCTACTTGGTGTTGGTGTGATACTAGCAATGTTGTGACAGGTTTGGAGAGGGGAAAAAAAAAATGGAGGTGTAACAAGTTGTGTAGCTTAATTCTTTGCTTTGCTGTGGCTTTTCAGTTTGCTGTTTTTAGCTAGAAGATTGGATTTAATCCTAAAGTTAATCTCTGGAACTGCTTCAGTAATTTCAGTTGAATTGATCCTGCTTACATGAAGGCACATCTTTTAGTGTGTTTGACTCATGGTTTTGAGTTTGGTTTTCTAGTGTGAGGTAACCGAGTGCCTCACTGAGACAGTGGAAACTGTGCTTATTGTCCTGATAAACTAAAATACACAAACAACTATGAAATCATACAAAATGGGCCAAAAATCTGGCCTGTGTTTATTGCTCATTAAGTTAACAGAAATAGGCATGTTTGATAAGATGCCTGGTTTTTGCACGTAATCTGTGGCAAAAGTGCTGCTTTCAGTCTGTTAAACTAATGGCTTTTGAGCATCCTTGTTTATAGCCTCTCTCTCAGCTGTGGTATGACCTTTTGTTCCTAGTGTCAGATGGTGACTTTCAAGCACCTGTGTCTACTGCTGATGGGCAGAGTTGGAAGAGGTATTCCACTAACTCTGGCAGCTGGAACATCTGCTGGGAGAATAAAACCATGAGTCATCTGTCTGGAGGGTCTGATGATGAGGGACTTTGGGAAGTTTTGTCTCCAAGCTTACAGTAAAATGATAATTCTTTTAAACAAGTACAGTTTACTTTTATCTACTTTTTTTAAAAAAAGTCCCTTTTTTATTGGCACCGGGGTGAGAAGAAAAAGGGATCTTCTGAGACAGCTGCGTATTGTAATGGACATCTTGCAAACTAATAACAATGATTAAGCTAATTTACAAACTCCAGTCTGGAAGCTGCCTGTTTAACTTGAGGGACTGAGAAACACTTGGCAAATAACAGATACGGTGATGCCTGTGACATGAGTGAAAAAATAAAATGCAGTAAGTAAGATTACCACATGGATAGCAGTAGGCTGAGGAAGCAGCCTAACTACACTGGATTCAAAGAGCACCTTAGCAAAACGTACTTTGTTTTGATTCAGCATTCTGCCTCAGACGTTGGCTGCAAGTTATACTTGTAACACAAGCACAGATATGCTGAAGAACCATCCACAAAGCTCTGCTCTCCAGCATGTTTTTGCTCCATGTAATACACTGCACTGGGGTATAGGATTGAAGGGATGAGGGGGGGTAAAGGGAGGGAGAGGAAAAACTTTGTGATCCAGTTTTATACACAAATTAGAAGGTTTAATATGAGACCTGATCACTTCACCAGGTGTGTGTGTGTGTTGTGCAACTTAAACTGACAGGATGATTGGGCCCCTGAAGAGAGAATTGCATTTAATTTTTTTTCTCCCCTAAATGCAAAGCTATTTGATATTTACTTTAGTATATGTGGATTTGGCACCTGCTGTGACAGCTAGATTTTGTGACATTGTGACAGCTAGAGGTCGTTACAAAAGTTAACATAAACTTATAAATCAAGTCACTAAAAACACAGTCCTAAAGGTGCAGCTAAAGGCAGAATCTGCAGCTGGATTTAGTTATTAAAGAAATTACCTGTTTTTCCTTTCTTCCTTCAGCCCTCCACCTTATGGCGAGTCTGCTGAAACTACTGTAACATAAAACTGATGCCACAAAGTGCCAGCTATGCCAGGAAAATCTTCGTGCAATGAAAAGAAAACCTTCTCCTGAGAGATTTTTCTACCTGTCCCTGAAAGTGCAGTAAAGAGAACTGCTGTCACCAGCCTTCACTTGTTGCTTTAATCTTACCTGTGGTCAGAAGAGGAAAGAAACTTCTAGCATGCTATAGCATATTCCCTCCCCATTTGGTACCAAAGCCCAGGAGGCCAGCTGCCCTCAAACACGGCAGTGGTGGATGCACCTGCTTGAGTACCTCTGTGTGCGTTGTACTACAGTGGCCCATCCTCCCTCAAGTGGACTCGCTGTCTTCCATGCTAGAAGAAACCTGTGGCTGGCCTTCAAAGGAAAGAGAGCTCTGCAGGGAAGCAGCTTGCCCAAAGGAGGCCAGAAGCACTGATTACTATTGATGAGCCCTTCTGGAAGAGGGGAAGGTGTAGTCCCTAGCCTCACGTGGGATTTGTGCGAATGGCACAGATTGCTGTTGCTGCTGCTTAGATTCTGTAAAGCCTCAAATCTTGTTTCAGTAAAACTTGTGTTACTTTTATCCAAAGCTGTGCAGACATTGCTAAAACCCACTTCCCTAAAGTACTTTTTAGTCATGGTTTACATTCTCCTTAGAGTGAATCACAGATTTTTATTTTTTTTTTTTCTTCCTAATCCCATTAGTTACATGGTGGCCTAGCAAGCTGTGGTTTGAACTAGGTCTGTTTAATTTTTACTTCACAAATAAACTGGTGGTAATGTGGGAAAGCAGTGGGAGCGGGGAGTTTATAGTCCAAACACCCAGAGGATGATCATATCTACTTCCTCAGTTACAACATGGCCACACAAAAAGCTAATTTGGCAAACAGTATGAAGGTAATAGAAATCTCCAGTCTTGGTGAGAATGAACTGCTGGGACCGTGCAGAGATGAGAACTTCCCTGAGCAGATCTCCTGACAACAGAGCAATCCCCCATTCCTCCAGTGGCAGAGCTACTCTATGAAAATCCTGCTCTTTCTAGTTATTCCAAATACTAACTTGATTGTATGGCATGCTTTATGGAATGGGTGGCACTCTGTCAATGGAAGTAGATCAGTTTGCTTTTTAATAGTCTGTTTCAAGTTCTCTCACTCAAGAGGAAACTGTAGCAATAGTTGTTATTTATAAGTGATTTGAAGTCCTTCTTGTTCCATTGAAAAGGCTAGTTTGGAGTTGCATTGACAGAAGAGTTTCTTCTCAGGGTTAGCCAAATGTTTCGGGGAGGGGGGGAACAATGGGACTTCCAGGATGCATTTCAATTTGCAACATTATTTGATTCTGAGCCCAGTGAAAAAGGAATTCATGCAGGTTTGAAAGTTATTAGTTGTAAACTTCTGCAGTCCAAACCACATATATGCATTCTCTATTGGTTTTACTTAAATATTGACTAAGAGGAAGTAATGAGGCAGTGTGGAGCCTCCAGGAATTTTTTTTTTTCCCCCCCCAAGGAATCATATATAGCAAATGGCCATTCTTTCTGTGCAGGGTCAGACAGCTTAATGGTATTCATCCCTCATCATCCTTTGATAGATGTAGTAGAGTCAGGATGGGGACCATAGCCTAGCCCATGTCCAGGAAGAGATAAGCTTTGATAGCATTACTGCTCATGTTCTGCAGCCAGGTCTGAAACTAAACCAGGATGCATCAAGAAACTCTGATGTACAGGAGTAGTTGCCCTAGCAGAAGTTCTTATCTTGCTGTTCAGAAGAAAGGTGATGTAAGCGTCACTTCTTACCTTCTAGACTGTTGAAGGAAGACTTACTGAATTACTAAAATTGGGCACTCTTACTAGTTCTTCCGCCTTTTATTAATACGATTAAATGAGCAAAAACCTCAAACATGGGCAGAATCTAATCTTTTCTATTCCTCAGGTCAGGATATACTGCACTGTGTAAATCATGGCTTTCCATAGTCAGCTATCAACAGCGTTTATATACTCTGATTGCTGGAGCTGGGTCGTAGTCTCCGTTGCAGAGACTTCATTGCACAGTTGGAGTCATAACTCCACCACAAGACACTTGATAAGAATCAGGAACCACACCAGAGGAAAAACATAAGGTGTTATTTGTTATATAGATGCTATACTGCTGGAGTGACAAATGTGTGAAGTGACTTGGAAAAATGTCTTTACAGGTTGGTTTATATTATTTCAACAGCTTCTGTGTGATTTGCTATCCCCCTTCCCTCTCTTGTAATATCACATAGACACCCTTTAAAGAGTCCCGGAAGTCGCACCTTTTAATTGAAGAAGGATGGGGAAAGAAAAAAAACTAGCACTTAATTAGCTGTAGAAAATGATTTTCTTTTAGACATATTTCTAAACTGCTCCTTATAATCCCACAGCACTTTTCAGTTAAGCATTTCCTAGCACTTCTCAGGCCTTAACTAAGGCCACTGTAGAGTAGACGGTGAGAAAAGTTCTCCTTACAAGCATGAATTGCTGCCTCTCTTATTCAGCCTGATGATTAAGTACCGCTGTTGTCCTCTGCGCACAAGGAACCTGGTTTCAACCTTGGATCTGCTTTTCACTCTTGCAGTTGTTGGCTTTCTCTCCTAGTGCAAATGTTAGTGGAATGAAACATAGGAAAAGCATGACAACTTAAGAGAAATGTGACTTTCCACTTAAGACTATGTTGGCTTGCTGTTGGTTTTGAAGAGCCTTCAACACACAAGTCCTATGGAAATCTAGGGACTTTAGACATACGTTTATGTGAAATGTGTCTACACTGAATGTTTTGTAGCTATACATGTAAACTAGAATGAAAAACTGCACGGAACTTGTTGCACTGTAGACAAATAACAAGGAATTTCCCCAGTGTCTGACTTAAAATAGTCTTCTGATCAAGTTCCTAGGAAGGCGATATGTGTTTATCTTCAGTTCAATTTTAGCATAAAAGGAGAGGAAAAAAAAAATTCCTGGTAAATATAATGGACTAAAATCTTGTGTGACAGTAGTGAATTTTCAGGTAGGGTTGACATGTTTAATATGAAAGACTTTTTATAAAGAGAAATGTTATTCAAGCATGTTAGTTTCAGTAGAGAATATATTATTGACCTAAAACAAACTCTCCTTTTCTATATATATTTTTCTACACATTAAATCCATCAAGGGACAAATATCAACAATGAAGAATGTGGCTCCCTGTTCTGACTGTAAGGCATTCCATAAAGTAGGTGACATGAAAATAGAAGCTATGATGTTTCACAATAGCAGTACAGAAAAATACAAGATTTGGCTATGTTTCCTTTGAAACAAAGAGGGATTTAGAAAACTGAGTTGGGATTAACTTCACCTAATCTTCTCCATATATGATATAGGTGTCTGTAACACAGCTAGACATCCAGAAGCTTTTCAGCTGATGGGCACTTTTAGGGTGTGATTCATCTCATTGCACTTGAGATGCTTAAAATAGGCCAAGTGAATTGTGTCATGTAAATATGTATTTCTTTCTGTTGACTAACCATGTGTCACATGTGACCAGCTGAAGACCAGCTGGATGGAGATATATACATTTAAGGATTGGTGAAATGGATCTACCCTAGAAGTGACAATGATCTACTTAATCATTTTACAGATGCTAGCTTTTATTTACATAATCTGAAATAATTAGAGAGTGTTTCGGAGAAGTCAAACAATCATTTTAAGGCACTTTAAAAATTATATCCTTGAACACAGGAGATAGTTTTGTCTTTAATTCAAAAAAGTAGAATGGGGACAATATAAGTAATTGGTTTTCCAGTTTGCTTTTTGGGGGGAGCAGTGGGTATTTTGCTTTTTTCTTTTCCCTTTTTCTTTGAAATAATTTCTTCTATGTTATCTCCCCTTTTTTTCTGCAAAGGTGGCTTTTCTCTAAGTATGTATGCGTGGTTTTTCCTGTTCAGCTGGATCCCCCCCCCGCCCAACCAAGTACATGTAAGCCATTCCAATTCTTGGAAGTTGCTTGCTTGGATTTTAGCTGAGAAAGTGCAGTGGGAGGAATGGAGTGAGCATGTTTGTCTTGTAAAAGATACGCGATCTATACTGTTCTGATAGCAGGCTGCTTCTGCTAGCCAACAGCTACCAGCATCCTGCCTTCCTAGCTACCAGCTTTTACTCTGAGACCCTGGTGTCTAATGAACAGCATGGCAGGATACCAGAAATATGTTCTGAAGAGCATGAGTAATCCCTGGTATCTCAGAATAGAATTAAGATGAGCAATCTGATGAAAAGCCAGTAATTTCTCCTTATTTCACCCTCTGAGTCACAATTCAGATGATGCTAGTGCTCTAAGGTCAGTAGAAAAAGGAAAAAAAGAGATCTGAATTTAAGTGCAACTTAAGGGTGCACCACCATTGCTGGGAAAATATTTACCCATTTTAAAAGTCCTTTTACAATGTGAGTGCAACTATTTTATACAAGGAGAACCTGCATGGGCAGAAAAGCTTGCCTTGCAGCTGCCTTGGATCTTACACTGCTTAAGTTCTACTCCAACAATTTCACTTCATAAAAAGTGTCCTTAATTGGCAATGGGGAAAACTGCAACGGAACAGCACATAAGGTGAAAAATGAGAACTGAACTTCAATGGAACTTGGCAAATATTTTAGTGTCTACTTTGCCCAAGAATTTCTGTTGGCTGCCCCAGTTATAGCTGTGGTGGATGGGATGCATCAGGATTTTCCTTGGATTTGTTTTTTGGGGGTGTTCCCCAAGTGCAACCACTAGCATTGCAGGACAAAAGCCGAACTCTAGCTAATAAACACCACTAGCAAATGTCAGTCTTTTGGCAGACTTTCCCACTGCTAGTTGTTGCAGGGCTTATTGATGCTTCCTCTGAATCCAGTGATGTTGTCCTAGACTGTGCTGGACCACTGGTTTGATCCAGTACAGCAATTACTGTTGATCGCAGTGACGGAGTTGTAAGTATCCATCACCTCTACAGATTTCATCCTCCAAAGCAAAGCTTAAAACAATGCTTCGCTGCCTAGCTCCTTCCACTCTATTAACTAACATCCTCACCAGTAATATCTCGATGGTCTTGCAAGTATCCACCACTGGTTTTGCTTGTAGGCAATATTAAATCTTGAAACAAATTGTATATTTTTGATAGCTTCTCCTTACAAACTTAGTTAAACCAGGTGTATGCTTGTCCTTTCATGTATCTTTAATTAAACAGTGATCCTGTATTCTGCTGCCTTTAAAGCAGGCCAGATGAACAATGGAAACTTTTTTCAGCATTAAGTCATTTCAAAGTACAGCACTGTTCCTGTTTTAAAAAGACACAAGCCTGCTGATACAGTCATATCTGCAGACTGTCATTAGCAGCACATATTAGTGTGCTTGCAGACCAGGTATGTACCATTCTGGCAAAAATGCTTTTTGTTTTTTTGCAAGGATCTGCACTGGAGGAGGGTTTTCTAAAGCTTACTGGGATGTTTTTTTCTACTGAAGATAGATAATACATAGATAATAAAGGTACCACATGCATTTCGGAGACGAGAGTGGTTCCATATTTAGAACTGGAAACCCTGTTCTGCTTGTCAGCTTCTCAAACCCTTCACAGAGAAAGAAAGAAAGAAAGAATTGGCTCTCCTCACAAGACAAAATTGCTGGCAAGCTTTGTAAGGAAGGGAAGGAGCTGTAAATCCATAATGGGCTTTACAAAGTGAAGCACAAAACTAACCTGTGGTCTGACAGTATAGGGGAGGTGGAGACAACAATGCCTTTTAGATATGACCATTTGATACACATTGCATACTTAGAAATACTGCCTCTCATCAAAATCTGGTTTGCATTACCAGGAAGGCATGAAGTCCAAGAAGCCATGAACTTGTTCTGTCTAGAACAAAGACAGATGAAATCTTTATGAAGAAACAAGTTGGGTAGCAGAGTGACATCTAGTATAATGGATTTTAAACTGACAAAAGATAATCCTTGTCTTCCCGGAAAAGAACACTGGAGATCTACTTGGAACCAAGAGTTAGATACTGCAAGCAGGTGGGCTTTTCTTCCTAATTCAGTAGTTCTGGTTGCCCAGGCTGTAAAGGCATTACCTAACTAAGGGAAAAGCTGAAAAGTTAGGTAACGTTCATGTGTCTAAATGTTTTTGCTCTATGAATCTGTCCGACTAACGTGTTCCTGCTCGTTAGTAAACAACTGCTCATTCTGGCTAGGCCAAGCTATATTACTGCCTTTGTTCTCACCTAAGAGATAGAATACCCTAAAGAAGCCAGGTCAGATTGGCTCTGCTAAGGGAGCTCCCATGAGCAGACAGTGTACTGATTTACAATATTTTCCAAGATGCACGGCATTCAGGGGACATTGTAGAAAACACAAAATGAAGGATAAAGCACTTTAGAAATGTACCAGACATCAGCTTTGAGAGCATGTTAGATGATTTGTGTTATGTGTTTTCTTATATTATATGGTTTTCTCCTTTGGAAGGAAGCAGCAGGGGGCAGGACATTTTCATAGCTCAGGATTGCCTTACAGCTTCCCATGGTGGTAGCTTCCTGGAGGTGGGTGGCCTTTTTCTCATGGATACAGTGAATTGCTGATGGTGAACTCCGTAGGTACAAAATCTTCATCCTGCTTCCTCTGAAATCAGCTGGGGGAGGGAGGCTCTTGGTGATTTTTCACAGGAACAGAATCAGTATCTTAAAGGACTGCTATCATATATTTACAGAATAATATTGCTAAATGCAACTTGACTGATAGCCTATCTCAGGTTGCGCTACAGAGCCCTACAAGGTTGTGAGGTGGTGGGGTGTATGCCCATTAAAATGGATCCTTTTGTGTTCAATTTCCTACCTTCAGATAGCACAATACAACACAGTTGGTCAAAGGAAAGGTTTGCTAACTGGCTGTAATTGTTACAGTGAAGTACTTTCTCCTTGGGGGACAAAAAGAAGACCTGGTCTCTTTATGATATGGCTGTTACAGGGCAGAGGAAGTTAAAAACTAGCCCCACAGAATATAGACAGAGAGACATGTAGGAGGTACAGAAGATTTTCTATCTTATTTAGCTAGATAGCTTCACTCTGAGGTGGTAAGAGGTGGTGATGGGACTGGAGTTAGAATGGTCTAAGGATATGAGAGAAAGTTTGTCTGAAAGTGCTGTTTCTGTTTCAGATCTGAAGAAGAGCCAGTGTGCCCAAAAGCTTGCCCATTTTCTGTCAATAACATGGGCTGACCCCACAAAGATTCTCTTAAATTTAATTTCTTCTATTTTTAAGTGGATGAAATTAATTAATAGAAACCAAAATAACTTTTTCTAAGATTCTTTCATTACAGATGGAAAGTTGCATAATTATCTATATGCTTCTCAAAGATACTTCTGTATATCTAATGGCTCTTTCTGGTTCTTATTTTAAATGCTCTTTAATATTAGCCTACTTGCTGTTTTTGATAGATTGCACTATGATTTTACTACAAATTGCATTTCTGCCTGTGCTGTTTATCAACTTTGGTTTTGTTATTTTTAGAGCTTTATCAATATATAGTGATGTGGGTAGTGGTGTTAGTTTGCTTTTTATGAAAGTTTTTGTTGTTGTTGTTATACAAAATAATCTACAAAACAGTCTGAATTTTTTTTGATGTCACTGGCATTTGGCTCAGTTCTTAAGTCTTTCTTTCCAGAAGACTCTTAGATGATGACACTATTTTTGTTCAAAGATACTAAATATTGGATGTTATCATGGGAATGGTAGGTGTTCACACCTACAGTACAATCCAAGGTCTCCCTAATGCTCTGCAGCTGCTAATCTTTCCACTCATTTAGAGGTATGTTTTAGAAAAGAGGTTCCTGAGCTCTTTATACTGTATCTCTATTATGTAATTTTTCACCCATCTGGAAAGACAACTGTGTTTCCTTGTGCTCCCTCTTTTATGCTCTCCTCTGTAGGAAAACCAAATTGCAGATGTCTGAATATGTTAAGGGAGAGAGGAAAAAAAAAAAAAAGCTGCTGTATTTCATTGCCCTAACTCACTAGACATTAGAAAGGATGTTATAGTCTGAAGTTCACATAGACGCTGCAAGTGTGCAGGTGGATGTTAAGTTTGTAATCCCCAAGGTATATAATGAATGTATTGCCTTTACAATGTCCTTTTAATAGCAAATAGCACACAGCCAGGGCTTTTCTTCCTGCTGCTTTAAAATGCTACTTCATTCCAGCAGAGGATGATGTTAAAAAAAAAAAAAAAAAAAAAGCAACTATCGTTAAGTCACATTGAACAACTGACCACTCTAGCAATGTGTAAAGCATTTCTCTTCTCATGCGTTACTTCCCTTGGGTATTGAGTTCCAGGTTTTTGCTCTCATCCCTTGGTGTCTAACCACATTCCTGGATACAGTCCAGTTCTTTCTGTTAAAATACTGCAGTTGCTTCTGTGCTGCAGCATATGTATTGATGGATGCATACTGAAATCCCATGCTGTGCCTCTCGTTGACTTCTGTTGACTGACTTAAAGATTTGTCATTTTGACATGTTACATATTAGAAGTACTTCTCTTTATTTACTGCTTTTTGCTATAATAATTTGTGTTACATTTGACTTTTGGATTTAAAGGAGAAAAATCCATTTAAAGTTTCCTTTATAATAAAATGACTAGAAAATGATCGCCGCACATCACAACTGCTTTTTAAAAAAAAAAAAAAACTACAGAAAGTAAGCAAAATGAACACTGTATAAACCCATAAGGAACAATAGAAATCATTTCTAATAAAAGAAACTCTAGGTCAAGCTTAAATAATCCACTCAGTTACAATTGTCTAGATAAATTATTGGTTTTGTCCTTGAGGTGAATGCCTTTAACTAGCTTTTGGAAAGTCTGAATGGAAAACCCAGAAAACCCAGATGACTTGATATGTTTCTGTTGCAATTACCAAGGAAGGAATATTCATACCTTTTTTTTTCTTTCTTTTTAAAACTTAAAACACAGTTTACCTGCCTCCCAGCTTTAAGTTTCTGTTAAGGTCTATTTTCACTGTAAAGAAAATCTCCTCTCCTCAACCATCTTGGAATAACTGGCAAAATCTGGAGGAAAAAAAATCCTTTTATACATCAAGATGGTCTCAGCACCATCAAAATGACTTTACTTTAGCAAAAAGAAAAGCAGTAGCAAAACAGTATTTGGGTGCATAAGGAGAACAAATAACTGCCTGCAAGCACAAATTGCAGGATATGTATATTGGTAAATTGATTTTATTCAACAATATACTTAGAGCAAGTAATAATTTGGGAGCACTACCAGCTGTTTAATGTTAGGTGCCTAGTTAAGGATTTATCTGACCTGCAGGCTGGTCATACACCCCCCAGCGTGCGATAGGCGTAACTGAGGGCCCAAACTTAGATGCACAAGTGGACATGGCAGCTCCCTTTTGTTCTGTTGCACTAAGCTCTTCTGCATTCCTCCCACGTACAGTCTTGTATCTCATTGCCTGTTGTTGCTATCCATCTACCGAGGGGTGTATTTTGATGGAGGAACCTTGGGGGAAGAACCTTTTGTTTTCCAAATAGAAACGGGCCATCTAGTTGGTTAATTCAGGAAACTTAGTCTTGCACTTGGGGAAAAAAAAAAAATCTTTCATTGCTGGCATGCCAGGTCGCAGTGTTTTCATTACAGATGATTCAGTGCTATGAAAAATCAGTGTTTACACTGATTATAAATATTAAGCTACTTCTTGGGATAGCGTAACACTGAAGAAACGAGGGCAAGTACTTAGTATAAAATGGTGGTTCACGTAACACTAGAGCACGAGGAGCAAGATCCAAAAAAAGTCTTTTAGGCTTAACTGAGTGCTGTGCACCGCAAAAAAAAAGAAAAAAAAGGGGGGGGGGAGTGGGAGAACAGCATTTTCTCCACAGAGTGCGAAGGCGAGAAGCCTCCTTCCAGAAACTTCCTTCACGGGGGCCGTGGGAAGGCCAGCACCCAGGTTCAGCCCGCTCCTTGCCCAGCTCTCCCCAAGGTGGCGGACCCAAGACCCCTGAGGAGGAGATTATTAAGAGGTGGCCAAGTTCAGAGGCAGAGCGGCCGCAACGAGGAGCTGCCCTTGGCCGCTGCTTGTGAGGATGGCCGGTGTCCCCCAGTCCCGGCCGGGGAGTCATGAGAGGGTCTGGAGGGGGCGGGGGGACCCCGCGCCTCCTCCTCCTCCCTCAGCACGGGCGGCGGCCGCTGGCTGTGGCGGCGACCGTTGGTTGTAGCGGCAGCCGCACGCGCCCGGCACACCCCGCCCCTCCCC
>NW_020447564.1:673867-693987 GCF_003343035.1 Apteryx rowi
GCGCGCTCCGCGGGCCCTTCCTGCTTCCCCCGTGGCAGAGCCATGAAGCCGGCGGTGCTGGAAGTAATGAGGATGAACCGGGTGTGCAGGATGGTCTTGGTCACTTCCGTGGGCTCCTTCATCCTCGTCATCTTCTATTTCCAAAGTATGTTGCACCCAGGTAGGGACCCGCCGCTCGCCGCGCCGCGTCGGGGCGCGGGCAGCGGCAGCGCCGAACCGGCCGGCAGGCGGCCCCGGGGGCGCAGGTGCGGCGCCGCCGGGCCCCGATGCTCCCGCCGGGGTCTCCGCTGCGATTCTCGTCTGTCCCGTCCCGTCCCGCGGCTCTCGGGGACCGGGCTGCGGCCGCCCCCCCGGAGGAGCGTCCCTCGCTCCTCGCCGGCCCGCGCAGGAAACTTCCCGCTGCAGGAGAGTTCTTATTTTTTATTTTATTTTTTTTCCCGGCTTTATTTCATGCGCTCGAGGAAGGGGGTGCGCGGTGGCCACCGTCGCCCGCTCCTGTCCCGCCCGCGCCGGGGGCCCGGAGCCGGGAGCCGCTGCCCGGTGCGGCGAGCGGGGCTGCCGGCCCCGCCGTGCGCGCAGCGCTGCCTCCGCCGTGGTGCCTGCGCTTGGGACTGTCTGCCTTTAATTTATACATTTATTTATTTATTTATTATTGTTTTTAGTGTTAGCAGCGGGACGGGAGCTCTAAGGTAACTCCCGACTCCCAGCGGTTTCCGCGCAGCGCTGCGCTCTGGCCGCGTGTGCGGGTCCCCGGTGCGCGGGGGGCTCGGCTGCTCCTCTCGGGGAGGAGAGGGAGGCAACTCTTCCCCCCCCCCAAAAAAAAAACAAACAAAAAAAAAAAAACCCAAATTCCTGCAAATGTTTCCCGTGACGCCGGCAGCGGGCCACCGCCGGGAGCCCCTGCCCGGGCGCGGCGGGTGCTGCTGGGCTCGGCGCAGCCCGGCGGAGGCAGGTTTGGGAAGTTTGCTGGAGCGGCGGCGGCTCGTGGGACTTCGTGCAGCTGGGCTGCAAATCTTACTAGCGTGGCAAAAAACTAAGAGTTTTGATCTGTGTCTCTTTCCCCCCCCCCCCCATACTTTCCCCTTTCCCTTCCCTTTCCTTCCCTTGCTTCCTGATAAATGAGGTTGGAACTAAAATTACGGTACCTTATTAAAGGAATCTTATAGCAAAGCAGAGAGCCAACTTTTGTAAGAGGGAGTGATAGTCTCTTTGTAGACCAGCTGTGGCAGGGGGCAAAGAGGGTGGCCAGATTGCTGGGTACGCGCAAGTCTTTTGAGCGGTACCTGTAAATTGCTCTTGCCAGCTCTTGAGTGTCATGGTCACAGGCACAGCGGTGGCGAATAACTGAATTCCAGTTAAGTAAGAAGCACGTATTCAGCTTGACTGTCTTTCCTTCCCTGTTTGATGTGGCTACCAAACTATAGTTGGTTAAAAATGACCTTCCTTAAAGTTTTTGGAGTTGCCAAGCCTTTATCTTATACACTGATATCATTAGGATTCAGTAGACCTACTCTTCTGTGGTAAGACTAAATGCTGTTCGGCATTTCTCTATCAGCTGTCTGCTTCTCCAGAGTTGGTACCATTTGCTTGATGAATCTGCTCTTTTATGGTACCCATCTGTGTTAGTACCTGCCAACTCCTTGCAAAAATTAGCATATTTTTTTTTCTTGCCTGCTGTGTTCTCCATGCTCACTAGCTTCATAAGGAGTGCTCAGCCTTTAGCAGACCTGGTGAAGGCTTTATTTAGGGGCTTCAAGGTGCTCTGCAAAATTATGAAACTGTGTTACAAGCAACCAATTCTTTTAAAAAATACTACTTTTCTCACTGGTTACATCCCACAGCAATGTAGTTTGCATGCATATTCAGAAAATTTGGCCAAGAGTTATTCTTTTCCTCTTGTTTCAGATGAATTATACTGCTGGAACACAAACTCAGCATGCAGTAGGTGACAGATTAAATATTTTAGTGTGAATTTTTGAACATATAAAATCATCATCAAAGAATTCTGAATGTGCTCTATAACTAACTACTGAGGATTATTGCTTTATATTCATGCTATTGTGAGACTATAAATAGGCTGAGATTTCAATACAATTGAAAGGATTTGCCATAAATTCTTAAGAGGCTGTGATGCTGTGAAATCACTGGCAGGATAATCTAGACCCATTTTCCTTTTGACCCATATTTAGGTTGTTAGTGTAAGTAGAGTAGATCCAGAAAGAAATGTGATCAGAACCTGTCTGTCTCTAATGCATCTTTTCGATCATAACAGATGCTGCTTTTTTTTTTTTTTAATGGGCTATTTCTGTAATGGAAACTGCTAGAAATCTGTCAAAACTCTAATCTAGAAACATGCATGGTGTGATCATCCAATTTACATGCAGCTTGTAAAGCTCAAACAGCCATTGTCACCGGGTATCTATTACCCGGTTATATGTATTGCCATCTTTGTGGCTATGCAAATGGTAGACTGAGGTGGAGTCCCTGGAGGGGCAGGAGAGGGGGAGATGGTAAGCTTACTCACTAATGGTATATGTCAGGGAGCAGACCATTTTGGGTGACTGTAAATACCTTTATTCTAAGACACACTGGTAACCTTTCTCAATGCAGATCCAACTTCTGTGGAACCACACCCTGGGCAGGATGCACGGCGATGGGGGGGACTGCAGATATTAAGAGCTTTCAGGGTCTTTGCTGGTTCTCCTTGTGTTGTGGAGTGATTAGAATTTTAGCTGATCTGCTCTAGAGCATGTATTTCAGGAAGGCTACAGGAAGGAGCAGTATTTTTCTTGCACTCTGGCTTGCCACCTGTCACTATTGTTAGGAGTTTACAGTACTCTGTAAGGTAGGACACCTTGCAGTCAGAACTAGTGGAAAAATTTCCATCCAAGCCTTTTGCATGGAAAATAAGATTTTCTGTTCCCTGCAAGAAGTGTCAGCTCCTCATTCAAAATTTAGTAATTTCTTCACCACCTCTACCACCTGTTTTCCAGCCGGTTGTGCTCTTGGTGAATTTTAGAAGACTTGTTCTCTGCCCACGGAGCTTTCCAAGCAATTTTAGGTGTGATACAGAAAAGGTGGAAGAGGCTAGAAGGCAATTGAAGGATGAGTCCAAACCCCCTCAGGGACAAAACAGCTCTTCATCTGTTATAAAATGGCAAGTGCCCATCTAAGGTCTGAATGGGGATTGCTTGTTAGAACACTAAAAAACAAATTCTTGCCAGCAGATTGATCCTTTGGGATAAATACATGTGTGGGGAAAAAAATGCCACAGTTAAAGCCTTGGCCGTGTTGTAGCTCAAATACCAGCATGTTGCGGGGACTGGGTGCTTTATACTTTTGGCTCTGAACTCTTTCTTTGTTGGGAAGCTGCTGGTAAGCATGCTGTCTCGTTAACGCAACCTTGCATTGTATTCATTTTGGCAGAGATCTCCTGTGAGGGTTCCCCGACAAGTTGCCGGCAGGGGAAGTTGAGCAGCGTGGCTCTCTGCTGCCTAGGGACACTGTAGAGAGAAATTCTCGAGGTGGCCCTAGCCTTTGCAGCCTATGTGTGATCTGCGGGTTTGGGGCTGGCCAGCTCACTCTCTGTTCCTGAGGGACAAAGTGGCCATGGAGACTTCTGTGTGACTTCCTGTTGCCTGTCTAGCCTCTTCTGAAAAGAGAAGAAGAAGCAGGCAAACACACAAAAACATTCTACAGTATTTATTACAGCTGAATGGAGATTTCCCCAGGATTTTTTTCTTGGAGTATTTCCTTGCTTTACTCCTGCACTGTGTACTGCCTGCAGGACAGAGTGCAACCTGGTTGTTGCTGCATGCTGCTGGATTTGTGTTCAGTGGGTCAGTGTTAGTTTTACGACAGCCCATCATAGTTGTATCTAGTGCCTTTCCTGTGAAATCGGTTCACTTACTAGTCCTTAGCCTGCCTGCGCTTTCACAGGCTTACTTACTCTCCTCCGTAGCCATCCCAGCTGCTATGAGTAGGACAGTAATGTCTCAGTGTCAGTAAGCGTATGCAGGAGCTGCTCTGCTAGGCTGGGGCCAGGGATGTGCAAGGTGTTGGGAATCCTTCAAGATGAAAGATCCCACATAAAGGTAGAATTAGTAATATTATCTTTATTATACCTGAAACCAGTTTATGGAACTAGATTATTCTAAATCTGTTTTCTCCACTGCAGACTTGAATGTTTTTGCTCAATTTTTCATCTCCCTGTCTCTGTGGGTTGTTCTTTTTACTGTTCTGCTATTGCTGCTAACAAAGGTTAGATCCTTAGACTGGCCTCCTCTCCATGACATGCTCGGTTATGCATGCAGCACCGTGCAACTGATAGCTGCTTGTTCCTTACAGAAGGCTGACATCTTGAGAAGGCTCAAATGTCAGAACAGCTCAGATCACTTCGGATTTTTTCTTTAAGTCTGAAGACAAACTCACTATTGGTTTTGATGGAAGATTTGGTTCCAAAATTGATGCAGTAGCCTCCCGTCTTGAACATGATCCATGCTTGGTTCCCTGCTTATGAAGGGGAATGAGATTTGCAAAGCTGTGCTTGAGTAGTATTTCTTTGACAGACCCCATATATTGATTTAAAATTTTTCTATTTGGGATACTGAGAAATGGAGTTCACTTGACAGCCACCAGATTTGTGAGGGGGCTTTGCTGTAATCCTTTGTCCCTCTCCCTGTCCCTGTAAGCTTTTCATTGATTTCTGTGCGACTGCCTCATCACTGTGAGCAAACTTGCCAAGCTCCAGTTCCTGTTCTCCAAGGTACTAGTAGTCTGGGAATGCTCGAAGTTGAGAGTTAAACTGCTGTTTGTATCTTCTGAAAGTCCTGGTTAGTGAATATTAAACTTGTTAGAAGGGCAACTTTTTCTGTATCAGCCGGTGTGACTAGCTTCTTGCAACTACCACTAGTTGATCTTAAGAAATAAAATAGACCCTGTTATTTCTGAGTGTATTCAAGCAAAAATTACCTGGCAATGCCCACAGTAACTTCCTATTAAATTTTAAATCGTCAGAATGTTTATTACTCCACAGTTACCATTTCCACATAGTAGGTTTTTATAAACTTTTAATGTGCTCCCCCACCTTAATAAATATCAGGGAAGTGTGTGCTGATTTTCATAATATTAATGCTCTGTATTCACAGATGTAAAACTGTCATGATTTGGTTCAAGACTAATTTTTTGCCAGAGACATAAAAAAAATTCTGGTCACATTTGATTTTTTTTCCTTTAGCAATAGAAAAAAAAAAWATATTATATAAAATAAATTATATATATAATATATATATATGTGCATGCCAGAAATGCACAGTGCTTTTAATGAAAAAATTTATAGGGTTGATCAGGTATAACCAGCATGTGAATTTTGTGTCTGTGTAGGGTGGGCATATTTTCTGAATACTTAAATTGTTTCCTTAGCTTTTTAGGAGTGACAGGTAGTTTATCTTGTACCATACCATGTAACTCTAAAAGCAGATCAGAGAAYTGGAAGAAATTAGATCCATGTTACTTTTCCCAAGACTGTATTCTGTTTGACTCGGTTGCCAGACATACTGTATCAAATCCTGCTGGACAAGGCTGTTCCAGTTGTCCTTGTGTGAATGTCGTTACAGTATTGTTTTTTTTTTCCTCTCAAGCATTTGGGGCCAACGCATATGTATTATGAATCAACTCTAAGGTAATCCTGAGGGAGTTAAGAACAGAGGTGGCAGAACAAGTATTTGAGTATGATGGCTTTTCTTGCAGGTTGTGCATATTGTTCAAGGCAAATGTCTGAATTCTTTGTATGACTTGTTTAAGTGTCAACATACATAAAATCAAGTGTGGATGCACAGTTGAAGGACCCAGTTCAAATCCATGAAAAGAGCAGGAGCTCTTCCCTTCACATAAAAGAAATTAAATTCAGAAACTTGTATTTGTACAGACCTGACGTGTCAGGGGTAAAGATGGAGATGTCTGTGGTGAGTCATTTAGATTCAGTAACCACCTACTGTTTTACAATGATAACATTTCAAAGCACGTTCTTATTTACGTTGAATGTTCCTGTGGAACTTGTGCGTGTTGGGTGTTTGTATATGAAGTAGCCATATGCCTTTTATAGTAGCTATTCAAACTATAGAGTTTGGTTAATTCCTCTTAGTGTTTCAGTAACCAAGTTATGGATAATGTCCTTTTGTTGTAGGCAGAATGCTTGCGTACAACAAAGCGATGTTCCTGGCACAGAGCTCGTCATCTAACTAGAGGATGAGACCACCGGAGACTATAGCGAACCAATGAGAGATTTCAGCTCCTAATTATCTCTCACTCATTCCTCTAGATAGCAGTGGGATTTTCTTGGATTCCAATTTTGTGAATGTAATCAGTGGAGGATACAGTGAGTTCCCCTTTCATGTAATTGTTTGGCACCTGGAACTGAGGTTTCAGAAAAAAATCAAAATTCTCCTGCGTATACACTTGTACTCTGCATAGCTTCTTCTGCATAATGTTCTTATCCCCCATTTTTCATTTAATGCCAGGTTGATGAATGTGGTGGCCATCATACTGGTAAAATCAGTTCCCAACATCTTGAGGAAGTTTCACAGCTTTGAAGTGGAAGCAATTGCCTGTTAAAGTGGGCTTGCCCTCTGCCCATGCTCCATATTAAGGAATTAGTAGTTGGCCATGTCATCTAGAGTAGATTCGTTTCCTCCTATCTGACTTTAGTCATGGGCTACCATTGAATGGTCCCTGATAGACTTTGTCTCCCCTCCCCGCTATCCTGTGGTGTTGTTGCGCCAGAGGGTGGTGACCATCCCATGGAGGTGTCTGTCCTCCCTCCTGTCCTTGCTGTGATAGCCCAGCCCAGGCCCAGGGGCTGGCCGTGAGCCCCTCCCAAAGGAAATATGGATTGTAGGTATGCCTTTGAAAGCTGGCTTGCTTTTCCTGCTCCGTTCATCTGTTGAATTTAAATAGTGTGAAAAGCTCTGTGCTGGCGAGTCTTGGAGAGCCGGAGTGGATGACAGCATCTTTATTTCTGTGAACGGTATTAAACAGCATGGTATAAATAGGTGCAGCATAAGTATTTGATAATTTGCAGCAAGCAAACTTCGTGTGTGCATAAGCCAGGGAGGTTTCACTGTATTAAAGAAACTTCCACACCTCATGTACTTCACATTTAAATATCCAATTTGCTTTTATTTTAAATTAATGTACTCTTTTTGGTTGCTCTTTGCACCTTGCCCAGTGTTGGCAATAAAAGTAGACCTTTGCTTTGGTCTTATTAATTACTTTTACATACCGGAAATGATGCGCTAAATAGGTGTTGATATTTAGCTCATAGGTGTCAGAAGGATTTAAAAAGAAAAAAAAAAATCATTTGGCTACCACCGGCAACTTTACAATGAAATGTCATTATAACATGTTTACTGACATCAGGGTTATATTGGGAATCTGATTTTTTTGTGGGGGAAAAAATCCTCTTCGTTTTCTTTTTCTGATGCAAATGAGCATTTGTAATATGTTGACTTTAAAGAGGAGGGGAAAGTGTGCACACTCATCTCTTCCCTCCCCCTACAAATTCTGTAATTCAGGGCCTGGGTAACTCAAATGCATTGATTTCTGAAGTGCAAACCCTTCCCCCYCCCCCCCCCCCCCAAGATGGCTCTTGTAAGGAGTGTGAGGTCTTTTGTTATTAGAAGAAATCCCAGAAGTGCTTAGGGTTTTATGTAGGTGCCTTTGTTATTTTACTGATTGAAACATGTACTTGGAATTGTTTCTTGTCTCTATTACTTCTTGACTTATGCAGGTATTTGGAAATACCAGCTTGGGAGAAGTATTGATTTTTATGAATTCTTTCTTACTAAGATGTGAAAGAACAGGAACTCTTTTTCTGAAGGTGAATTTCCAGGTGTGAAACAATCAAATCATATAAACGCTTGTCTGCTCTTAGCTTTATGATGAGAAGCACCCTTGACTTCAAGGGTGTGAGTAAAGTGATCTGCATGTGCTTTTGCAAGATCGGGATCCTTGCTCTCTCCTGTAGTATGTGAAAGAGGAGGAGATGGTCTTTCTCAGTCGTGCTTGTTCTGTAAAGGAACTGCTGCCGCTTTGAACCTTGTACACAGGCTGGCTGTCGTTGTCTCAGGCTGAAAGATGCTGTCCTTGGTAATCTTAATATCAAAAGATTGTGTCTTTTTATGTCACTTGACTGGGCTGTGGGACATGATGACTTTTAGTTGCGGAGTCCATACAAGGAATAAAAGGCTCTGTTAGGTTTCAGTCCACCTCTCAAACACATTGTACTCCATACAAAGCAGAGAACTATGTTCTTTTTCTGTTCTTTTTCTTTTTTTGCCAGTATTTTTTTAATTCTTTTTATAAGAATCTCTTTTATAAGAGTTCAAAATGTTTTGTAAATAATAAAAATTGTGGTTTTCATGACCCTCAGAGTAATGCTTTCTGAATTCCCTTAACAGATGGCATACTTTGTAGCTAGTTGTTTCCACACTTTTTGGCTAATAAATGACTTTATAATGGGGTCAAAAAACTTGAAATGGATAACTTGCAGGGATTTTTGGATTAGGAAAGGTAGAGATATAATTAATACAGTGGTTGTAATTGGATCTCATGGATAATCTTTACAGTAATACCTTATCTTAGAACAAAGAGCTTCAGGTAGTTAAAATCCTTTTAAAGACTGTTTGCATTATTGTGCTTTAAGGCTGGTTGGTATGCGGGCAGGACAACTCTCTGTCTGTGTTATCTTAAGCGACCTGACATGGAATAGCGTGTTCTACACCCATACCGTAGTACCAGGGATCGAATGTGTCCTTCTAGAAAGTTGTGCTGTAACAGCCCTTGTTGGAAGTGAGAGAGGAGAATTAATAACTGAGGGGGAGGCAAATAACACTTTTTAAACAGTTAGTGATTAATAAAATCTGTCAGTTGGGGTCATAAGTATAAAATTGATAAAGCTTCTGCTGGTTAAGCATTTTGGTATTGATTAACTTCTAAAATAAATTTGATTTGCCGGATGGGGTAAACATTTTATCTTAGTTGTGTTTGCGTGCACATCATTGTGAAGTTGACATAACTAAGTGGGACAAATATATCACAGAATCAGGGTGGCTATTGACACACGTACACTGCCGCTTAAGTGTTGCTGTGTCCCGCTCTCTTGGGTTAGTAATTGTTGGTGGGAGCAGGAATAGTCAGCTGGACCTTATGCAAAGTTCCTGCTGCTGTCGTGCTAGCAATCACGTGGCCCATGCCTGCTGATCTCTGCTTCTCCATCTTTTTTTCTCTTCCCAGATGAGACTAGGTGGTCTCTTGTGGCAAGTTTGGGGAAGCTCAAATATGACCACAGCTGCCTGCTAGGCTGTTAGGTTTGGTTTTTCTTCTGGGCAAGCCATGAGATTTTATGACTTTTTCTGAGAGAAGTATACTGATGAGTGGTTTGTGTATGTTGATTGTATGAGGTCTGTGTGATTGTGTGATCTGGAGAAGTCAATAGTTGCTTTTCACTTGATTTTTAGCAAGCACTGGGTCAGGTCTGCTACACCAGAACAGAAGCTTTCTGAACTGCATACAGGGCACGCTTCTCCTGTGGTGGTAGGAACATTGTATCAGAGGCTTGAGGGGACCTCTGAACTGTTTTAGCCATGTAAGTCTGGCTTGGCATCATTGAGCTGGGTAGGTTGATTCTGGATCAAAGCTGCTATAACCAGAGCAGAATTTGTCCCTCAGTGTCCTCTTACAGAACATGACTGAGCAACAGCTTTGCTTTTCTATTCTTTCTCACTTGTTTGTCGTACCTAGAGTATTTCTGCACAAGTGAAAGATAGTTTGTTTTTTTTTCCCCACAGGGGTACATGCTTGAAGTATTGAAAAGTGTACTGTCTTTTTTCATTAGTTTCAGTGAAAATAACATTGGCAGATTAWTTATATGTAACTGTTAGCATGCAGGCTATCAATGTTATTGAAGTGTACTGGTCCTGCTGTAGAACTTCACTATCCCACGCAGAAAAGGCTATTAATATTTCTGACATGACAGCAAAAGTGTAATTGAATTAAAGAAAAAATTGAAAAAAGTTGGGGCTTCTGGAACTATTAACTATTTAAAATTCTTTTGAGATACTAAATGAGCTGAAATGGATAATGGAAGGCAGACACGACTTAATTAAAATCAAGTTCATATTTGGCAGTCTTGATCCAGTTCCCCCTACCCCCAAACACATCAGTTTTTCTAGTGAGTCTTTCCACATTCTCTTGCCTGTTTCCTGAATACTTTTCCTATAATGTTTCAGAGTAGACAAAGAAGAATTTTGCAGTGGGTGCCAGGACAGTTAGCAAAACAAAAATATACACAAGGCCATTGTTTCTAAATGATTAGTAGAGCACAAAGTCTATACATTGTTGTAATGCAAGTGACTCGCAGCCTCATCTATCTCAAGAGTGCTATAGCCAGGGTGGTAACATGTTACTGTGAGAACTCTTTGTGCAAATAGAAATGTGTCTCATTCCCTTCTGTGTGGTTGGGCACCAAGGGAAACAGGCTGTAATTCTTGCTTGCCCAAACTAGCTTGGGTTGTTTCCCATTGCCAATCTTTACATTGACTTTTTCCCCTTGTTTTGTTTTTCTTTGTGCTCTTTAGGCCTTTTGCTTGTTTCTACATTCATTAGGATCTGATGTCAAAACAGACCAAATGTGATTTGTTTAATGCTCCCTTTCCAACTGTGAGGGGATCTCTTGTTCTCTTGTCATTGGGTTGTACCTGAACAATTTTACCCTGCCGGAATAGTTTATGCTTAGAGTATTTCTCCAGCATTGTGGAAGCCCAGCAGCACTGCCATGTGTGAAGCAATGTATGTCATATATTAATTAATGTCCAGTCTGTGCTTTTCCTTGCATCTGCTGTGATGGACTGCTTTCATCAGCACCAGCTATCATTTGTRTGATATTGTTTTCTTAGCAGGGAGCAACAATTAGCAGCAGTATTTTTGGAAATCTTTGAGGATTTGGACCCAAATCTACTTCTTTAAACCTTCTGATGAAACAAAGTATTACAATTACAAATGTTTCATGAAGTAGGCCCATACTTTCTTCTTCACGATATAGTGAGGGGAACTGAGACATGAGTGGGAAGGGTATGTGGGGAGGGGCTTAGTTAATGGTGTTCCAGCAGGCTAGTGGCACATCTAGGACTAAAACTTGAGGGTGGAGTGTTTTTGTGGAGTCTGATGCTTGTTTAAATTGAGGGCTGCAGTCTCCCTGTCTCCTTTAGGTTTGGAGTGGACTATAGCACAAATTAGATGTTGGGCACAGCTAAGGTCCCAAGACTCAGCCCAAGGGACACCACTGCAGTCCCATCCAAGCACAGTCTAGACTTGTGAGGGTGCCTGCTGGGGGCAGTTGTGTGTCCTTCCTGGTGCTCCTRCCAGGAAAATCCTCTCGTTGCAGATACGTGGGGCTTCAAAAGCTCCTTTTGTAGAGCTCTCCTGTGCAAGGTTCCTGCCTCAGAACCATGAGTTTTGCTCCAGGTTTTCTGAGTCCTGATTCAAGGTCCTGTTTAGTCAGACATCCTCTGCTTGTCTGTATTAGTCTTTTCCCTGCTCTGGAAAGGTTATTCTCTAGGCAGTGTTTAACACAGAAAAGTGGTCTTTTTGGTGAAAGTGTCTTGGCAATGCTGTTACATGAATGTCTACTGAGATGTCATTTTATGGTTTGGTTGTAGGAATATTGAGAGGGAGGCCATGCCTCGGCTTAGAAGTCTCTTTGCTGGAACAGCAAGCCTGTCTTACTGTAGGTAATGTTGTGCTTGGACAGCTGCTGCCAGTAAAACACTTACTGGACTGATCAGAATAGCTGATGAAAAGGCCTGCCTCTCCCCCCTTCTTTTGCTTTGTGCTCAAGTCTGTTAAGGGCTCTTGCCACCAAATCCAAGTGTGTGCGTGTGTGGAGGGGGGTTGTTTGTTTTTTAAACAGCACACACAACAAAACCATACCCTTTCTGTGGCCTTCCTCTGTCAGCAAACCTCTTAAGTGTTCATCAGGGCTGACTTGAGTGATTGATTGTACTTTCCTGGTTTTTTTAACTCGCGTGCCTGTGATTAACCTTTAATTTATCTGTAAATTAAAATATAATTCCAGTTGCAGATTTATATCAAAGTCCCTGTGCTTTACTTGTTCTCCTTTTACTACACTTTAAGGACAAGGTTCCCCTCAAGGTTGCTCTTGCTTGTTGCAAAAGGGCAGTGTCAGTGAAACATATGAAGGGTTGGGACTGCTGACTGATGTACCTGTGCTGCCCTTCAGACCTGCCTCTGGTGCACGTTGTCTGTGATGGCTGCAGGACAGTGCTGGTGTTTGTTCCTAGAAACAGAAATCTGTGGTATAGCATGTTTTGGATGTGTTTGCTACTGCTTGAAAAGGCCTCACCTTTAAATCTAGCACCTTGCTTATTCAGTTCCTGCGGAGGTCTGGAGCATCAGAAGTAATGCTTCATCTAAAGCTGTTCAAGGTAGGGAACCTGATTATTGATAAAGCTCAGTTCTTAATGTGTTTGAAAGGAACTTTTTTTGTCTCAATCTTGCGAACATATGCGAAAAAACTTCTTGTCATGCTAAACATGTGATTGATTCTCCCACAGGTGTATATGCACAGGACGACAGCTATAGCTTGTGAACTGCAGTGAGGCACTTTGAACACCTAGACTGTGCTCAGTGCTGCAAGACACCTATGAATCCTGTATTTTTCCCTCCCCTACTGACCCATAAGCTTCTGTCCCCTCTTATAGTCTGTCAGGGTCCTGTGGGCACTACCAGGTGGTCCAGCTCAGCCTGGGGCCATCAGTCCCTGTCCTACAATGCTGCAGTGGTGCCGATCTCCTGCCCTCGTGTGGCCATGGGCCCCTAACCCTGAGCCATGGGCAACTGCCCAGCCCAGCCTTGGCCTGTCCCTGTCCCCACGGAGGGGCCTGATGCCCAGGACTGGGGCTGTCCCTGGCTGCCCTGCTCCCTTGTGGGGCAGTGGGACAGGCCCTGGTTATGAGGCCCTGCTCTGCTGGCCTTGTGTGGCTCCCAGCCCTCATGGCACCCTGACATAGTCAAGTACTGTAATTACAGTCAAAAATGTACCTTTGTGTCAGGCTGTGATGGGTGATCTATGTGAGTGGAGGGTTTTGCTGAGGCTCTGTGCTGAGCTGCTCAGTTCCCTGATGGTGACATGAAGCACCTCAGAGAAGAGAGCAGGACATCTTCATGGGAAGTAGTTTGCCCAGAAGGAGGTGTTTGTGTGAAATTCTGGGATATGAGTTTCTTCTCATTCCTCTGTCAGCTGGAGATTAGTTTTGTGTTAAATTAAAAAACAAACCTGCCTTTGACTGTCCTGAGTTGTGGATGATACAGAATTGCCAGCACACTGCATCTGTATTTTCCTGTTCAGGACAGGGGCTACTTTAAATTTCCAATTACAGATGACAAAAAGTTTTAAATCTTTACCTTCCTTGCTGAAAATATCAGGGTTGTCTCACGTTTGTCATCTTTTCTAGCTGTAGGCAGTTTTAAGTGCTATGTAGTTATGTAGCAAACTGGAAAAATGTAAACCTGTCATCCTGAAGCAAAGGCATGTAGAAACGGCACTACAGCCACATCAAATACCACATGTGTGGAAATTAAAGGAGCTGATTTTTGTGCAGACAACCAGTGTTTATGTGTTTAATTTATGTAGCAGCCCTTCCAGTTCCCATCTGTTCCAGTGCCCTTTGGCAAGTGGGTTTGCCATTTTTTTTAACAAGCAAAGACATTGTCAGCTTCAAGGAGTAAGAGTTGGATTGTATTTTACTTGGTGCTTTCTTCATCCCTGTTATAAGGAGATCTTTAGGGAGAAGAGCCTGACCCCAGGAAGGAAGGAAGTTTTGTCTTCCTGGGTTGCCAATAATCTGTCACTACGATACAAAGTTGAGAGGTCAAAATTGCAAATTGAGCACTTAAGACCTTAATATGTCTCCGGATGCTTTTTCTTGTAGGCAAGTGATGCAGCTGCAGGAACTTCATGCTGTAAATGAATGATCTAAAGGTCCAGTGCCCGTGTTTTTACACCTTTGGCTAAAGTATGCCTGAGGCCCCTTGCTAAAGAGTTTTGTCTAGARCAGAGGGTGCAAAGGTCAGAGTCCACTTTCGAATGGACCACAGCTATTAGCTGGCAGGAGGAAGAGGGCAGTTCCTCCTTTGCTTTAATCTGTCCTTGCTGTTCTGCAGCACCAGGGCACTTTGTGCCTCTGCTTAATCAGAGACCTGTGGTGGCACTGAGCAGACCTAAACTTGAACGTGTGCTGCAAGAATCTGATGTGCAACACCAATGCATGTAATTGAGCTGTTTGGAACCTGAGCAGCTCTCAATGTAGGCAGGCTAGTCCCCCACACAACAGGAAAGCAAGTTACTGCTGAAAGCAGTAGCTGGCCACCAAAACTGCTAGTTCTGGCAGGTCTGTTCAAAGTCAAATGTGAGTCTGTATTTGATCCCAGCTATCACTTCCCGTCTGAACTGTTTTGAAGTAGGCTTGTGGGCAGATATGGGCTTCATGTGAGCTCCAATGTGTGGATGAAGTGAAAGCTTGTATTTCTGCTGCTACTGGAGTAGGTATCTCATACTGCCAAGGTGCTCATGTTAAGTAAGCTGGTCAGCTGGGCTCCTTCCTGGAATAGGCAGATAGCCTTTCCTGAAGGGCATTAGGCTAAGCTACTGGTATGGACATGTGGGCACACAAGGTTTGGCTCAGGGAGTGAGAGGTACCCCAACCTGTTCTTGGACACAGTGCTAAGTCTCTTCTATGGATAATCCCCTTTGTTGGGGAACTAAGATACAGTCAAATGGCAGAATTAAAAAGCAGCAGAATTAATCTTGTTCCTAGCAACTTGTCCACAACTGTACAGGAAGCTATTGGTGGAGCAGAGAATTGAGCCCACATCACCAGCGCTATCTTTCCTCTGGCAGGTTGCCCATCCCAGTTCTGCTGACATTGCCCAAAGATGTGGTTGTGGAGTAATATGCTCCAAGCTTATTAGGTTGAATGGACCCCAGGTGAATGGGTATATGGAAACTGCCTTGTGCTGTGTTAATGATTTATGCCTATGGTTTAATCACACAGCAAAGTGCCTTATTTTCTGCTTCTTATAATTGCTTGGCTCCACAAGGTTTTCAACTTCCTGATCAGATGTCTCAGTGTGTTTTCCCCACTAGCTTTTTATACAAATCATTTTTGCTGCAGCTTCTGTTCTGTCTATCCCTTTTGATATGGGGGAATACGTGTGTCAGGGAGCAGCAGGAGCAGGGCTGTCCCATTAAGGAGGACAAGCTGGGAGCCAAGGGTGACCCCAGCACAGGTGGTGCCCTCACTGACAGGGAGCCATCCCACAGCACTTGAGCAGGGCAGTGACAGGTTCTGGCCATGGTCCCAGGTAGGATGAGGTAAAAAGTTGGGGAGATTCCCTGGATAGACCCAGACTCGGCAGGAGATAGGGCTGGAGGCATGACTGGAGACAAGGCTATCTATAACATGAGTCAGAGGTCCACCTAGGAGACAGGTCTGCCCATTACATGGGTCTGAGTTCCATCTAAGATGACCAGCTGGGAAGTCTGGACATCAGGAGAAAGGGCAGGACACAGAGCTGTCCATAGTGTAGCTCAGGTCAGGGCTGGGTGCCTAGCCTTGAGCTTCARTGGACCCCTTGCCTTGAGCTTCAATGTCCTGTAGGCAAGAGGGTGTCTCTGTGGGTCCTGGGTGAGGCTGTTTGGGACACTTAAGGCCCACTGGTGCCCTCAGGGCCCTGACAGGAGGTTTGCTAGTTGATCTGTTTTTATGATCTGCTGAMTCCACACCTTTTGAGAACAGCTCTTCTAAAGGGCATCAGAAATGGCTTTGTAGTGCAGAGGAGCCTAAAGATGGACATGAGCAATGAGAAAAATTTGTTGTGCAAATTATTTCCCCTGTCATGATCATCAGAGTTTTGTGTTTCATGCAAGGGTAAAGCATTATGGCTAATCTTTGCTTTTAGACTCTCCCAATTTAGGCTCCTAAATACTAAGATCCTTTGAGGGGGGGGGGAGGAGTATGAGTGACCTTGTCTTGAAACACAGTGTTGAGACCCTTAGCTGTTAAAGCCAGGGTTAACACTAGCCTGCCAAGCGGCTGCTGCTTTAGACCTACAGAAGCAAAGCTGGTTATCCTTTAGATGACAAGAACCACATCTGGTGTAGTCCTGGGATTTGCATTATTGTTACAATTTTTAAGTTGATGGTTTGGGAAGAGATGGAAATAAGAGGATAAAAGGTTGGTGGAGTGTGTGTGTAGATAATCTGATCCTGTTTCTGTTAGAGGAGGGAGTCCCTACTAGGGGAATCTGTTCAATCACATATTTATTCAGAGGAGAACTAGTTACATTCTGCTAATGGATGCACATATCCTGTCAGGTGTCCATAGAGGGGCAGGACTTGCTCTGCATGTGTGCAGTCCCTATCAGTGTTAGCTGATGATGTACGTGTATGCTGAAGGTCATGGCTTTCATTGCTTCCTCTTCTCCCTGAACCTGCTGCCTGCCTTTGCCAAGGCTGCTGGCTCTGGTGGTCCTGGCAGGCAGACTACACCAGCATGCACGGACAGAGCGTCCTTGCCTGCATGCTGCTCCACACTGGGCCATTCTTAACAGTTAATGTTGGTATGCTTCCCGAGCTGGATCGAGCAGGCAAAATCTGATCAAAGCCCATGCCTAATTGGCTTTTTAGCTCGTGCTTTAAAAATGTGGGATTTTTAAGTACTCCCATTAGTGAGTATTAGTACCGAGGAGAAAAATGTGACCAGGGAGTCTTTTGAGTCAGAATTTAAGTATAATTAAAAAGAGATTATAGAATCTAATAATAGAAATGCTTTCATTAAATAAAGAACATGTGTGGATGCCATAGGAAGCCCGCACACCACTGGAACCTGTGGATGCACATAGAAAGCGTGCTGGCCCATGGCTCGCAACTTGATGTCAAGGCAAGAGAATCCTTTTTCTGAGGGGAGGAAAGGGGAGTTGGCAGAGCAGTCACTTGGTACTTCCTCATTGTTGGCTGTGCAGTAGGTTCCTTTGGAGGGAGAGGATTTTTGTCCTGAGGGAATGGGCAGAAGAGAACCCAAATCCGCATGTGGGTTCAGCCAGGAAGAATCAGCCTAAGTAGCAGCAGATTGCACTGTGTTGGAATAGTACTGCTCCATGGGTGTGCTGGAGTAGTAAACTGAGAAGTTAAATTATAATTTGTGTTTTTATCCTTTTGCTGTATATCCTGGTTAATTAATTAACAATTGAATACTCTCTTTGCAGTGTTGCCTGTCAGTCGGATGTTTTTCGCTCTACTGGTCCCCATCATAGTGGTGGGTTATCATTGTTAGCAAATGCTTCTAATTAAACTGGGAGGTAACACACACAAGTGAGAGCAGTTTAAATTTGCTTATCTCCAGTTGTAAGAACAAGTTCCTCCAATTCTCAATTATGTATCACTTTCAATTCCATTCTGACAGGAATTTATTAACCTTGTGTTATGAACAATTAAGTATAATATGCCACTTTCTAATGATAGATAATGCATTTTGCAGTGAGTGCATCATTCATTAATATTGTTACTGTTTGTGTGTCACCGCTGGTTACTTCTGTCAGCAGTTGCAGATTTTGGGTATATTTTCTAGCCCGTGCTTGACTGCTTTTCCCTTTTCTTTTTACTGAAATATATTATTCGGCAGCAATATCCTAGGGAAGACACTTCCACCTGTGCAGGGGACTAGAAAGTATAAATAATTACTTATGTTCTACTGTAAATTTTCAGCTGCTATTAGTTGTGTCCCAGAGCTGGCACTGTCCTGCGAAAAGCACTTCTACGCTTCCTGGGCTGTGATGGTGCAAGGATTTGTAGTGACACACAACAGACCGGTTGAGAGAACTGTCCCAGATGAACAATAATATTAAAGAACAGTCAGATTTGCATTCAAAGGCAGAATGACAGGAAAGACTTGGAAGCTAGAGGAGAGTTTCTTAGGAGCCTTGTAGCAGGACTGACTGAAAAGTGAAATTTGTTTAGCATTATTATTTTGATCTTTATAACACTGCTGTAGAACAGCAGTAGCATAGGTAATCATGCTACTTTGCTTTGCCAGTGACTATTACAATGCTAGAAATAAGATGCAGGCTACTGGAGTTGCCAGTTCTGTTGTCTTGAAGGGAGGCAAACAAAGAAAATGGATGTGTCGCAGATGTGAAAAACAAATGCTTCTTGTTTATCTTCATGTAGTATCAACAAAATTCTCCCATGTCTTGTTAATAGCATGTCTCTTCAATTTTGTAAGACTGTATGACATCCAAGAGCCAAGTCTGAAGCTTGGAGTTCTAGTTAAGCCAAATCTTAACTGGAATTTATGTGGAAACCTTTTCAGGTGATCTGTCTGTAAAAAGATTTCGGGAAAGAGTTTGAGTTTATGTCAATTCATACAGTGTTGATCTCTACAGAGCAGATCTTAATGCAAGACTGGCAATTTGGGTCCTGTTTAAAATTGACTTGGAGATTGGTCCTTGATCACTTTAGAACCAACTCCAAAGATGACTTGTGAATTTGGATTGAGGATCAAAGCCTAAATGTCACTTCATTTCAAGCTTGAGCGTCAAACTGAAGGGTTTTGTTTTAAAATGGGTTTTGTTGCATAGCATAACTTGAAGTGCAAAAATACACCATTGTATTAATAATCTCTAGTCTTTGAGGCTTAAGAGACTTATTGAAGATGAAGGTGAAACTGTGTGCTTGTAGGCATTGTAAGAAGGGACCTTGGTAAGAATAAAAGTGTAAATGGCACAGAGAACTGCAGCAAAGAGAAACATTGCCGTGAAGTTAAAAGATGAACATTTGAAGGAGACAGCTTTGCCTTTTCTTGAAGTTGTAGCATTTGTGAGTAAGGACATGCTGCACGCTCCCAGGGAAGAAGGTTGGGTAGAATTTGTCAGCCTCAAGAGGACAGCAGTTTTGGCAGGATATAGTCATTTTTTGCTAGCACTGCATAAATAGGTAGAGCTAATGTGCTTATTGCACATTATGTTGAGTAAAGCTTGAAGAAAATCCAGTCAGAAAATATTTCTAGAAACCTGCTTGCTTATAGACCCTTATAGACACAGCTTTCAAAACCAAGTGATTGGCAAAGCTGAAGGGGGATTTGGAGGATTTGGAGTCTTCTATCCTTCTTGGGCACATGCAAAAATGTTTATTTTGTATCATCCTCGTCTTGCCTTTCCTTACCTGCATGGTGCAGTATGCCTGCATTGTGGTAACAGTGCAACACCTCAGGTGGTTGAATGTGAGGATGAACAGAATGGGTCCCATGAGGAGGTCAGAAGCTGCTTGGTGTAGGGAAATGCTTGGAAGATCAACCCTTGGCACAAATTGGTCCAGAAGGAGTTGAGGGCACAACAGTTAAATGTCCATGCTAAGGAAGAAGTCTGTTCATTCACTTGAACTCTTTATAACTATATTTCTTACATTAGTCACTTGTATATCATCCACCATGATGTCACCTGTGTAGAGTTATGACTGCTAGGTGGAGGAAAGCTGAGTAGTAGTGCTATAAAGATGATCTAGACTTCTCATAGATAGGGAGTTAGAGAAGATTCAACTTATGCCCACGTGAATGAAGCAGTGTTTCTAAATATTTTTTTTAGTTGTGTTTTTTTTTTTATTTAATGTTTTAACATAGTATAGTACAATACAATGGTCAAACCAGGTAAGGAATTGTGAGGATAAATCCCTCCTTCCTTCCCTCCAATAGGAAGGAACGAGGGGGGCATAACCCTGTGTTGTTTCATCTGCTGTCTTTGCGGATGTGAGCAGATACAAGTACAGATTTGGTAGAAAGCTTTGTGCAGGGCACATGATTCCTGCAAGTGTTGGGCACTTCCACCCTCAGGTGCCAAGTTGTTCCCTTGAGGTGGTCATTGTACTACAGTTTCAGATAGGCTGTGCTGGCATTGCCCTGGTCTTGTCCACTCCCACGTCTGCTGCTCTGCTAGTACTGGCACTTGCCTAACCCTTTGATAAGGCAGTTCATCAGAGAACTGTTTTTGTTGTT
>NW_020447564.1:694004-753479 GCF_003343035.1 Apteryx rowi
CCCCCCCCCCAAAAAATACTTGTTAATGAGTGTCATGCCTTGGATCAATAGAGCCAAGTCAGACAAGAGACAAGTTTTCTTTTTCAAACTCAGTGTAATCTCTCTGCATCTCCAAGCATGCTCCTAACAGTGCATCGTTTTGGGTAGCAGAAAAACTTAAATGGGTTTGTGCAAAACCGTCTCTGGTGGCTTTGAACGAGCCCCAGGGTATTAAGTAAACTGCTTTTAGGTCAGGCTTCACTCCACAATCAGTCAAATCCTTTGCCTTTGGTGTTTTGTTTTATTTAATCACTGGACTCTTTCTCTCTCTCATTTAAAAAAAACCAACCAAACAAAAAACAAATACCCCCCCCCCAGCATGCCCACTGAAGTTACTCTGCTAGTGTTAAGAGAGAGTTTCCATTAAAAAAACTCCAAAAACCAAACAAAAAAMCCCCCTACCATTTTCTGCCTTTTCATTCTTGGTGACTTGCTCCTTTCTGAATCTTTCCTTTGCCTTTTTTCCTATCTTGTGCTGCAAGCTAGATTCTTTTCAAAACATAAACTGTTTTTCCTCTTCTTTTCCCTGAACCCTTATTTGTATTCCCTTTGCTCCCTCTTGCCTAGCTTTAGGTAGAAGAAGCCAGCTGTTGCTCAGCCACCCAGCACTGGGATTTGTCACAGGAGTAGGCGTGGGTAAACTTTTTTGGTATTGACAAATGCACCTTTGGGATCCCTGTAATAATTTTAGCTGAATGCATAGAAATATCTGAATAACATACACAGAGCAAGTTTTGGAAGCATCTTTCTCCCTTCACACTAGGTTGTATTCACAAGCTGTGCCTTCCAAAAACCCAGGAACTAGGTCACTTATGTAGGAAAGTTGAACCTGTGTCCTGTCTATTTTTACCCAATTCAGATGAGGAATTAGTGAAGTTTCTCAGCTAGCTTCTAGTTAGGTAGAAGAATTGAACCTCTGACTCCCCATTTTTCAGAAGGGAGCCCTAAGCAGTGACCTGTGGGGTTGTTAAGGGTTGGTCCTATCCACATCTTGCAAAGCGGTTCTGCTTGGCCAAGAAGGTGAGTGAAAATGACTCTGTTCTGGTGGTTATGACACTTCTCTGCAGTACCTTTAATCACTGTCTTCAATGAAGATTTTAATAGTTTTTTGTTTTGTATATACTTTGTGTTTAAAAAAAAATCCAGAAAAAAACCCACCTTAGTTTGTGAGGTGGGGAGAAAGGTCTGAGGAAACTTTTGATTTCAGAACAAGTCAAACAAATTTTTCTTGTGGTTTTGCTGGTGACCTAGAATAATCATTTGTCTGTTTGCATGGCCTTATATAGGATCACTATCAGCTGGCTGGCAGACAGCCTCTGAAATTGCCAGTTCTTCATGGGAAAGTTCAGAGTGCTTTGCAGCTCAGTCATTTCTGGGCTCTTCCTTTCCCTTCTCTGTTTACTCTTGTTAGACTGGCTTGATTATGCTTTTCAAACTCTACTGAGATTGGAATGTGGCCCATCATCTGAGAAACTGGAGAATTTCACATATAAAATATTTACAAAATGCTGATAAGTTCTTAGACCTCTGTCCAAATGGTAGTCCTATATGTTATTTATTTAATATAAAATCTGCCCTTCTATTGAGCAAGTTTAGTATACCCTAGGATGACAACCAGTCTTCCCCAGGCACCTCTGTTTGCTCATCTAGCTACATGAATCTTAAAGATCATCCACTGAGTCATCCTTGCCCATGCTGAGTGCTGCTTGATCCACCCACTCATCAGCATCCTTTGCTGCCTATGTTTTATGCTGCTGGGTAGAGCTGTGGTTATATTGGGACCTCTGTGCAGTGAGAAACCTGCAAGCAAATTGTGATCTAATTTGAACCTAGTTTTTGAAGAACGCATACAAACTCAAATTCAGGACTCCTCTTTAAGCCAAGCAGTTAAGTGCCAGATGCCTCTTTGTGTATTTTATTGCAAACAGAATGGAAGTTGCGTTTGAGTCATTAGAGTAGCATTTGTTTGGATGTCTGGACCCCTTCAGCATTATTCAACAGTAGACCCAKGAGGGTGTAAAATTAGTGAGTGGTTTCAAGTGCTGACTGCTCCCAAAATTCCTGGGTAAAAGCCTGCTGCTGGAAATATTTGCCTGTGTTGGTGCATTTTTTGCTTATGGGTAGTGCCATGATGTATTTTTGTTTTCATTTGTTAGTAGGGAACTTGAAACCTCTTCTAAGCTGAGGTAAAAGAAATGACACTGAATGCTGTTGAGGTGAAGAACGAGTGTGATGCACATTAACTTTGGATCATGCACACAACTTTCGTATCTAATATAATGGAGAATTAAGCAAGATAACACCAGTAGAACAGATCCAACATATGCTTTGTGTTGGATGAGGGGATGCAGGGCATTAATGTTAATTTGCAACAGTGGGTGTCAAGTTATTGGTTGGCAGATGAGGATGTTCCTTTTTATAAACACTTTGTATCAACATTCCATGCTTTTCTTGTTGCATCTAGAGTTTAAGATGATGTCAGGTTATTTTAAAATAGGCTAGCTTTAATGTAATGAGCTAGAAGCTTTATTCATATTGTCCTTGCTGTATCTATGTAATTCTTCTATTCCTTCCCCACCCTTTTCTCAGGGCATGAAATATCATAGTGACCAGTTGTAAATCAGCCTCCCCCCACCCTTAATTTTCTGCTGTGTGCTTTCCGGTTTTGGTGTAATTTGGCAATATCTGAGTTCAGTTGACAAATATATGAACACCATGTGGGGTCTGCCACAGTGTCTGGTAATAGCTGTTGGTGCATAGTAGTTTTCAGCTTTTCATTCATAGTTCCCTGGAGCACTAGGCAACTTTGAAAGAGCCTGCAAAGTGATTTAATGAAAGCAAGTTTGTATGTGCTGTAAGGCAAACTGTGAAGCTTCTTGAGGGACTGCATATTCATTGGAAAACTTTAGGGATTGCATATGGAAACAGGTGTTACATATTTTGTCCTTTTCTCCCTGCTGCAGGGACAACATCTCAGTGAATGAAGGAACTTGAGTTTTCATAAATAGTTTCCAGTTACAAAATCCTTAGTGTTATAGATGTTTGTGGGGATGGGGAATGGGAGAATGCAATTGGAAGGCAGACCCCATATGTAAGCTTTTTGCTCCCTAAGAATCAAAGTCGTGTTTTGAGTCTTAGGCTTAATAGCTGTTTGTCCATGGTCACCTTGTTGCAGGTGTTGTTTGGCCTTTCTTGCTCAGAAACAAGTGTGGTCCTTCTCCCAAACAGAGGGCCAAGGTGTTTGCCTCTATCTGTAGTGTAACTGATGATCCTTGGTGGAAGCCAGGATCCTAGTAAACGTTCTCTGCTGGAAATGCATACTATGAAAGCAGGACTTTTAGAGCAATAAGGTATAGCTGGAATAACAGAAGTTGCACATGTGATCAAAAAAAAAAGTTAATTCTTGGGAGTAATCAAATGTTGATGGTTAGGAGCTGATAAAGCGATTTAAATAATGTAAAAATCATGTAGAGATGGAGACGAGATCAACAGCTTACTGTTTTGAGCTGCGTTTCAAATAATCTTATGTTGAAGGGTAGAAGACCACATCGGTATGGCTGCCTACAAACTGTTATTCCCAAAGTGAGCCTGTTTAGTGATGGGTAACAAGGAGTGAGGCACTGAAGTACAGCCATGTCCCTCAGAGTTGTTGAAGGTGAAGGGCAGTATAACCAGTATGTGACTCATAATTATTGGAATGCTCTTTGCAAACAAAAGTGTCCAGATGGCAACTTCTCCACATATAGAAGCGGGAACCCAAGTGACCATTGTCAGAAACTTATATGTGCCAGTGTCTTGGAGAGCTGAGCTGTTAACCTTGTCATAGACAGGGGCTGCAACATGTATCTATGTTGAAGATAAAATTTCATGAAACTTGAAATCCTGGAAGCTACTGAGAAAACAAAAAGCAAAAGGCTAATAGTTTGTTACGGTGGCAATTTAATGCTGAAATGAGTAGATTTCAAATGCTACAAAGCAGCAGGCATGTTGCTTTTAAGCTGGTATTGTAGAAATGATAATAACAGTAGATAGTTTTCAGATATGCAAGTCTTAATATGGATAAGCAATGACTATGTGGAATTGGGTGGAAGAAGAGAAGTGAGCTGAAATAGAAGGGAACTTCTTTAAAAGTCTGCAGAAGGAGGCAGTAGAAAATATGAATAAAGCACAAAGAAGCAGTGAACAGTGTGGGAAGACACAAGCGGAAAATACAATAATAATATCCCCAAGTGGGAGTGGTTGCTGAAAGAGGTGCTGAAGTGCTTTATGGATTGATAAATTTGTATTGGCCAGAGGGCTTGTCAGGAGCAAATGAAGAAATGTTTCACAGCAATGAGTAGAGACAGCTGGCCAGAGAAGCTTGATGTGGAGACATGTAATGTCTCTTATCACAGGGAAAAGGTACATGGTAAAAACTGATTCAGAACTTACCTGTTGAGGGCTTGTGGTGATACACAGTCTTTGGCAGCATCGGTTAAAGCAGAATAAACAAAGTAGTTAAGATAAAGCAGTGGAGGTGGAAGAGCAAGATTGTTTCAGGTGAATTCAAAAATCTGTCAACCAGGTGTACACCCTGAGAGCACTGAATGGTAAAAAGCCTATTCATGGTAGGCCTTGTAGTCTGTAATAAAGCATAGRACAGACTTCATCGGGATTCACTGTAGAACACCTCAAGGAACAGCAATAATTAACATCTTCACAGCTCTATCTCAAGGTGGAGCATACAGCGTTAGTATGAATGAAAGCTTGAGGGAATGGTTAACAGAGACCTGCTTGTCAAAGGTTTATTCTTTTAGATCTGCTGTAAGTTTCCTTGTAAATAAAAGTACAGGTGAATAAATGCCTTGATAATGGTATGTTAGGGAGATTTCAGTTCTGTTTTTCTTGTAATAATTCTTTGGCCAGTATTTGAACAAAGACCAAAATGTAGTGGAGCATGACAAAAAAGGACCCCCTCCCTCCCCTTAGCTAATTATTAATCATCAGCCTAACAATTTGCCACTCATACATTCTGTTGGATGGTAGGAAACAGAAGGAATTTGAGTCACATACCTGCGAGCTGTTGAATGTATTCAGTAGGGCGGGAGGTCACTTGGCTTTGTTTCCAGTTTTCGACTTGTGGCAGAGAACTGTGTTTTCTTGAATCATGTACTGAACCATGGCTTAAAGGAGGTGGGTTCTTCACTTTATTCAAAACTTGCATATATTGTTTGCACTGAGAGTGCCCCATGGGAATAGAGCCCCCAAATTCTAGACCTCGTGTATCTATAYTGTGAAACTTTGGGTTTTTTTCCTCAGTGTAGAGGGGGAGGGTAGTTGCCAAAGCTTGGCATCTGGCTGTGAGAAGAACCTTCTGCACTCTTTCTCAGGTCAAATGCGCTAGGTAAAGTAGCTGGTCTATGACTGCTTTGTGGGTCCCCAGGCTTAGAGCATCGTGAGAAGAATGATGATAGCTGCCTCCACTGATGCCCCTGTTTTGAAAGCACAGGGCTCCTTGGTATAAAGTGCCTGGGACTTTTCCTCAGTGATAGCTTAAGTGCTGTACTCTGGAGCATCTGAGAGGAGATGAGATTGATGTCTACAAGCACGCCAATGAGGAAGATGCACTATGAGAAAGAATGATTAAAGGAGAAGATGGACACAACAAACGCATGTACATTGGGTTCGAGTAAACTTGGAACCACAAGAAGACCTTTTGCGAAGAAGGAAGAAAACTCCCCAAATATTTTAAAGGTTGGAACTTGTTTATTTTATAAATGAGGTCATACAATATGGCTGTCTGCAAAGAAATAATGAAAGAAATAAAGACATAATGATCTGTCTTGAACAGGACTCCCCAGAATTACTAACCTGTGAGTCATATCTCCAAGAAAAAAAAAAGCAAAGCCTCATGAGACTTATGATCACATTATTCCATGTGGTAAATGTATGGATTATAATTTGAAGGATAGCACTGAATTTTGGATCTTTTCGTTTCACAGTCTATGTGCCTGAAGAAAAAACACGATTAGATAGTTCACCCCCATACCCCAAAGGCTGATGGAAACCCTATCTCAGATCTATATGCCACAAAATACATAAATAATACATGCATTAACTGATTGCTATTTCTTTTTTGGGGGTCTTTTACACATAGTGTTTTAACTTTTTTGTGAAAACTGTACCTATATTGATCATTCCAAAAGTCTAAAATATCACAAGAAGATGGCACAAGTCCATGGTCATGCTGCAAATGGCTTTCTTTGGTCAAGCCATGGGGCCTTTTGGGCATCTTCCAGCTGTAAGGCAGGAGGTGGGCTTAGACTAAAGCACATTCTGAAATGCAGAAGAATCTCGAGAACTTTTCAGGGTTTTAATGACACGTTCTTCCATTCTTCCAATCAAAATCCTGTGATAAAGAATCACCACTGTTCCCTGATAAAGTTAGCCAAATAAACACTTGTATCTATGGCTAAAACCTTTTTAAGCTACTGGATAGTGTCAAGCATTCATATGCTGTGCTTTCTGTCTTTTCCTGCAACCCACTGCAATTAAAGTGAGTCAAAAAGCTCTTGTTGTCTTGCAGCCTGATAAGGCCTTCTAAGGGCCATCATTTTAATAACAGCACATTGTTCTTCCCACTAGGATGTGTCCATGAGACCTTAGATGCCATATGAAAGTGTTATATTCTTACAATTGGTTGTTCAGTTGAACAGTTGTCTCAAAACGAGCTGTAATATTAACCACTTTTCTTCAGAAGTATGGAACTTCAAAGAAAGCCAGTTTAATTCAGTGTTTTTGTTCRACCTTATTAAAATGACCTAATTTAAAAGAAACTGCTACTTTTTGAAAGCTTCTGCTTCTCTTGAAGCTGTTTGGAGCAGGGATCACTTTCTTGTTCTGGCTGTTCGCTGCCCAGTGTGGAGCAGTTCTGGCCTGACTGGGACTCCTGCAAGCAAACAAACTTCCAAGCCTGTGTCTCTGCATTACTTTCACCTGACAGTTATCCCTGTGATCATAGTAGGGCCAATGCTTGTTCTTTGAAGTTGGTGGCAGTTATTCTGCTTTTTTAGTATCTGCATGTAACTGTAGCAGAGGACTACCTATCATCACTGGCATGCAAAAGTAAGACATGTTTGGTATGATGTAGCTTGAAAAAGTCAGGCTTCTGAAATATCAGAGCAAATAATAGATAAAGCTTTTGTTTTGTGTGGTTTTTTTTTCTGATTGCTGTTCATCTGTTTCCTTTTTGCTAGTAATTTAGGCTAAATGTATTTTAAGTGTGGTACTGCAAATTACCAGTCCTTGTATTCCAGCATTAAACAAAGCATCGTTAGCTATTTTTGGTCATGGGAGTGCAAAGCTTTGAATTGCTTCGGCAAAGTGAAATTCATTTGAAAAACTCCAGACAGAGAGTTACTGTGTATAAAACAGAGACATACATCTGGCAACAGCTAATTGTTTTTCAGTGTTGCTCTTCATCAGACTTTATTCGGATGCAATAATATGCAGCTCATGTTTCTTGTGAGGAACAAACAAGACATCTTTTCATTACTCAGTTCCTCTGTTCCAGGTATTTCAGTCCTTCCYGTGGAAATTTTGTTTTCTTCCATTGATATTTCAAATTCACTGTTGCTTTTCAAAGGTGATGTGATCCCTGTGTAACTTCACTTTTATGGTCATGGGCTCTGTCCCCGCAGGTGCTGAGGTGGCTCCTGGGAGTGAGCGCCATTCCTGGTCCCCAGGCCGCAGTGGGAAGCGAGGACACCGAAAGCCCTGCAGTGCCTTGCAGGATCTGGCCTCATATGCTGTGGGTTGTGTGGATGTGAGGAAGAGACTTCGGGGTTTGGATTGCAGAGGATTTTTATCATTTATCTACACAAGGCTACCTCATCAGGAGCAGACTGACTCTTCTTCTTCCTAGTGACTCACTATATGTTCTTTTTTTTTTTTTCCACACAAGTGGGGGGAAAAAAAGCCTACATTTCTAATGGAAATGCAAAAGGAGAACTAGACTATAGATACCAGTTTATATCAGTAAAAAGGCAAATGCATATTTGGAAGTATTTTTATTACAGGACTCCTGGTATCCTAGGAAATGGATGCTCATGTAGTTTGAGGCAAGAACTGAGTCAAAATGCATATCATTTCAATAGTCAAGCCTGGAGATGGGGCATACTGGCACAGAAATGAAATAACTTGCTTACGGTCATGTAGGGGTTCAGTGCAGAGATGGGTAGAGAATGTCTGCCCTGATTCGTCTTTGGTGCTGAACTCGTTCAACCACAACCCCTTCTAGGGCGTTTCAACTGAGTTTGTCTTTCTCTTAGCTATTATGCCAGCATAAATCTAATCCATTTTGGATTTCTCTTTCCATGCTAAGTTTGTGTTTGATTAAAGTCTTGCTTGTTTTAATCCCTAATGGTCTGAAGAGCATCTCCCTCTGCCAGTTTCTTTTGTTTACTTGCTTATCTTATGTAAAAGACAGGAATTTTCTCTCAGGAGCGTTTATGCTCATCCTTCATTTCATTTAACTAGAAGGTCTGTCTCCACTCTGGTCTTGCAGCTGTTCAGCAGTGCAACATTGCAGTCATAGCCCTGCCCTCCTGGGTGCTCAAAGACTATATTCTCATGCAATGGGTGTGTAAATAGAGGACCTGATTCACCATGACTAATACAGATGCTGTTCACTTTCCCGTTGGCCAGTCAAGATATTGAATCCAGACTTTTCTGTTTCAAAGACTGTTATCATAAGAAGACTTGATCTGAACTGTGAACAGTGATGTACTGTGATCAGGAACTGAAACAAAAGTCTCTGACTGAACTGTGTGGGGTGTCTTTTTTTTTTTTAAACTGTATTTACACAACCTCTGATAGGATTAGTGAAGTTGGATTTTTAATATCAACCTAAATAATGCTGTGCTAGATCTTAGTAAATGCTTTTTTCCCTGTTTTAAATTCTGTTTTCAGGTATGTTTGTGCCTACTACTGAAACTTTCAGCTAAAACCACACCACAGCTGTCTCTATTTGGAAAAGCCGCTGTAGTGCTTTTGCATTATTCTCTAATGTAAGCTCCCTGGTAAGTCTTGCGTGTACATACATGGTCACCCTGCTGCTGGGGGAAGGCTGTACATCACAGGAGCCTTTGGCTGATGCAGAAGCCTGGATCTGCAGTCTGGCTGCGGAGCCAAAATGGTAGGGCAGGAGTAGACAGCTGATGCGAGCCATTGCGGTCACACAGACTGGTTAAAGCATTTTGCTTTTGAGCGGAAATAAATGAAAAATGTTGGGGAAGGAGACACTACAAGTTCAGTTTCTTCACAGTAGTTCTGTTTCTTTCAGATAGCTTTAAAATAAAATCCTCTGCTGCCCCTGCTTGCTGAGACTAGGCAATCAGGTCTGCATATATTAACTCCCCCTACTTAATGGCTTCTTAAATTCTCTTTTCTTATGTTTAGTACTTGCATTGAGGCAAAAGTGAATGTAAGAACTTACTCTACTGGAAATCTATGTGCATGTGTGCTTACGTATGGAAACAGTTGCATTGAACTCTGGCACCTGGTGTGTCCGTAGCAGTGTGGTAGATCTGTGCTCCAGGCTGCATTTGAAGTGTGGGGCTGATGGTGAATTTAAACATAATTTTTGAGGCATCTGTTTTCTTTCAGTCACTGTAACTCACGTTCTTCCTACCTAACCTGATAAAGAATGGAATTGCTAACCTTCATTTTAAGCTACTTCTGATACTGCTTTCTATTAACATAGCAAGGGCTTGTAGCACAGTGCAAGGTTATGGGGTAGGTCTGGCTGGAGGTCAGGGAAGTTGCAGCCACGTCTGGTTTTCTAACTTTACATTCACACGCTTGTAGCTCAGGGAAGGAATGATGGTGTAGGTAGCTCTTTGCTGGTCAGAGCATTTTATCCTGAGGCTTGTTTTCCATGGCTAGCCATGAAATCTTTAGGCTAGTTTGATATCAGAGCAGGGTCAATGTGAAGGGAAAATCTGCCCTCCCCCCTCCACTCGGGAAAAACAAACAAAAAATCAACCCTATTATGTATTATTATAGCTTAGTATAACATACAATAAGTTATACTGAAGTACATTAACTAGGGGGAGGTGTTTGGTAGGCAGAGCAGCGAATGCTAAATATTTTACTGAAGAATAGGAACTCTTTTAAACAGGAATGACTAATACAGATGCTGTTCACTTTCCCGTTGGCTAATCAAGATATCGAATCCAGACTTTTCTGTTTCAAAGACTGTTATCATAAGAAGACTTGATCTGAATTGTGAACAGTGATGTACTGTGATCAGGAACTGAAACAAAAGTCTGACTGAACCATAGTAGGGTGGTGGCTGTGTGTGTGGTTTGTGTGGGTTTTATTAAAACTTTCTTCATCTTCCAATGCTTCTTGGAAAGTCATTAACAACCCTCAGTCTACAAAATCTATCTAAAGAATTAATTTTTTGTTTACTCCTTGAATTTGTCATGCGTACATTAGTATGAGATGTTGTTTGTTTCTGAGGTAGCTCTTATGAATTTAGTTTAAAGTGTTATTCAAAAGCATGGGATGGATTGTCCTAAACTTGCAAAAAGACGATTCAAGAATGATTGATGGGTTCCTTAAACCACATCTAAGGAAATTTTTCCAAGTATCAAGTACAGAAATACAACAACATATGAAGGGCCCATTTCTTAAAAAAGGGTTTGGGTACCTGTTCTTTATTTCAAGATTTTGGCACCAAGATTTGAGGTTCCCTTGTTTTCGCTTCCTCCTCTTTTCTAAACGCTCAGATTTCATTTAGGTGCCTAAAGAAGGACTAGACTATTGCAAAACTTATGAAACATACTGAGGTTCTTCTAGAAATCTGGCTATTTCTTTTGGTGCTTAAGTAAATATACTTTAAGAAAACTGTCCCACGTCCTTGGTTCTCAGCACTTTTCTTGTGGCCCTAGGGAATTTCAGAACTTTTTTTTCTGGTATGTACCATTTACTGCATTGTTGTTGTGACCCAGTGGAATTGCAGAGTGGCAAAGCAACTTGCTCCTTTGCTGACAGTGGAAGTGGTGGAGCTGAGAATAGTTCCCAGAAGTCCTGACTCAAGGGCCCATATTGTTACTGCTGAGAAAATCATTCACTCAGCATGTACTGGAATGGAAATACCCCCCTACCCCCCCAAATCCTTGCATCCATCCTGCAGACCCTCAGTCTGACAAACTAGCTTTATTTTGGACAACCTTCTCTAATAAGCTCTGTGGTACAGATGCTACGTGAGCACATAGGGTGGTCAGAACAGGAATAATGGAACATTTTTGTTGTCACTTTTGAGCCTCTTCAAGAATCAAAGCAGAAGTTCAAATCCTGGTTAATGATAAGTCTGGCACTTGCGTATTATCTGGGTTTTTGGTGCATCTTTTGTATATTGTTCTTCAATTGCTGCTTAACCCAGAGGGAGGCCAAAGTGCATCTCTGCCATGTTGTGTCATTGTGCTGCTGGAGGCAGAATAAATCCTTCTGTGATGGCAAGCAACAAGGAGACCTTGAGATATGATTGGCAATATCACTTTCATTGTACAGTGTCTACTCTGGGGCATGCATGGAGGAAAAATGGCATTATATTAAAGACTAAGCTGTGTTGCATCTTTTCCCCCCCCCCCTTCCTATTTTCCTAAACCTATTTGTGTTCTTTTTCTGCTCACATTTTTTCCCCTACTCATCCTCCAACTGGAGCTGGATACCAGTCTAGTGGTCTTTATGTTGCTGAGTCTTCCTCGTAAACTGCCTGTGCCCTGGTACCATCTGAGGCTTGGGGTACGTGCCTGTACATAGCACAGTGTGGCCATTCCCCCATGGGCACGTTGCTGTGGGCAGGGCTGAACAAATCTGGCGCTCCCGGAGAATTAAGTGTCTAAATATGTATTCAACTTTGAAGTCTTCAGGCTTTTCCGAAGCTGTATTTTCAAGTTTTCCTTCCAGATGCCCTACGTTGCGAGAGGTGTGGAGAGCCGGAGTCTGTAAGTCCTTGCCGCATGCTGAGATGCGCAAGGGGCGCTCCCAAAGGGCCGGCTTCCAGGCCCTGGCAAGCAGCTGGAGGCCAAGTTGCCCACACAGCTTGGCCAGCTTCACCACACGGTAGCTGCCGGGTGCTGTCCTCCTCTTTCCTTCGCTGGTCGTGTTCTGAGGTAGCAGAGCTCTCTGAAGCAGCATCCTGCTTTGGTGGCGGCTTTTCCTCTTGTGCAAAAATCAAGGCCAGGCACAATGCTGTCATGTGATGTTAATGGAGGCCAAACTAAGCAGCCTTGGACTGCAAGGGAGGAAAATGGCTTCAGACAGGCAATGACAAGGAAGTCCTGGAGGCTTGCTTGCAGTCATTTTAGCGCTCCTGTTTCTCCTAGCTGCAATCCCATATTCTGAATATCTGTCAGTTCTGCTGGGAATACTGTGGGTGAAATCTTTGCAATTTTACAATCCTTCTTCCAAAAATGGGACTAGAAGTTTTTCCAAGGACTGCCTGTATGCAGGTGTGAGACTTCCAGCACTTCCTAGTGATAAGCAGGGTGGAAAGGCTAGGAAACTGCTTTTCGCTCTTGCCTCTCTGAACTTTTGGCTCCTGTCACTGCCCAGCAGGCATAGCCCAAGGGGAGCCTGGATGCTTGGTGCAGCTCCTGCTGTGCCTTGGGCAGATGTGCACCAGAGGATCGTGGCAGCAGGGCTGTCAGTGAGAGCAGCTGCCCAGGAGAGAAGGGAAGCAGGAGGCGAACACACATCCAGCCATCTGCTGCAGAGACAGAGACAAGATTTATTTGACACTCCTACAGTCTGAATCCCTGGACACTGGGGGGAGGAGGAGGAAGAGGGAGGGGGAAGGAGTGTAATTAGTTTAACTGGCCACAGGTGTGTGACAAGCACAAGCTGGAAACAAAACAAATTATGGGACAGATTCTAGACCAGGCTGTTACTTTAAAGAAATAGGTTGTGTACTGGCCTTGGGGCTATATGGCTCTGCAGTGGGGCTTGGTCTGTGGAGATGGATATTTAGTGGTTCAGACTGTAGGAGGGGGGTTTTGAGGAATGGAAGGATTGACCCCACAAAGATGCTTCTAATAAAATGCCTTTGTCCAGTTAGTGCAGTCCCCCCTGAGTCCAACACTCTCATTTGCTCCAAGCACTTTCCAGGGTTGCAGGCAAGCCATTTACAGATCTCTGCAATGAGATGGAGACAACTGATCTCCACCAGGCTGCTTGCAAGGTGGAAAACCTTTTTGTGACTTTACTAGGCCCCTTAAGTGGAAAGCATGGCATGCCACAGCTGGCCTGTGCAGAGCAGACRTTGGCTCAGCCCACCGAGGGCCTTTTATATCTGTGAAGAGTCTGAACAGAGGTAGAGAGCTTTTCTGGCTGACACCTGGGGCCTTCCCATGGCAGCAATTGGTTGTACCAAAGACCTCTTGATCCCTGTCCTAAGGGCTTTGCTTAAACAAATGACAAAGAAAAAGGTGGGAGAGGGAGCATCAGCACCCCAAGGGGTTGTCCCAGCCCCTGGGGGTGCAGCTGGCAAAAACCAAGCACCTCATAGATCCCAGGTTTATTGGGTGTCCTGCAAAGATGAATCTTGCTGCTGCTTTCTAAGCCTCTCACTGGGCTTGGCTCTTTTAAGAGCCAATTCTAATTTTGAGTTCCGTGTGAAGTTTACTGTTGAGTTATTTTACACGTTATACACTTTCTCATAAGAACTTACAGGAAGCTGCATTGTGACTTCCCATGTGTTTATTGCATTGCCATTTTAATGGCTGTAAAGGAAATACCTTTCTGGAACACTAATCTTAATTTACTTTCTTCTGAAAAGGAAAGTACAGAGCATAGTCTGTTACAGCTCACTTTTGATCTGCAGAAGATCATACTCAAATAGAGATTTTGGCAGAATTTTGTTCCAAACTTGCAAAAAAAAAAAAAAAAAAAACTCTTGGGATGGGGACAGAAGAATCTGAGAGAGGGAAATGCATAGAAAAGGTAAGTGTATTCTGAATCTAATGCATTATTGACATTGAATTGAAAGACAGATTTAACTCCTGTCCTGGACTCGGCAGTCTGTTATTACACCGTACCCTCAGTGCAGCTGTCTGTTCTAGATAAATGGCTGTGTGTCCTGCACATACAAGGTATAAGACTACTATTCACAGTAGGTAGCACCTTGCTCTGCAGGTAGTCCCATCAGCTTCAGTGAAACTACTTGTTGTGARTGGTATTAAGCAGTGTGAACAAGGGCACAGTTCAGCTGTTTCATTGGCAGCAGATTGGGGCTGTATGGTTACTGCCTCTGCTTGATTATTTTTGCTGCCACTTTCTGCCCTGTCTGTCAGGCAATCGCCCTGTTTTAGGTGGCTTATGGTTTGTCTGACCGTGCTCTATGGATTATTTGTGTTTTAACCTACTTTATTTCACAGGACTAAATGAAGGCACAGGTAGGCATATTTTTATTCCCCTAACTCAGTGTTTTTTGAAGTTAACCCTCACTTTCCCATTGTGGGGACAGTGACAGGAATAAGTTACCACACAGGCCATATAGTGTACTGACTAGCCCACAGCTGCAAGTAAAAAATGCTCTTGTTCCTCCATCTCCTGTCAAGAGTTGGCGTCCTGTGAGTTAGCTGTGAGTTGCACACCACTGGCTCTCCTGCTCCACATCCCCAAATCAGCTCCCTCCTAGCCCAGGTCTAATATGTGACTTCTTAGTGGATCTGTTGACCAGTGGTGGATCTGCCTAACAAGTAGGGGCAAGAGAGAGGCTGGAGCTGCACCACAACCTGAGGATCGTGCCTCTCAGGGCTCAAAGGAGTCCTACCAGGGAGGTGGGTCTGCAGCTACAAACCAGTGCTGCAGCCGCCCGCCTGCCTTGTGACCCAGTGTGTCCTCCTGCATTGTGAAAGAAGATCCTGGGAAGATCAAAGTGACTGTATTGAATTTTTGCTGCAGTGAGCAGCGTCATTGCCAGATCTTGTCACATGAGCCTCTGTCTGGATGTCCTTGGATGTAAACTATAGGGTACTGAAATTCTTCATAAAGCCTGTGTGCTTTAATAACAATTATTTGTCACACTTTTGGTTTTACAGTGGTAGCATACGGCACTGCGCTTTCCTGCAAGGTTCAGATGGATATCTTAAATTAAAACAAGACCTGCAGTAGTGTGTAAAAATGAATTTAGAAGTAATTTAAAGAACTTAGCAAGCTGCAGTTCTCCATGAGGGTGTTCTCTGTTTCAAAGAGATGACTGCTACTTATGGCAAGACATCTGTTATCTGAACAGTCTGCAAGGCACTGAACAATAGGCCTGTTCTTTGGCAGGCCTCCATAGTCACCAGTRTCCGAGAATAGTATATGGAAGAGTCTCCACTGAATAGCAGTTGGTGTTGATGTATGCAGGCAGGTGCGTATTTTAATTCTTTGTAGTGTGAAGYGCAAGACTCTTAGCTGGTTCGGTTTCTACCGCAGGCCTACTCAGTTCATAATCTGATTCTGGTACGCTGTCAGAGAATAAATTTTACATCCCTTACATCCAGATGGCTAAACAGCCACCTGGAGCAGTAGAATCCACTTAACCTTTTAGCAGCAGGCTCACAGGGATGCTTGTTTATTCTAGGGACACTGTCTTTTAACTTCCTTTCTTTCGTCTTCCCTGTCAGCATCCCTTCRTGCAGTGTTGAATCTCTGGTGTCAGATGAGGGTCAGCACATGTGGCGGCTTTCTCCTTGTGGGAGGCATTCATAGCCTCTCCTGTCTGCTGCTTATGTTCCCGAGACATCTAGGAACAAGATATCTTGGAGAATCCTATGTCAGGTTTGGTTCAAAGTTGTCAGTGGGCTTTGAACTTAATAGGAAGAGAAACATGCATGGATAGGGCTGTGTCTGCACAGAAATAGTTTCTTATGGTTGGAGCAAAAGAAGCCTATGGCTTGTAAGGTATTTCTTCCTATGCCTATCAACTGAGTTTGCTGGAACTGACAATTTCTGTACCACTGGAAACATTGAAGCTTGGGTGGAAAAACCCAAGGCTGCTGCAATTCAAACTAGAAGTCAGACTTTGAGCTTCGCATTGGTTTCCTTGATGCTACTGATTTCTATGCAAGTAGTCTTTCAGATGTCTTGAGATTGAGATTGCTGGCTTTGAGTCCAGGCTGTGTGTACAGGGAGAAAATTGTGCCATTTTAAAAACTATTATTCATGATTCTCTAATTCCTTGTATCACTGATTTAGTTAAGTTTTCTGAAAAGAAGAAATTGTCTAGTAACAGGTCAACAATAATATGCAATAGAAACACCCTGCCAGGAGGCTCCTCCAGGGACCAGTGAGGTCCCTGGAAAATACTGTAGCTGAGTGTATCCCTTTTTAGGGAAGAAGGATCAGGAGGGGGGAGCCAGAAATCAGGGGCAAACCTTCAGCTGGTATGAATTGATGTTATTTGTGATCAGACTTTGAATAGCAAGTCTGATGTAGAACAGGCAAGAGGTTGTAAAGATGAAACAAGGGAATTGACAAATAGAGTAAGCGAAAGCCAACACAAACACACAAGTATCTTCTGTTGCCCACAGTTTAGTAGAAAACTATCCTGTTTGGGAGTGGAGTTGCTTCTGAGTGCATATTCTCTACTAAACAGAATATTTTACAGCCCCAAATCTGGTCTAGACAGTCTAGCCACAGCATTTTAACGTTCTTCTGAGATCATTAAAAAAATAAAATCCAGCCATATTTGAACAAATGGCTTTTCATTGAATGTGCACCCCAGCTTCAGCCATAGGGTGACAACTAAAAGGTTCTTTTTCACTGGTGAATTGGCTGCCAAGGAAGAGAAGAATTGTCCTGTGGACTAGATGTTGGGGAACAGGAGGAGGCCTTTTCTTTCCGATAGCTGCTCATTTATTAATATCAGCCCAACAGCAGACTGCAGAGGCTTAGGCTACAGCTCTTTTTGCTTTAGGTCAGAATCTGACCTCATGAGTTCCTGTAAAAATCTCCTGTAATTCCAGTTGCTTCAATACTGATACTAATTTTGGAAGTGGCTTGCCCAGAGCAGTCAAGGAATAGATTCTGTCTCAATCCTTAGTAAACCTAAGAATAAAAAAGTAGAAGTTTAGTTAAAATTCCTAAAAGTTCTTCTTCCTACATAGTTCCTATTGCTTGTAATAAAATGGTTGATGTGGCTGAAAATAAGCACCCATTTAAGGGTTTGCAGTACTGGACCCTAGAAAAGGGGCAGAGCCCTCAGAAAAGTATGTTTTCCCATCCTCTGTTCTCGATAGTGGAACTTGTAACGTGGACTGCAACACTGGGCCTATTTTTGCCCCTGAACAATAAATATCCTGCTTGAACACTGTTCAGTGTTCAGCCTTTAAAAACAAAAAAAAAGGGAAGGGTAACCAACCCTGCACCATCCTGTCTGATGTACTTAAAATTCAGGTTCCAAAGATAGCTTCAAATGAAGGGTAATTCTATATACTTTTATATTTTTGCATTCATGCAGTTTCCAGGAATATCATGAAAACTATTCTTGAAGAAGAAAAAAGCACACTACTATTTTTTCTGGGCTATCTCCAAAAAGCTGTGCCAAAATGTTCAAGTATGGATGTGTGAAGTTAGGCACCTGCTGGTAAGCTAGTAAAATTTTGTGCTGGAGATAGGATTTCTTCCCCCTGTTGCTGCTGGAGACTTATTGCTGCCATTGAGATCAGTAAGAGAAGCAGGTACTTGGTGTTCTGCAAAATCAGGCTATATTTTTACTTTATAAAGTAAAAAAAAAAAAAAAAAGTATGCTAGAAATGTTAGTATGTATTTAAAGTCCTGGAGTGTATGGTGAATATCTGTACGTATTGTACTGCAGTGTTTTGGCAGACTTTTAAAACATCTACAGATTTTTGTTGTTGCTGTTGGTCTACAAGATGAGCAAAGCTAGAGAAGATCTGTTCCTGCTGCAATTTTCTCTCATGTTTCTGTTCTTGGTTATTCACTTGTAGTATGGCTGGAGCTGTAGCTAAGCCRTGATCTGTGAAAGAGGATAATTACTGATGCCTTAGGCTCACATGTGTGTGCTGTTCAAGCACTTGCTTCTGTTTTAATTCTGATGAAATACTTCTGGTTCCTGTGCAAGCATTTGTTTTGTTTAAGTTTTGTGGGTGCTATGGTAGGCATCAGCCAAATCCCCATGTAGGGAAACATTTCACAGCCACAGGTCAAAGAATTAATACAGACACATCAAAACTTAGTCACCAGAAGGAAACCATATACTTTAATGTGAAGTGAGAAGAGCATATATGTGTACATAATGAATGAAGCAAAGGTGGGGAAAACCCACCCACACCATAGTGTGCCTGGAACATCTGTTGGTCTGTGGGATATGCAAAGATCATGTTATCTCTTGGAATTAGACATAAGGACTAAGAGACATATAACCTGTCCTTAAAAAAATTCAGACTCGATAGAAGATTCTTTTATGGAGGGAGCAGGTAAGAAATGAACTAAACCATGTGGTAATTTTCCCATCTTTTGGGGACTTAAAATCAGTTCTGATTTGTTTTTTGATAGAGATTAGGCCCAATTTAATGATGGATCCCTGAATGCAAGGATCCCTGAATGTGCTCTGCTGTGCAGTGCAGGAGGTCAGATTAGATGGTCATCGTGGTCTATTATAGCTGTTTAATGTCTGTACAAAAAAAAAAAAAAAAAAAAAAAACCCCCCCCCCCAAACCCTAAAAACCCTTAAAACTGGGTAAGGGAACAAAAATATATCCAAACTTCTTGTCTGATTCCAAGATGTCTCTTTAATCCGTCACATTCTCTAACTAGCCTTCCTTTCTTTCCTTGGTGGCTTTAGGCACATAGGCTGCATTAGCTTTTCTGTAGTATTTTATATTTGTAAAACACTTTACCATCTCACAGTGACCTAGTGAAAATCAATCTCTTTTCTGCCAAAAAGATTGCGAGGAGCTCAGGGCCCCATCAGCAATAAAGCGGTGCTAGTGAGTGCTGTGAGTGGAGGGATAGGTGCACATACTGCTCAATTTCTTTCCTTGCTTGTATGGAGAGGATGCAAGCGTGCCAGTGCTGTTCAGAAAGCTCCTGGAGGATAGCCAGAGGTAGTGGAGGTGTGCCCAGGTGTGCCTGTTCAATGCCTCATTTCACTGCTATTGCTTGCTAATGGGACATGGATGGGGACATGGACATGGATGGGGAGACCGAGCTATTCATAGCCAAAACTTATTTTTCACTGTACTCAGCAGAGTACCTGATGTTAATCTTGACAGCTTCAGCTGTCCCCTTCCTTGCACTGCCCCTTGCTGTGGTCGTAGTGGAGTGCCCATGTTAAGCAAGGGCCAGCTGGGTCTGCGATCTCAGGGGGTGCCTTGAAGTGCATGTGTGCTGTGGCAAGGGAGGAGTGTTTGTTCACCCCCACTGTTTGAAATCCCTATTGAGCTTTACTGAGCTGCTCCATGAAAATGTCAGAGGTGCTGTTCTCCAGATTAAATGCAGAGCCCCAGCTACCTGTGGTCTGCTGAAATTTTGTTGCAGCTTAAGTTTAGTGTGGGAGTGCCCCGAAGTGTTCCAGATTACATTTATCTGTAGACACTTCCCCTGAAATTATAGTTGGTCAGGTTTTCTCCCTTCTGTGCTATGCTCTAGCATCAACTGCGAAGCTGCCTGCCCATCAGTGTAGGTTCTAGGCTGTCACCGACTGCTAATCCCTTCCCTCTGTCCTTAGATTTCTTCTGGCATCTAGTGTATTTTCCCAGTTTTGTGGAGCGCATTGCCAAATTGAAAGCTTCTTCCAAGCGCTTCTCAGGTGCAAGTATAGCGCAGGCAGAAAGACCTTGGGGTGTCCCCAGCTACCATCTGCAGTGCTGGATGAAGCTCATGCTAGTTTTATTTTGGGACCTGCAAGTCTCTGAAGAGGATCTGGTTCACCTGTTGCTTCATACAGATATTAAATAACTACTAGTGATGAAAGGATTGCTTTGCTATAACTGTCATTGTCAAAAAACTTRTCACAAAAAAGTAATTTACTCTTTCATATCTAATTAAGTGTTACTTTCATCCTGAGGCTTTCTCTTCTTATTTCTTTCTTGTCTGGATTAAAAGTCTTAAAACCAGATACTAATACTGATGCCTACTGCTTGGGAAAGCAGAGAGCTTGTATGAATTATTTTGAGTATATCATTTACTTTGCTTCATACATCAAAGCAATCCCGCTTTAAAAAAAGGAAGGRAAAAGATAATTAGGAAAACATGAAAAGTACAAGAGAAACATTGTGTAATTAAGAACAAAATTCTTATACCACTCTATATGGGAATTAACTCCAGAGAATTTAGGAAAGCATGTTTTTATAATGAGAACTTAAGCTAAACAGATTGGCCTCCTTATAAAAAAGAAAACATCTGATTAGAGGTTATAATTGCCTACACAAGGCGAAGAGATCTGATCCTGGGGGGTGCTTTTCTTCCCATGGTTCCAAGTTAGTTAGCAAAACTCAAAGTGAGGGGGGTCGGGAACATTTTAACAGTGAAGCAGTGGAACCAATTATCAATGGTGTGATAAATGCTCCAAGTAACTGAGGATTTATTTAAATTGCGTATGATTCTAAATAATGTGCTCTACTCTAACAGGAAGTTGTTGAGCACAGTAAAGAAAGCTGTAGTGAAAATGGAGGCTTGTTTTATGCAGAAGGTCAATGGCCATGAGCCCGTTTTAATGCAAACTGAGATCTATTCAAAGATTTAGTTAATGGACCTTTTCTTGGATTTAGATGTATGTACGGTAGATCAGAATTTGTCTTTTAATCATCAATTCATAAATTCATRGTAGGGAAGAAATATACTACTGCTCTGTATTTATTAAGCAGGACAGYAAAATCTCTACCTCTGAAAATCCTGAACTATCAAAATCTATAGGCAAAGGCAACAGCCTGTGTTCAGTTCTCAGTTGAAGCTCCCATGGACTATATAAGACCTCTGTGATTTGGTTTTATTTTTGTTCCCCAACTGAAAGCCAAATGTGATTTTTATGGGTTTGGAAAGCTTGTGGGTTCTTGGCTGCTTCTGTGATGTTTAACGCTAAAGGAGAAAACTCTGGGTTGCCTGTGTGAAATGTCTTTAGCAATGAGATCTCTGTACAGTTGAGAGCAACCAGGTTATTATTCCTTGAAATCACATGGAAAAACTTGCAACTTCTGTGGAGTGACTTGTGGTGAGACATGCAGATTGAGATTACATTTGTAGCAAGTCTTTTTAGTTCATTGTGAGTTTCCAGGAAAATCTGTGTTAATTCGGAAGTGGCTCAGGAGCTTTGCATCCTAAGGCCTCAGAGGAGGAATGATGCTGTCTGTCACTGTGACCTTCGATGTGAATTTGAATTCCCGCTCTGTGATGTGTTCCTGATGTGACTTGGGTTGCCCAGTTCCTCAAAGTCGGGCACGTGCCTCTCCTCGAAGTTCATGCATAGCTGCTGCCACGCTGCTTTCTGAGGGCTGAACTGTCGCCTCTCCCTGCCTCTGTTCCCGCTCCGCGAAAAGCAGTTGCTAATGCTTCGGGACACCCGCTGAGGATACAGAGGATAGATGTGTTATGGCAGGATAGGTGGTGGGGGTGGTACCCTGGGCTAGTTCCTGAGAAGCACTGGCTGTGTTTGGGGTATGCAGGCACACAGTGCTTGAGGGTGGCAAGTCCCTGGTCCTGCACTGTGGCTTGTAACTGCTGTTATAGTACAATATTACATGATAAGCTTGCTCGCTCTCTCAAAGAAAAGTGATGCAGAATTTGCCTTTGCAAGATTAAGTTATGTTCTGCTTCCCATAAAAACAAACACACTTTATAAATTCAAAGAGAGAGAGAGAGAGAAAGTATGGTGTCTTTTGATCACACTTAAATGATTTACGCTATTAATTTTGTGGAACTGCACTTATTCCTTTTATAAACTGGGCAAGCTAGTTGTCATGGAAATTTTAGGGGTAAACAAAATGCCCTGTGAAGATGAAATGATTTTGATATCCCCGTGGCAGATTAAATAGCTTAGTGTGGAGCATTAATATTTATAGAGATTGGTAGTAATAGAATTGAATTTGATGACTAACCCTTGTACCTTTGTAATTACAGATATAATTTGTTAGCTATGTAAATGATATCAATGTATACACAGAATGTTAACCCAAATAGAGATAAAAATATCCAACTGTTCTTATGCTTGTACTTTTTATTCAGTAACAGTTGTATCTATTTTGCTATGGCAGAGCAGTTACCAAAATGGTTCTATCTTATTCCAGTAGAAGTTACAAGAAGAAATTTCTGACCTTTAACAGTAGCAAAATCTGTTCCAGTGTTAACACTTTCAAGTAACGTTTCTCAGGATAATAATGTGGTATGGTTACACTGTGTCTATTTTGACATTTAGTGGAACTTTTATCTTGCCTTTTGAAAGGACCACTTAAAAAATACAGAGAGAGTGCTTCTGAAATTTTGAAGATAATTTTTTAAATGGATTCTACGGTCTATGGATATTTAAGGCAGAAAGGAAGAAGTAAGAAATCACAGCCTTTTAATATGTTAATGTTTAATATGTTCTTCTCCGAATAAAGTTACATATTGCTTATTGTTCACTTATTGGATGTACTTAACTTTTAAGCTGAATGCTTCCTAGGCTTGTTGGTGTGCAGAGTCTACAGGTTATGTCTTAGCAAACTTCTCATTCAGAGGCTTTCTGTCAATTTAGTTGCATCAAATATTTTGAATTTCTTTCATATGTTCATGTTTTAGTGTTTAACTAATCTGAGCTTGTACAACTGATTTATGGTCCATACTGTATCCACTTTATTTAAAATGCTGGGCATTGGGTACCTGCTTTTTAAAATAATGTGTATATTTAGCTTTATTTCATGAAGATGGGTTTTTAGCAACTTCAGCACACAAGCCCTCTTGAAAGATAATTGGAGATATTCTCCTGAGTCCTCTAGACCTTTTTGAAATCTCACCTGAAATTCTCAAATATTTCTTAGACAGACATGGTACATTGGAATAGCTCATTTCTTTGTAGAGGATGAAGAATATGGCTCAGAAGAAAATGTCCCTTGAGGACTTTGAGAATATTTATTCTGGTATAGTAGCCAGAAAAAACTTTAAATCAAGCTCTGTCCACAAAGAGTTTCTTTGTGGTTTTGACAAACAACTGTGTTAATTTTTTTTGTGCGTTTACTTACTAATTTCAGTCCAGAAATATAAGTTTGTTACTATATGTAGGAGGCATTGCTGGGCCTCTGAGCAGAAAGCTAGATTATATGGAACATCTCTTTGCTCCCTGTTCTTCTGTGKTGTCTTGTTCTTGTGAGGTCTTGGTTCAATTTTTGGCAGCAGTAGCTGGAATAGAAGATTTCTCCCTTTTGTTTTCCCTGCTGTGCTGCTGCTCTTTGGGACGGTGGGTCTGTGAAATTCAGTCTGAAGAATGAACACACACACACACCCCCACACACCCCCACACAGTAAGGGTAAATGTGGAACAAATCGGCAACCTAAGAGGCCACTGATTTCTTGTTCACATTTTTTTCTTCCCTCCCCTTTGTGCACTGTGCAGTAAAGAAACTACAGCCTGGAGAACAGGAGGTTTGAAGGGTAAATTAGCAGAGCTGAAAACTGGATTATAACAAGAGTGATTTTATATTTCTGTTCATCCTTGTCTTGTTGCTTTGGTGTCTGGGTATTGCATTACTGAAGACTGCATATGGAGTTGTATGTTCCTCACCAACAGGCAAGATAGAGCAGCACAGCCCGAGTCCTGAAATCTGCCCTGGGTCTTATTGGGCGTGCAGGTCCCAGGAACTATGTGACACATTCTTGAGTGCCATCTACTGGCATCTGCATCTGTTAACTATTTACAGATATATAGACAGAGGGAACATGGGCCAAATCTAGATGTGGTTTTCCCGCCTCTCCATGTGATATCTGTCATAGGATGACAGCTAATGGGAAAGGACCTGTTCGGTGCTGTGTCTGCAGGGTTGGAGACCTCCCTTGCACTCGTGTCTGTCCTCTCTCGCCAACCTGCCGAGACTCATGTGAGAGAGACCCAAAAGGGACCGGTGGCTGGTTCAGTACTGTTCAACATCAGTATCTCTATTACTGCAGTTTCATGATCCTTTCTTTTTGGAGAATCTTGTTCTCAACTCTAACAATTTAGAGGGAAGGATGGATACCAAATCCATATAGGAAGCAAATAATGTCCAGACTAAAACAAAAAGCATTTAGTGCTATCCATATCAAGGAATTTTTTTTTTTTAGTTACAGGCAAAAATAAGAAAACTTTGTTTAAAAAAAAATCAAAAATTATTTTTGAAGGATCCAAGTTTCATGGATGTTGAAATCCTGATACTTCATGATCCTGTTCTCTTTTATAGACTGGATCCTTATTCAAGTTATATCTCTTACCACTAGGGCCTCCCTTCTTCCTTCATGGGAGAGTTGCATGGTCACAGAACACATTGTATTTAAAGCCCACCTAATGAAGTAGTTCAGTCCATAAAAGCAAACATAGTTATGAGGCATTTGTAGTCATTTTCCTGCAAGAGCAATGCAGCAGCAGTTCTAAAATATTCTTGTATTTTAGGTTTTGCATTTTCAGTTTTTCAGTGAGCAGTTTTCCTTGAAAACCAGATATTAATGGAAGAATTCACTCTCTGTAAAAACCCCCAATTTTTCTATTACAAAAATCAATGTGAAAGTGAAAATTTTCATCCAGCCCTAACAATGAGGTAATTTCTGATTTAGCTTATATTGCTGGTATACCAGTCTTTCAGAGCCTCACATGCCAATAGGTTGCCTAGCTCTTTAGGGGCTGTTAATGAAACTGTTGGAAACGAATGCTTTTCTTGGCTCCTTTCAGGAGCTTCTTCCCCTCACCCCATTCTATTTAAGCTCCTTTTGTTTTGTAGTTCTTATCTTCTTTTGGCCATAATTTCCTCTTCTAAAGCTAAAATGGTATAATTTGTGGTTTTACTCTAGACAAAAAATTCCATGTGTGTGTAAGAAGGGGTGTAGACAAAAATAGCATCAGCCTAGTAGACCTAGCATCAAGATAGTAGAGTGACATCTTGTGTGTTGCACCAGTGAGGGTATAGCTGTAGGCAGTTCGCAGGTCCAAGGAGATGATGTTCCCTCGTGCTACTGCCTTTCAGAGGGCTGYGCACTGGAAGATATTGAGGTGTTTCAGAGCTGGTACTTGAAGTGGCATATGCTGCACAAAGACAGCTATGGGGGAACCTGGGGTTCCCCTGGAAAGGTCCTGTGAACTGAGGGATGTTGCCTGAGCCAGGCATGGGCGTGGATGACACAGCCTGATCGGGAGCTGATCAATCCCTGAGTTATAGACTGTGTCATGTGCCACTGTGCTCTGCCTTGCTTGGAGCAGGTTGTGTGTCAGCTGAGCCCTTTTAAGATTGATTTGTGCTTTGGCTGCAGCAGCAGACCATTCAGAAGGGATCATCCATGCAGTTTTTGTGGCAAAAGGATGATTCCTCTAAGATCCTTTCAATCTTGCTTTTACAAAATCTGAAGTTTCAGGTCACTTTGACTTTGGCATACTATTGGGTGAATTGTGTATTTTCACTCTTTTTCTGAACATTAACATTATTGAAGCTTTTTCTCATAGAATCACTTTGGTAGCTTTAGGGCTTATGTAATGCCTAAATTTAAGGACTGCTGGAGAGGCGTACTCTGACAGCTGCTCAGAAGCTTAATTCTGTGTATTTTGCTCTTTCTCTAGATGAAAAACTAGAAAAACAGTTGTAACATGAATGCAAAGATAAGCGCAATGTTTATTGCCTTCAGCCAGGTGCTTTCTTTGGAAAGAAAAATTGTAATGATGAGCTCCTATGTTCTGGTGAAATATTGAAAGATATAAAGGAGCTGTTTGGGATGGTACAAGAACAGGGGATAGTCTCAGAAAGCCAGCAAGGATATGGGGGGAGGGTATAAAGACAAAATATCCATTGAACCATACATGCAAAGAGAGATTTTTATGTCAGTCTCAGTGTAACAGTTCAGTTTACTCCTTTCCATTTTATTTACTCTGCTTTGGTCTTCAGAGAGCAGAAATGCTTGTAGTTCTTTACTGATGTTTGCCTTTCCTCCTTTAGCTCTCCCTCTAGTCTCTTGGAAACCAGCATTTTACCTTACTAGTACTACCTTAGGGTCCTTTCTTTCCTGCCAAACCCTTCAGCAAGGCACTACAAGTCCTGTGGCGCTTAGAGAGAGCATGGTCGGCCATCTTTGTATGGAAAACACTGAACATTTATTCTGTGCTCAAATAAACCTACACTTTGTCTTTTACTGGAGATAGTTAGAGAGACAGAGGCTAAGGGCAGATAAAACCCAGGTATAAGAGTCAAAACCTCTCTTAACAAAATTATAGGAGAGGAAAGGATAGAGGAAAATCAGTCTGGATGGCTTGATTACACTAATGTAAGTGTTCCTCAGCACTTTTGAAGGTAGACAGTTCATTTAATCCCAGATGGACTATTCAGTCATTGCATTTGGAAGATGATGATTTCTTTCTCCCTTATTTACTGACAACCCATATCTTCATGCTTTTGTGGAGCACACAGGTGTATGGCCAAATCTGAGCATATACTTTGTCCAGCTGGAGGCAGTGGGATCAGTGGTAGGCAAAGTCCTTAGCTGAATTGGGTGAGGTTCTCAGGAACAAAGTTGAAAGGAACATTTACCTCCACAGAGAAGAGTAGAGCACTGTGGAAGCTCTAGAAGTGATTTTTGGGGGGTATTTCAGTGTCTGCACTGATATTATAGAGGAGTTTGCAGACCAAGTTTTATAGTCATGCTTCCACTGATTAGCACTTCTCATGGGAAAAAAAGGCCTACTGAAGTCCATGGACTGTTTTATGAAGAAGTGGAACTTGGCAGATGGGGATGGGTTTGTGAGGTGCTGTGTGCATTTATGGCACTGTGTGAATGACGGCGATGTCAGCAGCTCCTGGCGGAGGTAACAAGGTGGGTTCTTGGCATTGCAGCACAGAGAAATGTTTCATTCCCTCCTGCAATAACGTTCAGTGAAATATTTCAGCAATCAAAATGATTCCGGACCATTTTATTACATGTGTACACTAGGTATTTGCCAATGTCTTACAGAAGGAATGGATTTGGATATTTCCTCTGGGAAGTCAAGGTAGGAAGGGCTTTTAGGAAACACAGAAAAGGAAAAATAATGTGAATGTTGCTTCTTCTCCCTTAGCAATTCCTGCATTTCTGCAAAAAGGGATAGAAAATGTAGACTTCTGAAGAAACTACTGCAGGGAAGCTGGAAAAAATCATCACATGAAAATGCATGTGATAGTGATTAAAGATCCTTGCTAATTCGTCCTACTGGAAGAACAAAAAGAATTTTCTCATGGTTTTCTTTGATGCAATAGGTTGTGTTTGGTTCCGTAGCACTCTTCAAACCTCAAGAAAGGAGGATTAATAGCAAACAGGCACATGTAAAAACAGAAAACACATAAAGTCAAAAACAAAACAAAACACCCTACTGAAGCATACTGGAGAAACAGGATCAATTGTATTAAGTGGCTCTTGTGGATGTTTCAGAGTTCCTTGTTTTCATGCTGTTGCTGAGTATAGCAGTTTGTGTAGCTAATTCTGTAATTTCTAGTAGAAGTCTCTACTTGTAGGTTTCCCAGTCCTTTCAAGCTGTGACGGTCTCTGTGCTCAGTGGTCCGGCTGGGAGCTGAGGGAAGCCTCTTTGTTACCTTCTGGACGACTGCTGAGTAACTTTGCTGCCTGACAAAGGCAGCAGCAGAACAAGCTGCTTTCAAGAGTATGAATTCAATGTGAACTTTAGGAAGTTCCTTCTATTTCTAACAAAAATAAGTTTACGCTTGAGAAGGGAGTGTGTGCCGAATCATTAATGTTGGAGGAAAGAGATAGATATCTCTTTCCTCCAACATTAATGATTATATATATATATATATATATATATATATATATATAAATTTTTTTAAATTTTTTGAATCAGAATCTCTTCTACAACCTGGATGCAGCAAGATAATGCCTTATTTGTCACATACTGTATGCCTGGGTGCCATTTTATGAGAACATGCTCATGAAACTGCCTGAGGCAATCAGGCTTACCAAGCCATAAAAAGGATGACAAATGCACAATCAAAAGCCTGAGGAGCTCCATCCATTATTTGATGGATACAGTGCTGACGGCATCAGGGGTGCTTGTACAAGGATGCTTGTCATCGTGAGGCTGTACTTCCAGGGTGCCAATTGGCTGGTGAGGAAGCAGCATAGATTTTTATTTACTTACTTATTTATTTAAAGAAAAGAGCATTATAAATCTGTTGACCTTAGAGTGTAAACGTGCTGTAAGAAGTAATCATTCAATGCTATAACAGGACAGTGTATATTGTAAATGTTGTCAAATGAGGCTTCCTGCTGTGGGGGAAGTGGCATCTGCAATCTGTTAACCTCCTTTTTCGGAGACTCTCTATACAAGGCACCCCAAAGCCCAAGCGAAGAGTAACTTGTTTTTCTTTAGAGATAATCAGTGATTACCAACTTCACAGGCTGAAGTCTTTATAACTGCCTTTAACTATCATAGTAAGATGCTCTCCACAGAGAGAAGAGATAGGAGAAAACAACTGGCCAGTATGCCAGATGCATTCTCTGATATGCCTGTGATAGGCAGAAAATAGGTTGCCTTGGACAAGCTGTTATGAGGCAGAATGGAGACTAAATATATTTTGCTTGGATTAGCAGCATCTGAAATGCAAAAGCTCCAGATAAATTCACTTGCTTTGAGAGAGAGTAACAAACTCTCTCCCAAAAGCAAGCATAAGAAAATATTTGTACAGGTGCTTCAGATTCCCAGGGTTGGCCAGTATGTCTTAAAAATTCCTTTTCCATTTGTTGATAATGTTATCTCTCATTCATCCTAGTAATGCCTTTTGGGGGGGATAGTGTGCATTACAGTGGGGACATTCAGGAAGAGGTACTAGTTATTTTGTCTGAAGATGACCCTCAGATATCCCTGTGAATAAAGACTATAGCTCTGCAATATGCAAATAGTTCAGTAGAGCAAAGTATTTTTTTTATTATACAGAGATAATAATGCTTCTGGCATTTCTGAGTAACAGTTTCAGGAAATCTTGTTTGATGTCACGTCTTTCACCTCAGCCTAGTATTTTAGCTGAGGGAAAAGAAAATCCTCTTTTCCTGTTATTTGAACTATCTTGGGTTATTGACACTTAGAATTTTATTCATCCAGTATGGAGCTACAGCAAAAAGGCAGAACAAAGTAATATTCTAGCACTCATGCTGTCACAAAAATATCAAAGTCACAGGAAGGAGAGTATTCTAATTATTTGAGAACGTTTTGTGTGATGTGCTCATATCCTCAAGTCTCACTCACTGCACTTTGCAGATGTAAAGAGCTCTATTGGGAAAGTGGCGCAATCACAGATTTTTGCAGAGAAGTAGCAAATCCCTCAAGTGAAAGTGTACCCGAGGTGGAATTGAAATTTAGTCCTGGAAGTGTGTGTTCAACCTCCTTTCTATGTGATGTTTTCAAAATCATTATAATTCATCTAATTAGCTAGCATATTCTTGTTATCAGCAATGTCCCTTTTGTGTCAGCAAGTGCAGTATCTGAATTGGCAGGCACAATGGAATAAAGTCAATTTTGTACGTTCCCCCCCAGGATAAAGTAGACTTCAGAACCTCAGAGGACAAGATTGCTAAGACTGTTTCACAGAACACACAACAACTTATGTGCTTGCTTTTTTCCTCTTCCTTATGCCATAAAAATTAAAGTCTCTGCTGCAGAAATGTAGAAAGTGCAGTAAACAATAACCTCTCTAGTTTCTTTTCACCCTAAATGTAAGGTTAACAAAGCTTGAGAAATTGCTTGAACCAGATGGCGAAGGCTGAATTGCAGAAGCATGTACAAAGCTGTGAGAAAATCTTCCTGAGAAATTAAATCCTTCCCCTCTAATGTCTTCCCTTTCCCTAAGCAGTGTCTATGTCCCCAGTGGTCATACTTTCAGTGCAGAACTCTAAGCTATTGTTATCTATTTTATAAAAAGTAGGAAGCGGTGAGTATCTCTCAGTTTAAAAACAAACAGATTAGGAATAAATGTACTTGAGTGTGTGTGTGCAACACATTTGTTTTTCTTCAGCATTGGTGTGCCCTGACTGCTTTGGTTCTTTGAGGAAAAAGAACAAAAGAAACCTTAAGTGACTCATTTAGCTTTGCTTGACATTTAATTACTTCTGTAATAAATATTTATATCTATATGCTTCTCTAATACACACATCATCTTTATATTGTATTAAGCAGCAAGACAATCAATATTTAATTTTATGCAAGCCCTAAGCAAAACATGAAGTTAATGAAGCTTACATTCGTGCCAGATAGCCGTTAGGGATTAGTGCTTGTATTTTAGCCAGCGTAATGAATTGGTGTCTTGTAGACCAGATTAGTTTCTAACAATTTGTTACAATGTAAGCAGATTTTTTGAGATCTTGCAATGCAGTTTATAATCCCTTGAATACATAAGCAGAGAAAAAAAAAAGTAATAACTTACATTTATTAGTATTTATCATTTACACACACACACACACACACACACACACACATATATGAAATAAATGCAATCTGTGTTCTTCTGGAAATGGTAATTCTTCTTCCAGAGGATGTATGCTGCTTCCCCTCCTCTTCCCCTTTGTATGGAAATGATTGATGGGTATTTCAAACAGGTTTACCCTAATGTGTAACAATGTCACTTATTAATATAAGCAGAACAGGGAGGCTAAGTCTTGATAATCTTCAGGATACGGTTTAAGCCATTAATAGACTCCACCTAATCTCCCTTGGTTTAATTCCATTGGACATGCAGTTTCTCATTATTTACCTTATTCTTTTATGCTGCGCGGGTGCTGCTGCCCACCTGTGGAGATCGCCGCCAAGCTGCCCGGGTGCTGCAGCCGCGCTGTCTCCCTGTGGGCAAGGTGTGCTCCTGTCCTTTTGCGCCCCCCACCCCCCGGCATTGATCTGCTTCGTGCATTAAGGGAAGCCAGCCTGTCCTGGTCTTGAGCGGCCCACTGGGCTGAAGCGGTCGGGGCACCCTAGCCAGTGACGTGCTAAGGAGCAGTCGTGGCTCCCAGGCATATCCGGCTGCCAGGTGCCCACCTGGGTACTGAACCGCATGGGGGAACGAGTGGTGCTGTAGGTGCAAGTCCTGTGCGAGGCCTCCAGGTCTACGGTGGACATCGCTGTTCGACCAGCAAGTCCCCCTGCACGTAAGAACATCGTTACTAAAACCAATGGGGAATGCAGAGATGCTGAACTTGTCAGCTAGAGATCTGACTGTACTTCTTTAGGAAAGTCCTTCCCTCTCCTCCCCATGTTATTTGCATTGAATAACAAGAACCAGTTGGTGTTAGAGGGATCAGAAATACAAAAGAGCTTGACGTAAGGAATCGGTAGAAGATAAAAAGATGGAAGGAACTGAAATAATGTGACAACTATGAGAGCGCTAAAGAAAAGCAGATTGAGCTTTTGAAGTGAAATAAGAGAGGGAATAGACTCTGTGTCCACCATGTAAAGACGATCCTGATAATGTGGTTTTCTCTTTCTCTCGTAAAAAAAAAAAAAAAAAGTACACAAGAAATGGGTTTGACTTGCTGTAGTCCTGGCTGTGGCTTGAAGGTATTTATGGCTAAGAACCTTTATCTATAATCACTGGCAGTTTTTGGAAAGAAAACAAAGGTTTTCACAGTAGTTAAGACACCCAGGCTGGGAAAAAAGTTCCATTTTAATGAAAGTCCAAGTGTGAAAAGCTGAAGCTCTTTCTTTATTTGCCACATTATTTATCATAGATTAAAATCTTGTACTATTTAAAAAAAATGAATATTTACTTGAATGCACTCCTCACTGCTAAGCTGCAGCTCTACCATGTGCTGATGCCTGAAGGATGTGAGCAATTCTGTCGAGCCGGCTTCTGCAAGGGTTTCTTTAACCTGCCAACAATAATCTGAAAAATTAACAAAACAGTAAATAAAGCTGATCTGGAGGCTATAACTTACTTGGATATTCAAAATTGAAGCTTCCCTTAAAAGAAGCTCTTCTGGAAAATAAATAACCACAGGGAAGGAGGCAGTTCTGTTTAAATTAGTTTTGTGATAAGGAGAGGAGCCAGTGTGAGTAGAGAATGAATTTTCTAGATGTTAAATATGTTGCTGCAGGTGGGTAGTCCAGGGCCAGGGCTCATACAGCCTCATCTGTCTCTTGGGGTAGTTTGATGGAAAAAGTGGGAAAGATTTGAAGAAGGAACCTGACAACTTGTTTGCTGATGACAATGAGTTGTTTCGGTAGGTAAAGACTTAGAGAGATTGCATGCAATTCTGAACAGATATAAATACTTCCCAAAGGTTTGGGCAGCCTGATGGCAGATGGAATTTAACAAGTGTAAGTCTAAAACAACATTTGTTGCCAAAAAATAACTTAAATTTCTCATGGATGCAGATGGATTCTGGACATACAACATGTCTTCAGGGGGGAGTGGAAAGACTTGGAAAGACATTCCCAGGAGCTCAGAAGAGAGACTGATTAATGTGTATGAACAGATAGGAAATTTTTAAGGATGCTGTTTTTTCAAAGAAAGAGGGTCAGAAAAATAATGTATACATCATTGATTAGTGCCCTGTTTTCTTACTATTTCATAATGTAGAGAAGAAATTCAACTGTGTTTTTCTTTTTTCTTTTAATTAAGACATAGTCAGCAGAGACTTGAATATATGGCAGAGCATACATGCATAGTGAATTAGCATGTGCATGGCATTAAGGGTATTCTTATCCTGAAGCAGAAGAGCAGAGATATCTTGATCAAAAAAGACAGAAAAAAAAAATTCATTCTTCAATCTGACCGGTCACAGTCTTCCTTCTGTCAAAGAGAAATTACAATATTGTATAAAAGATGATGTTTCAAATCAAAAGGATAAGGTCTGGTATTCTTCTTCACAGGAAGTTCCCTAGTCAAATGTCTAAACCTTAGGTGGGTTACGGTAATGATGTGATCACTAGTAATATTGCATTTGTGCAGACAGAGATAATGCTAGCTGAAGCTCATGATTTGAAAGTCCATGGTAGATGTTAGGAAATAATGTTTTTTTGTTTTTAGCCCAGCACCAGATGCTTGATTGGATACTTTCACTTTCTGCAGAAACATAAATAGGGCCAGAGCGAGTTACAGGATACCCAGCTAGATGGACGAGTCATCTCATCTTCTATATCAAATTTTATATTCCTATCCAAAGTTTTGCATGTTGTGTACGTTCTTGTGTAGGTCTTCTGCCCCTGTTACGGCACCAAGATGGCATGAGCTCACATACTCCACTTGATATTTTCTCTCTGAAAGATTTCTTTCAAAGGCCTTTTAGATTGCTAAAGATTTCTCCTTTATTTCTCCCATTTAGCCTCTGCCCTCATACATGCTATCAGGTTTCCCATACTCCTCTGGCTTTGTGCTCTTACACTGTTGCTCTGCATGTATCTGCTGCCTGTCTTCTTTTCATCAGTGAATCCAGTCTGGGCTTCCTCCAGTGTTTTGTCTCAACGTGTCTTGTCATTCCTCCATAATGACAGCAGCCTTTTTTCTTGTTTCTTTCTGGCTCTGTTCGGAGTTTGTGATTCAGACAGTGTGAAAGCACTTGCCCTTTCTTTAATCCCTGTGTGCTCCCTGGAAGTGTCCTTACCTGCCTTTTCTATGTGGGATCTCAGTTCATGTCCTTTATGCTACTGCAAGCCTTGTTCACCAGTTTCAAAAGTCCTGGCTCACATTTACAGCTCATAGTTGGTGCATTAGCTAACTCTGTTTTATTCTCCTACTTTCCCCGCCTGTCCTCTACCTTTCTTGGTTTTGGCTGTCTTAAGTCGAGAAGGGGATCTCTTGTCATGTCTTCTCTGGTCCTTATCGCATGTCATAGTTGTAGTTAAGAAGTCAAGATTTGCAAACTGTAGTATTTTGGTTGCTGTAAATGTTGATTTTTTTTTTTTTTAAATAAAGACTGCAGTAGAGTCTCTGTCTTTTGTTAGTACTTCTAATCTTTCATGATCCAGTTCCTGGTATTACTTGTGTTTCCTTAAGCTATCTCTATAGAATAGCTTAAGCCAGTTCAATTCATTTGCTAAAGGCAGAATCCTATGTCTTTCCATTTCACAACTTGTGTTATCTCGGTGGCAGACTTTGACAAGGGAAATCGGGTATTTTAATCACAGTTATTTTCTTTCTTTAGGTTTAGAAATTGGGTAAGTAATTTAAAAATCCTGGATCTACTCTTACTTTTTTAATGCTATTATTTACTTTTTTATGCAGTATTTTTCTAGTTAGTCCCTGAATCAGGAGAGGAGACAGAACTTAGCCAGCTGAACATATTTTTAAATGCTGTCCTGATTTAAAGCTCTTGCCAGTTCAGTTTCAGATCCTGTGTGTGTCCATAGCTTGGTTGCATATACTGCAGGAGAATGAGTTTTTAAAAAAGGGAAAATGCTTTTTTTTCCTTTTTTGCACATAAGTTTTGGGGGAAATTAGTCCAAAATTTAGATTTTTTTTTTGCAAATGGTTTTGAGTTGTGAATATCCCTTTTATCGTATCTATCTACATAAATCCTGTTGTTTGTTTATGGCCTCTATTCAGCTTGCTTTTGGCAGTATTTGTGGGATTTATAGCCCATATCAAATACTAACTACATTGACCTAGCTCTCTTTTACTTCAAGTCTTGGATCAAGACCCCGTGTGGGAAAAATCCCTAACCCTTGCCCACCAGGATAGAAGTGAAGCTACTCTACAGCTTAATCACTAGATTAATGCCTGGAGTAGACTGTGATGTTGGTGCTCGGTCCAGGCTGCAACCTAAATCCTTCTCCATTCCTTCAAAAAGCCACGTCTGTTGTAGGTGTTTCTGTGCAGGTAGGCTTCACCTAACAGAGAGCAACTTGTGCTGTCTGAATAATGTCCCATCACATTTTAACTCCTTGCTCTGTGAAGCTCCAGTAGTTGCCTGTACTCTGAGCTCTGTCCTGGCAGAAGATTTTGCTCTAATGCATTCTGCATTCAGTTGTACACATGCAGCCTTATTGATTAGCAGCATTTCTTTGTTGTGCTCTGTCATGTTAAAAATATGATTTATATAGTTTGTATTGCTGTGTTATCTAGGGAGCTTTGGTTAGATGTTTTGCAGCATATCCCTGGTAGCTTTATTTCTGTCAGCTTTTTTTTCTATTTTTTAAATTTACTGTGGCTATCCTATTTTTGGAATTAACTAGCTGTTTCAGCAGTTTGTGGGATTTCTGAGAAAAGTTTATATTATCTTTTTTATATCACGTGTTTTCTGCAGTTGTGGTTTCATAGCCTTCCAAATTAATTATATATGAACTTTATATAAGAATTGTCTTCAGAAAAGTTATACATTTTGGCTGCTGTCTATAGTATGTTACTGTCATATATTAGCAATAAAGAGTCAGTAACAGTTTTAGTCCTTATGACTCTCTGAGGGAAATCAACATAACTAAAATTTAACTTAAATAGCTCACTATTTTTTAAAAATACTTTGTATTTATAGGACCAGTGTTTCAATTTGTGTTATGGGTTTGCCCAGAAAACTTAAGCACAGTAGCTTTGCTGACGGYAATGAAAAATAGCTGCAGTCCCGGTAGCAGCACTTAATTTGTTACTTCTTGTTCTAAGTAGCATGCAGTTGTTTGTGTTAGATTTGGGGAAAGGATGCTTTTGTTTGTGCTTGAGTGAGTAGGAAAAAAAAAAAAAGTATTTTCAGTGTTACCAGGGGATAGACCTGGTGGGTTTTGAAACAGATTCAAAATTTAAGATGTTACTTCTTATTGTTAAGACTTTGGAACCAAAACCCCAGTCACTTGACATTCATATAGTGCTGTCAAAGACGGTGGATTTACTGAGATTTGTACCAGCTGTAGATGTGGCTTTGTGTCTTTTGTTAGCCCTGGAAATCATTAAAAAGGACAAGGAAAAAACCTTGCTTTTTTTCCACTGATATCAATACTTCTCTTTCTGAACCGAAAAGAACGCCTCCCTGTTGACTCCAGTCCAAGCACGTGCATGCAGAGCAATCTCAGACCGCTCCTTCCTCCCACCAGCAAAGCATTTCATTACCCTCTCAAGGTGGTACTTCATTGCTCCAGTTAATGAGTTGACCAGGAAAGAGCAAAGTAGCTCTCTGAAAGGGCAGGGTGCTGCTCAAAAGGGGATGGTGAAATAACCCTTCATTATTCACCAGCTTGCTGGCCTGCGCACTGCCGTTCCCCCCTCGCTCTCAGAGGGCCGTGTGCGAATGACAAACTCATGCAGAACTTCAGTGAGAAGTGCAAAGGACTTACTACTTGGGCTACGCTGTTGAGCTGGTTAGGGCTGGAAAGGATGTGAATCAGGGCAGGTTAAGAGATTTATTTCTATGCTTATGCAGGAGCCACACGTAATGGATACTAGTATCGCAGATGTGACATACTGCTTATTCTGGTATGTGTTCGCTATCTGAATCGTGTCAATGTGGCATCAGTCTCTGCAACTATATCCCTTATATATGAATCTGTAGAGTAGGTAAGAAGATTAAAATGTAGTGCATGTTTAAATGAAAGGCTAAAACTCTTGGAAAGACCTGTTTTGCCCAACCCCTCTTGGCTTGTAACTAGTCCTCTGAGAGGTATGAGTGCTTGCCATTTGGAGCCTAAAGCAAAAAGCAATCACAGATGCAGGGGCTGTCTCCACAGGAAAATAGATTGGCTTAGCTATTCTGGAAGAAATAACTATGACTATCCCAAAATAACTTCATGTGGAAGCTCTTCTGGAATCAAAGCAGCGAAGTGCTGAAGTAACATCACTTTTACTCCGCAATACAGTCTCCCTTACCAGGACTCCTTCCTTAAATTGCTGAGTGGTATTAGAATAACTGTATCAAAGTAGTTATTCCACACTAATTATTTGATTCCCTTGTGTAAACTAGGACCTAGAGAGACTATGCACTGCACTGAGCAGYGCAGCTGAGGACTTGCCTGACCTGCAAAGGCAGAGGATGCTGATGTGGGAACAGGTGTACGCACTGCGTGTTCTGCATGTGCACAAAGACGACTGACTCATATCATTTCTTTCTTACCCAAGCTGAACCAGTTCTGCAAGACCCCAAATACTGGGTGACCATTTGTGTCAAAAGACTCAACCTAACACTGGTGTTTTTGTTTCCTTGCTGGAGATCTCTCCCATAGCTTTGCTCGATTCTCACCATGCATGCTATCAGTGGAACAGGCATGGCCATAGGGCTCCCAGGAATTTAGCACCTGGGATTTTAATTAAGTTTTGTTTAGAGGGAAAAAAAAAAAGAAACCCCCAAAAACCCAACAACAACAAAAATCCAAACCCTCTGTCTTTAAATCCCAAGATGTGGTAGTTGTCATCCTGTCGCAGTGCCTTTCACCTTGTCTGTCTCTTCATGGGAAGCCCACTGACCCATGGACTGGTTGTGTAGGTATTGCTGGCAGTAATTTATCCTGTCACACATGCAGTAAGGAATTCATCATCAGAAGTGTGGACTCTTATATTTGTGAAGTGTCAGTTTGACAGAAATGCTGACAGCTGGTGTCCTTCCAACAGACCAGTAATTGCTTAACTGTGAAAAATGGTAGAAGATAGACAAATGTATTGGAAAAAGAAACTCCCTAAAATACAGAAGTGGTGCTAATGTGATTTAATTCATAACTGATTGTGGTTATAGACAGTCACCTTCAAATGTTTGGGTCTATTCTCCTTTCTCCTCTGACAAGTGATTTGCTTTATGACAGGTAGCTCATCAAAGTTCAGTGAAATCAGATGGTTTCTTATCTTACTTGGTCTGCGTCCACTTTTTTATGCCCTGGTTTTGGAGAGCAGGATAGGGCTGACTGGGCTAAGTGCATTTTGCAAAGGCATTTGTCAGGTTACAGAAGTTCAGATATTAAACATTAATTTCTACTGAGGTTGAAGTGGGATTTTAAATATTTAAATGAGTAATTTATGTAAAGAGAATTCCTAACGCTTTCTAAAATGATCATTTCTCATAATTTGGGTTTGGATTTCCATATCCAATTAATCTCAAATTTCTGTTCCTTTAGTCTTGCTTCCTTCACATGAGGTCTCTATTAAAATGTTTTTTCAATATATGCCGGCAGGCCTGTATTTTGAACTAATTATGATTGTCATCCTTATCATATTTGATTACTTTTTCCCAAGGACAGAAATTGTTGGGTGAGTGGCATGGGGGTGGAAATTGGAGCTCTGAGCCAACAAATGTAACAGTGACAGAACTGGGACACGTTACCTGATCACTAAATTGATTCAGAACACTTGCAAATGAATTGTTTCCCTTGCTAATTCATGCAAACGTGCTCTGAGGTTAAAGAACTGATCCTGAGATCAGGAGATCTTTCTTTTATTTCCAGCTTTGTCCCTGTTTGCTTTGTGACCTTCAGTAAGTCATGACTGTGTCAGTTCAGCAAGATACTTGCATTGATTTCCAATCCATAGACAAGTACTTCAGTATACTGCTGAATTTGTGCTGAAGTGATATCCCCAAGTTTACATAGGAAGTCTGTGATGGAACCAGCAATAGAGCCTAGATGCAAACTCCAGACCAAAGTATAAATGATGGGGCACCTTTCCTTCCTGGGCGAGACTTTTGGCCCAAGACTCCAGCCCTTCCAAAGATGTGTGTTCAGATTTAAGAAAAGGGCACAAAGTATATGATGATGGTACAGAAAGAAACTGTAACTGGACTAGATGCTTTTTCAAGGTAAATCGGTTAACTCTTGCCAAATAAATAGAGCTCCTCTATAGGAATTTTAAAAGCAGACAAATAATACCGTAGAGATTTTTTTTCAATAGGGAGTCTAAAGTTTAAAGTTTTTTTTCCCTAAGCTGCTTTTGAATGCTAAATTTTAGACGCAGTATGTTTTATTATCAGCTGTATTCTTTTTAATTTTAAGTACCAGCTATTTTGCAATTTAATAACCATAAAGTTCTTCTAGCTGAGAATAAGAGTTGTTGATGTCAGTGGAGGGAAGGAAGGAGAGGAGTGAGCAGTGCTGATTGATATGAGTAGTTAATCAGCTTCTGAATTTAAGACAGACATGAATTTAAGAAAGATGGTGTATTTTGCTGCTGTTGCTGGTAATTGGCACTTCTATAGCTTTTCTCTCTGAGGATATAAAAAAATTTTGTAAACCTAAGTCACTGTCCCTGTGATGTGACTAGGGTAGCTGTGAAGCAGAGAGGGAGTGACCCACCAAAAATATACGGGAGACCTAGGAATAGGACAAAATGGTAAGAGTGGGCTACACATGTAGAAGGAGGGTTCTCTGCTTCACTGTACGTTATTAGAAGCAAATCCCAAACTAACTTTACCTTATAGCTTAACTACATCATTACTCATGACAAGTAGCTTTGATAATGTACTTGTTTCAAAGTGAAATTTTTATTTTACACATGCAAAACTGATCCGATCTACCAGTGACTGGTTTGCTTTTGTCCTCCATAAAAATGTTACTATGGTAAAAAGATATCTGTAACTCTGTCCTGTGTCTTCCCCTGTGGTTCCTGTGGCCCAGATAAGGCCTTTGCTATAATGAGGGTATTTTTCTCCCTGTTGCTTGGAGCAGGCTGGTTGATGTTTTCAGAGAGTGGAGGCAGTGAGCATGTGGAGGCAGTGAGCATGATGCGGAGCAACTGTGCTGGTGCTGGTGGCCTTGGCTTGCATCGTCTTGCTTGGTGCTGTAGGCTGTGCTCCCCTCATGACACCCCGTGCCTACTCTGTACAGCCATTTCTCCAGGCCTGCTTCATTATCTGAATAGTCCCACTTGGTGTGGAGCCAGCTGACTCAGAGCTGTCATTGCCGCACAGAAAGCGCCAGCAAAGCTTGTTTGCGGTCGTGCTGTTTTTGCCTCAGATCTGTCTGTTGTACTTTGCTCTTCCCTCCAAGGGCTCTGCAGTGTGACTGGTCTTTCAGAAGAGGTAGAGGGGGACGGAAGCAGGTTGGTCTTTCTGTGACCGTTGTTGCTATTCCCTCTGGTCCGTAGCTGCAGCTGGCAGGCCATGTCTGTGTGCTCTGGAGGTGCCGTGCTATTCCATGCTCTGGACCTGAGCCTCGGAGCAGCACAATTTCTTCATGTCTCTGTTCAGCTGGATGCCCCGTCTCAGTGCGGCTGCACAGGGCTTTGACAGCAGCTTGCATTAGGATAGTTTGACAGTTGAAAGCACCATGTGTTAAATTTAATCCAAAGTGTTCAAGGCATTGGCAGCATAACTCAAAAGAGTGACCTAATAATAAAATGGTGCTTACGCTCAAAATCTGTGCCAAGTGTCCCTGCGCTGGCAGCCTCCTTGCAGTGCTCTCTCTTTTGAAGCAGCTTAGCCTGACACGGGTTGGCCGTGTGTTTGGCTACCATCAGCAACGCTGTGCCAGCCAGTATTCTAGGAAACGACCATAATTCAGGAAAGCTTTTGGGTTCAGTGTTGGATTGTGTAATTTGTATTTTGAATAACCTCCTCGGTGTGACTCCGTGTAAATTCAGTAACTCTAAAGATGCTTGTGTAATGATGTCAGTGAATTACAGAGTTAGGTAATAAGGTGGATGAATCTTTACTGGGAAGACTATCATTGAAAAATAGAAAGGTAATAGAATTTGGCTATTTTTTCTTTAAGAAACTTCCATTTTTGAAGCACTTTCAGTGTTTGCTAAATACATGTGATCTTGTATAAGTTTTATTTTGTTATTCTTGCCCTTTTTTTTTTTCATTTTCTACTAACTTTAACTCCATTGCAGAGGAGAAGGGTCATGGGAGGGGAAAGAGGTGACTGAGGGATGAAGAATTTTTTCTCGCTGTATTCCACACTTCTCAAGCCAAATAGTACTGCTGGTTACTGTAATGTCCTATCTGTTAGAAACAAGTTGCATCATTGGTGACCGTCGCATGTGGCCTGCAGTTGTAACTGCTCGTCTCCTCCAAGTGCAATTTGGAGAGTGCGATGTGTTTAAATGCTTGTTTGAGGCATTAGTGTGTTGACAGTGATTTTGCTAAGTGACAAGTGGTTAGCCTGGCTGTCACCCTGTGCACGGCGAGCTCCGTGCCTGCTGTTGATGACTCTCTTTAATGGCTACTGTGGTCAAATGTGCTGCCTAGAAAAAAGTCTTCCTCTGGGCTTTTTGTCATTCCAGTCTCACTTATTAAACTTGATGTGGCCAGTAAAAGAAGCATTTTAGACACCCCCCCCCCCATTAATCCTGACCTAAACTTTGCTGTGCGGAGGAGAACTCGTGTTGTTTTGAAAGCGGACCAAGGGAGCTATTTCTGTAGAAGGAGATTTTGGAGCGCGGGTAACTGGTGCACAGCGACTTCCGTGTTGTGTCTGGATAGTTGGTAAGAAAAATGCTGTTTGGGTTTGCAGTAACCATTTTGGTCACTTACTTGTCAATATTAAAGTCTATCTGAATATTTAATCTCTTGTTTAAAGGAGGGAAGAGGTCTGTGTTTTGTTTTGTCTGCGGTGAGTAAACACGCTGTTTGAAATGGTGACTATCCTTTCAAAAACATAGGAGAAAGGAAATGAAGTCGTGGTTTTTCCTTCAGTGTTGTCCTTGCAATAAAAAGCCATGATGTAGCTTGTTGACTTTTTGATTAGACAAATAGTGGTGGGAAAACCCTGATGCTGGAAACCCTTAGTCATGTGCATAACTTAACGCTGTGTTTTGGCTGTAAGGATAGCTAACAGATGAAGGAGAGAAATCCTTATGTTTGGTTGGGACTTGCTGCACTCTTGTTTTGTTTTCCCCTTTCCTCTCCAAGTCCTAAGTATTTTATTTGGGGCTGGCTTGAGAGTGAGAGCTTGAGGATGACTTGACCATTAGCTATTTTTAAGGAGACACATGTAACACAAAACACAAGTAAAAGGCAGTTATGTCAATATATATTTTGCCAAATGGAAGCATTGATGTGGCTGTGATGGTCTGAAGACTGACAAGATGAGTCTGTAGGTAGAGACAGCATTGTTTTGTTGGGTCAGCTTCAGGTCTGGCCATGCTCTGCTTGTTGCTTTAGTAAAAGGATATTGCCTCTACCTTGAGCCCCTGTTTGGTTGTTTGCGCAGGGCTCACTTGCTAGCTCCCTTCTTTCCTCTTAAAAGCTGAGCCCCAACCTGCCATGGCTCTGAGCACGTTTGAGGGGAGATGAAAAGCCCTTAGCTCCCACCTGCTTTTACTTTTTTTTTTTTTTTTTTTTTTTTTTTTTTTTTTTTTTTTTTTTTTGAGGCTTCTTTGCATCTAACAAGATTTGCGAGGGGGACAACTCTGGTGAGGACTTTTTGAAATAAAACATGTCTGGAAAGAGATGGCTGATCCTGCATTTCCCGACTAGAGATCGATGTTTAGCAGTAGTCTGGGGCAGGGGTGGTGAGATTTGAGCTTACGTGAAAGAGGGAAATGTGCAGGCCATACATACATACAAATATCACAAAAGCTCTTGCTAAAAAGCAAAATCAAATGATGCCATCAAACCTGTTCTGAAAACCAAACAAGTGAATGTGACCGGATGAGTTCACCCCAAGTCCCCAGCCATGTATTATTCCTTAGGGCTTGAACTTTGTTTAGCCTAAGACAGTTTATTTGAGTAGCACTGCACATGGCAAGAGGATGACAGTAATGCAGTACAGAGAGAACAGCACCTACATAATAATCTTTTTATTTTTATTTTTTTTCTTCCTCCTTCTTAAAGGAGCGTTCCTCAACCCAGCACAAATTAAACGAAGCCTTCCGAGGGCTTGGGTTGGCGCACCTAGTCTTGGCTCTCCTCTGTTCGGAGCAAAGTAGCAGAGCTCCGACAGAAACGGTTAAATTGGACTTGACACTGCAAACAGTGTACAGCAAACTACCCTGTGTTTTAATTTCCCCATAGTATAAGAAGAACGCCAATTAACATCTGTGGAGCATGGAATTAATCCTGTTCATGTGGGAGGATCTAAATAAAATCACTGGTTACCTCTGCCCTCTGCTCTTTATTTTTTCTCTATATTGCAATTACCTCAGTGTGATTAGAAGCTATGATTTTTCAGGTTCATTCATGTCCTACATCCTTCATATTCTGTTATTTTGTGGGCAATATAAAACAACAACAGAAAGAATATACTAATATCTTGAACAGTGAAATTAGTCAGTGCTAGTGGTTTTCTTTTCTTTTTTCCTCTTTTTATTTTTTTATATGTATATTCAGCTTCCACTTGGAATTAGCACACATTTGGTGGAAGCCACAAAAGCAGTATTGCAATATAGTAAATGCAATTTCCGCAAGGTTAAAGCCAGTGGGTTTATCACCCTGTGGTCTTCTCATTTTCTTTAACTTTTATGTTCAGGGTTCCATCATTTCAAGAAGACTTTGATAGCTGAAGTAGAGAGATAATAAGCAGTCTTCATTAGCTGGGCTTCATTTTAAGGCCGTTTGTATTTACTTGAACCCCTCATCCATTTTTCTGATGCAGATTTTAGCTAGAGTGCAGCCTTGGTGGGAAGACTAAATTTCCTGTGCAGTAATTTATAAAGTCTTAGATTATTTTCTATACTCACTGCCTTTAATTGTATGAGGGGGTAATTGCTCTTTGTTTAAACAGAATATGGAACTAAAAGCGAGTGTATAAAATTGAAAGGAAAAATCGAATTTGTTGAGAAATGAAAAAGCACTCAGTAGCATCACTGCCGAATCTCTAGTCTAATCATGCCTTTGTGTGCCTGTAACATTCCTGACCTCGAACTCTGTCATCTTTCTTAACTATAATAAAAACAAAGCACCAACGAAAAACCATGAATAAACCATGAATAAAAATAGGCCTGCCTCATGGTCTCTCTGTGCTGTAACTCTTGTCCTTGTAATTCTCCTGCTTCCCAAGCCTTTTGTTCCTTTTTTTGTTTTGTGTATCCTATCTAATGCAGAGCCTCTGGGTGGATGAGGTCTCCTGGGAAGAGAGGAAAATGGTCCATCAAGGGACTGTGCTGAGCTGGGGATGGGGGCACCCACATGGAGAAAAGGGGGTGCTGTGCTCAGGAAAGGGACTAAAGCCTCTGGAAACCTAGGGGAACACATGAGAGAGTGTTATTTCTAGTTCTTGAGCAACTGAAGTCAAGCCCTTCCCCTCTTTTTTCCCCACCTCATTCCCCCCTTTTTCCCCACCTTGCGTTGGGTTGAGCAGGACCAGGAGGCCCTCCCACGGGCTACGTGGCTGGCTGGGTTAGCACCAAGTGGGGTCTTTCTCCGCTCATTGCTTCCAGTTTTGGGGAGTACTTTGGGGAAAGGGAAGTGGGTGGTGGTTGTAGACAAGGAGAGATGAGGGAAGAGAAGCGTGGGAAGGCTTTGCAAGGAACGGAGACTGGTAGGAGTGTGCAAGGGCAGGAGCAGAGTGCCAAAGGGAAAAATTAGGTGTGTGTGGGGGAAAAGATGGAAGAAAAGGTCAGGGACCAGAGGACAAAGATTTGGGAAAAATAAAATGTTTTTTGACAGGAAGAAGATTAACATCAAGAGCTTTGATTAAACGGAAGAGTTAAAAAGCAGTGTGTTCTGGAGGGTGTTGGGGGGAGAGGGGTTGTTGAATAAAAGACTACCATTAGATGAAGAATTCACATTGCTTTTTTTCTCTGAGTATTATTTAAGACTTCAGCCTGGAAGCCCTGTAATGAAATAGAAAGGAGGAAAAAACAGAGAAGGGAAAGAGAAATCAAAATGATGATAAAATGTAATTGTTGGATTTGAACAGTAAAACATGATGCAGCATGTTAAAACTAAAAAATGAAGTAATTGCAAAATAAAAAGTACCAGTATTTGGTGATGAGTAGAACACTGTGGTATGTTATGTCAACATCAGTAACATGTACACATTCACTCATGTGTATGTGTAATATATTCACTCATATGATACCTGCATGAATAGTGGCACATGTGCACACAAATGGCATCCTTCCCAACAGAATAAAATGCTTTGACTGCTGAGGACTCGAACAGTTGATCTAAGTAAGTCTTCCTTTTTCCATAGACAGTTCAGGTGTGATTCTTAGCTCATGGAGAAACAGAGAGATCTATTTGCATTCATGGAGCTGAAGTGGTTCATCTGAGCTTGAAGGGAGGTAGTATGTGACAACCCTTTATTGTAAATGTGAAATCAAATCAGTTTTTCCACTTGTGGGATTTTATTATTTAACATAGCTTTTATATGTGCCTCCTTGATAACAGCTGATGAATATTTAATCAAGACAAATGGAATTTTCAGCATAAAACATAAGGATTACCCCAAAAGCAGTAGCATTCAGAGATTGCTCCCTGAAGGTCATTCCTATCTGCCATTCATCTCTGTGGCTTGAGAAAGCATCAGATAAACTGTAACTTTTATTCTGCTTTATATACCTGAGATGAAAGTGTAAAATAATTTCAATTAAAGTACAGTTTCTCTGTTTCGGCTTGCAAGAACTAGTGACAAAATTAACCCACCCAGACTTAAGAACAAGACTCTGATACATTGCAGAAGCCATCTCTAATGCCTTGCAAAGTTAAAGATGGACACCTAACCTGAACGTTTTCCACAAATAACTACTTCAAAATGAGTTGTCCAAGCTGATGTCCCTTTTTTTTTTTTTTAATGCTACAAGAGTATGTGAATGTCAGAATTACTTATACAGGTGCATTTGGAAATGAATAAACCAAAAGTTAAATTGACAAATGAATGCATATTAACCCAGCATATGTAATATTGACTTTAAAAATATTTGATAGTTTGTAAAATATAGCTGTAATTGGGAAATCATCACTCAGCAAATACATTTGGAGTGGCATCCTTAGGGAACCACATTTTGGCCTGACACTGGTTAAAAGTTCTTATTTATTGATCAAATTTACAAAGAATGCAAAAGTTGTGCAGTCGTARGTGGAGAGGAGGAAAACAGCAAGTCATTAATACAGAGCTGGATTCCTTAGTGAACTGAGCAACAACACATAGTATGAATTTTAATAAGGGTGAATGTGTACAGCAGTAAAATTCAGGTGATGCTTAGTGGGCAGAGGACACTTATTCTGTTAAAAGGGAGCTTTTGGGCTTGAAATAAAGCTAATACCACCTGGGCACATGTAAAGGTGGGATACAGAGCTGGAGAGGGGAGCTTCCTTGTCCCATGGGTACTGCTGTAACCTCTGCTGCGTTACTGGGTCATGTTGGAGCGCCGTGGTTTCAGAAGGTGGTATTGTTAAATGTGAGCGCATTTGGAAGAAAGCAAGAAAAGTGAGAAAGTGACTTGAAAATATGCCGTAGAAAGATAGAAAGTTAGGGGGTGACTTGATCACAACATATAGATTCCTGCATGGAGGAGAGAATTAAGATTGTGTGGAGCAGGCAAATGCACAACAAGATCTAGTGGCTGGAAGTTGTTATCCAAAGATTTGGACTTGTATGTGCTGAGGGTTATCTGATAGGGAATTTAGCATCTGGTAAATTATATAGTTGTGTGAACCAGTAGTAATGAAATGGGAAATAGCCTGAACCATCACTCTATTCTGCTCTACTCTGCTTAACCCTGAGGGTTGGAAGTATTGAGTTTACTTTCTTTCTCCTTTAGTTTTTATATTCCATGTGATTTTCCTGTAAACTTTCAAGATGAGAAAATTTCCAGAGGATCTCTTAAGGCAAGGTTTGTAGCAGGCTTGACTTAGATCCTATTGAGAGATCCCTGCTGGTATCTCAAGGGAGAGAGAGGGTGGTGGTGGGGAGCTATGGGGGGAGGCAGGAGAGAGAGACAGGAACTCATTTCCCAAGTTCTAGTTGTTAATGCTTTATGTAGTGCCTACAGAAGTTCAAAATAGGTATTTATTAATAAATACATTGCAATATTGCAATGTATTTACTTGCAAAATTTTTTTTGTTGGGGGAGATACCTAATGGACTAGATCATTCTTTTACTCCTCAGACATCTCAAGAAGGACCCTTCTGGGAAGAAATCTCTAAGTAAGTGGTATCCTCATAAGGATGCTTTCCCTTTTTTCTCTTTGTCCAGCTTTCCTTGCCCTTCTCTACATGAGACCACACAAGTGAGAGAACAGAATTTGTTTCCTGTGGAAAAAACTTAAAAGCTCCAGTTCTGTCTAGCAGTTTTGTTGTCTGTCTCCTTCAGAATCATGCTGTCTGAGTGATCCTGTATTTTAGATATTACTAATCACCAGCTACACAATCTACTAGAAATTTCATAATGCCTTTGACAGGTTATTAATGACCAAAACCAGAGCTTATTCTTTAGCATGCTAATTATGAAATATTGTTAATACCAATAAAGCTCAGATAGGTATCCAGTATTCTGGAGCCTCATAAACTGAGCTTTGAAATGCAGTGATATTCCGTCATTCCTGTTTAATCCAGAATAAAGTAATTTGTGGAGTTACCTAACATGTATTACTGTGCTTCCTGTGTAGCATATTGCTAATGTTTGGTGGAAGGTTCTCAGTCAATTTCAAATTTTTAGTCTATCCAGCATCCTATTTGGTACTGATACCAAACCGTGTCTTTTGTTAATTGCCGCCTATTTTGATTCTCCTTTAAAAACTTCCATTGAAAGAAAGATCACTGTAGCTCTTTCAGATCTCACTTTCCTCATTCGCTTCCTTCTACTCTTGGCTGTGCCTTCAGCAGATGGATTTGGTGTGGCTTGCCCATGCGCTCGAGTATGTGTGAGGCCTGACAGCATAGCGTCTATGTAGATGAAATGCATCACAAGGTTTTAATGGAACTCATTGAAGTGATGGGAGCAGTGGAAGGAGATAGAGAAAAGGAACAGAACTACTGAAAGATAAGCAGCCCCTGAAAGCTAATACATTCCAGGCAAGCACAGCTCTGAATGGGTTTCTTGTGTTTGGGGAATTTCCCCTTAGAGAAGGACAGATCCAAAGTGCTCAGTACATCGCCCGAGGTTAGCTATAAAGCTGGGCTCTATAATGGAAATAGAGATTATGCTAATTGAGATGAAGTTTTATAGTGCTAATGTGTGTTTTACTCTTCTATGTGCTGAAGTGTGGTGTGGGTCTATGGGAGCTGGCAATGTCCTATTCATATGTAAAAAGTTTTGAAGAATCTGTGGTTTGGAATATTTAATAAACTGCCTCATGAGGGGATTCTTACATATGAAAACAATATTATCTGCATACAGCTCAATGCTAGTGTAGAGAGCAGAGCGTGTGAAAGCAGCTGCCCAGTCTCAGTTTTTGGGTTTACATATTCTACTGGAAGAAAGTGAGAGAGCTAGAGAGCTTCTGTGGCATGATGGAGGTGAAGGCGGGAGCAGAGCTGGTCAGTGGGACTGGATGTGGCTCTGTAATGCTGTGCAGACCTGGACCTGCTCCGATGCCCATCAGCTGAGGCTATAAGCTGTTGGAAAAGGAAAAGATTTGGCAATGGAGCTGATTGCTTCTCTGTGCCTTGGGGCTACTCAGAGTTTAGAAGTGTTAAACAGAATAAAGTCTTGTGAGGTGATCAGACCTCAAAGCTCAGCTGTGTATTAATTATTAGTCAGGGTATTTTGGAACTCACAGAGTCAGGCCTTTACTGCCTGCAGTACTTTTTTTTCCTTTTAATATCACCATTCGGCCTTCACAAGAGATAGCATCCTTATTTTATAAGAGCTCATCTACTTATCCAACAAGCTACAGTCATAATCGTCTTTGACATAATGAACGATTGATCTGGAAGTGATTACTGAGGGATTTCATTTTTTTTTTTTCCTGCTTAACAAATTGTTTAGTGCTTCTTTTTTGTAAAGAAAATTCTTGTTTATAAATCACAGTAAAGTATCAAGAGGTTGTGATCACAATGAAAACACACAGGGTACTGCTTCAGAGGTGATAAACCTTTGTCCATTTGGACAAGTTGTGAGACATTAGAACAGAAATCACTTGTTTCTGTTCCTTGCTGTTTGCATCAGGTCAGGTGTGCATGTGTGCGTATATATATGCATGTAGTACTTCTACCTAAAGTTCAAACTGAGACCAAAAGTTTTGAGCATTTCATTGTTCTGGGTTAAAAAGACTGCTGCAGCTTTATTTTCTATTCTGCTTGGCTTGTGAGAAGACTTCCTGTGCTTTCTAGTATATCCATAGCAAATATGATTGTGTTTCATCTTTGCACATCTGTTGAAGAGCAGCAAAGAAATAGTAGCTCAAATAGACTGCAGCTGCAGCAGCTGCCTTTCTCATTTTGACTGTGATTCAAGATAAATGCTTTTAAAATTATAGCTTTCTAAAGAAACCTTCCTCCTTTAAAGGTCTTTGTCTCTTTCCCTCTTCTTCTGAGCAAGCTCATACATTGTATTTGTTAAGTAGACTGATACTGGCAGTATTATGGAAGTAGTGGAGAATGCAAAAATAAAAATAAAAATCAAGCTTCTCATTTCTTAAGACAATGTAAATGTGGTCTTTSGTGAACCTACATTTACGTAGCTTTCATTTGAACTTGCATCATAGAGATGGGATATCTATGGCTATCTATAGGCTTGAAAACTTATTTGATAAGAACAGAGTAGAATATTCAATTCTTTGTTATAAAGAGAGCCCAAAGGCAGATACGCTTGCATACAGGGTTATAATGAGTATCTAGAGATCAGGATGGTGGGGGCATGGGAACGGAGGGGCACAGCATGTTTGGAAACCTCTATATCTTCAGTAGAAGTTTTCCTACCTCCCCAGGTTATTGCGGTCTTACTTTGCAAAAAACATGGCTAACTTGTCATAAACAGTAGGAAAAGTATAATGACCAGAAAGAGAGTTTTTATTTGTGTTTTAAAATACTGAAAACAGTGTTTCTTCATGCAAACTTATTATACATGTGTTCGTTCACAGAATATATACAGTTAACATTGGTCAGAGTTCCTTAGAGTTTCTTACTTCCTAGGTAAAAAATTACATTTGGGGAAAAAAGGGGGGGAAATTGTTTTCATATATCAATGTGGAGAGTAAAAAAAAAAATTTTTTTTTTTAATTTATAAAGACTTTGAAATGATGCCAGGAGAATTTAAGTGGCCCCTTCTGATCAGCTTTCTAGGACCTCCAGCTCTAGTGGCATTGCTAGTGGATGGAGTCAGCTTGGGCAAACACAAGCAGGACACAAGCAGGCAGCTGAGGTGGTCGGCGGTCCATTCAGAATTGACCCATGAAGTATCTTAATGTCAGTAAATCTGCATTTCATACCAGTAAAAACAAAAGTGTCAGAAAAGTTCTGACCAAGTCTAATATAGTTTTTATCCACAAAAACACTTTGCTACATTAAAAGAAGTTTGYGCGTGTCCATCATACTGATAAACAAGACAGAGCTCTCCTGGTGTGAGGAGTTAAGCCTTTGGGAAAGTCTCTCAATACAGATTTGTGAATAATTTGATGAGACTTCTGACGAAATTTTGTATGGATTAACATTAAAAAAAATACTGGAAAAATATTACTTATTGTTCATTAATGGGAAAGATGTTTTGCTAATTTATACCACACACAATGTCCATAGGGTTGTCCAGGAGCCAAGTCTTTGCATAATTTCACCCAAGGGTATTAACTTCCCCACTGTGCCCAATTAAACCCATTCCCATGCTAATCTGAGAACAAACAGGATAAAATACAAATTTACTTCTGGAAATCTGTCTAAAGTAAGAAGTAATTAAATATCTCTCTATTCTTTGGAGGGCATTTACAACCTTTGTAATTAGCGATTAGAGCTTAGAAACTGAGAGTTAAGCCTCATTTCCTTGCTGTGCCAGGATTTATTTCACATAACTTCAGTCATCTAAAAGTTAACAGTTTAGTCTAAGCAACCCATTTGGTTTGGTCAGCGGAAAAAGCCCAGCAGCCACTTCTAGAGGCTGCTTCGTCACAACCTTAGGCTCATGGAGTGAATCATCTATGGGAGGTTCGCCTATGGGAGGGTGTCCCTGTTAACTGCAGAGGAGCTTAAATGGGTGGACCAGAGTAGACATCTCACTACTTAAAATGAATTCCACCATTAGTAACTAATTTGTGCAAGTTTTTAACCTCTGTGCCTCTGGTTTTCTGTAAATTGAAGACAGTTACTTTGCTGTCCCATGGTCCCTTAAGTAGTGGCTTTGGTGCTTGGGCCAGCCATAATCATTTCACTGGGGTATTGACCTCCTCTTCATTTTTCCTCCTTTACTTCTTTGTTGTTGTTGTTGTATCCATCCACATTCTTATTTCACTAGGTCCCTCCGATAGATGAGCGGGAGTGGAAACATCAGAGCAGGGTAGGATGGACATGTTGAATCAATGAACCAAGTACTGCTAACCCAAAATAAATCATCGCTGTTCCTCAGTCAGAGCTCTGGAACAGCCACCTTTCAGGATTGTGTTTTGCTACCAACACAGAGTGTCTACCGCTGTCTAGAGACCTGGGTCTCTAGTTTTTCCATGAGGCAGAACAGCATTTTGCATGTCAAGGTGCTCTGATTACAGGTTTTTGCTTGATTCTCGCACTGAGTAACACCTTGTGCTGCTAGTTGCTGAGTGATGTATGGCAAAATCTGGTGCTGTATTAATGTAGAGTGTAAGTATTATTCCATTCTCTGTCCTTAAGACTGTGGTGGGCTCATACACAATACATAATTTGTTTTTTACTCTCTGAAAATAGATCTCTCGAGCTCCAGTAAACAAGCTACATTTTTGCCTTAAGGAAACAAAAGAGGACAGATGGGAGTTTTGCCATAAATACTTGTACTGGTAGTCTCCTGATTAAAGACCAATAATTCCCTCTGAAATCTTCAACTGAATGTAGCAAATCACAAGGACCAAAAGGTCACAAAATGTTACTATCAATAAACCTTTGTGAACTTCTGCTGAAGGATTAGCAGTCAAAAAGCATTGCCTGGAGAACAGCGTAAAGGTATTGTTACTCGGGCTCTGGAGCTATGTGCTCTCTAACAACATTTGCAGTCGCTCCCCATGCTTGTGGTTGATGATTAAAAATTAACCCTTTAACCGTGTTCAGTGCCCTTTGCCTCATGAGTCCATGGAAGGGATTGTAGGAATTTTAATGAAGGTAGAAATGAGGTAGTCTTTATTGTTGCTGCGTTTCTGATTTTGTTTGTGGTTTYGACTTGGCTAAAGTGAAGTCTTGCAGAGCCGACTCTTGTGAATTATTACAGAAGGCTGGCTTCGCTGAAGCGGAGCGAGCCAGTTGCTAATGACAAGCTTGTTCAGCGTGATTTTAACTATGTATCTGAAAGGCAGAATTTTCCAAATCACAACAAATTTTGCCCAAGAGCCTCTGACAAACTTTGAAAGAAAGTCCAGTTCCTATGATCATTCTTTGATTTATTTTAGCTTTCCCCTGAGTGTTTTCATGCTTCAAGAGTGTCACAGATGCAAACTATTGCCAGACTAAGCCATGTTCGGTTTACAGTCAAATAATGGCCAGGTTGCCCCAAAGACAAACCATGTCTAAGTCTTCAGCCCAAGAGAATCTCTAAACCTTTGATATGTGTATAATTAAATTATGTTTGGTTTGATTTAAAAATCCAGCAAGTTTATGAGAACAGTAACTCATTTAAAACACTAGAGACACTAAAAATGTAAGTCACGGTTTTGATGGCACTATCTAGTTTGGGCCAAATCGTGCAGATTTTGGTCTTGGTGCGATAGAGGATGTTTAGATGGATTTTCTGCCTTAACCCGTTTGTGTAAGGCTGCAGGAGAAGGTGCTAGGTTATGTTCCTGCTCTTCACTGTCAAGAAGAAATGCTCTATGGAAAGCATTAACCCTTAACCCTGGCCTGAAAATAGGGGCAGTTGGACAGCAGTGTTTGCTGGCAAAAGAGTGTACTTCAGCCCAAAAGAAACAAGCAGACTGCTGTCAAATTTCAGCCTTTCATAGAGAATTCAGTTAAAGAAATATATTTGAATCATCCATATATATATATWTWTTTTTTCCCCCCCTTAAAACAAGACTTGGTTATCTACCTACCTATAAGGTCTCTGAAGTCTATTTAAGTGGGACTCCCACTGCTTTCAGTGGGTTTTAGCTTCAACCCGTAGTCTCCACACACTGCTGACAATGCCACAGCATTTTTTCCACAGTGAGATGACTTGTACCCCAAATAGAATGAATTATGTATATCAGTTTTAAGCAATGCTGTACTGGGGAATTTTATATTTGTACTTTGGACCARTGTAATGAAAAATTAAATATTAATGTTTCCTCAGAACTTTCTCAAATATTAAGAAGCAGTGAATAGAGATAACACTTCTGCATTGTTTTTTTTCCGCCTTGCAAACTGGAAGTAATTAGAGTAGTACAAGCTGTGTAAATTAAACATTACCGAGTAGGAAAACCGTTGCTGGATATCAATCAGAGAACTTTTATTCTACAGACGTCTCAGAAATGGAAGCATCTGACATTTACTAGATTGTGGGATGGTAGTGATATAGTTGGCTGCTGAATGCATGCACTCAGCATTTCAGATGTCATTTGTTTGTTTCTGTAACTGCAGTGAAAATAGTGACAATTATTTTGTGTGGCTCTCTTCTGCAGAGTTGAAAGGCTCCAACCCAGGCTTATGAGGAATGGTCTCACTTGCCCTTCTGATGCTTTGTGAGAAATTGGGCTTTTTGGTTTTTAAGTCTCCAAGAGTCTCGTTTCCTATGATTTTTCCTTTTTTTTCTTCTTTCTGGATGGTCCCAGTGTTCTTTTCAAGGAAGAACACTCCCAAGAAAAGTGCCACCATGTCCTCTCTCTCAATTTCTCTGTAACTCCTGATAGGGAGAGGCAGAAGTTATGCTTCTGTGGCCTCTTATTTTTAGTGCTTTCTCCTGACATTGTTCTTCCTGTCAAAATACCAAGGGCCTCCCATTCTTGGACAGAGTCTTTGTAGAGCATCTAGTGAATTATAAAATGCTCTCTGCCAAGTGCCTTGGCTCTGCCAAGCAGAGGTGATAGTTTAAGCCTGGTTCATGTTTCCATGTGAATGATCTTCAGCCTCCAAAATGTTGCAAATCATGATGCACAAAAAAGAAGGCAACTCTACCTCTAATAGATGTTGACATCTAGTAGGTGCCTTGTTGTGCATTTTGTCACTTGTAACCCTGCTTTCCCAGCCTCTGCAGCCTGGAAATCAGGGCCTACAGAGGAGAGGCTTGCAAAGACATGGGTGGTTGGACCACAGTCAGAGGTAGAGGTTCAAAGGCTGCCTGGCCTGGATGGTGACCCATGGCATCTGAAAACTCTCAATATGCTCTCAAACTCTGCCTTCCTAAAGGATATTTTTAATTTGGGGAATCTGCATTTTAACTTACAGTCATCTAATGGATCAAGGTGGTGGCAAACCTCTGCACTTTTTTCTGCATAGATAGTAGAAGAGGGTTTGACTGAAGAGCACTGTTTGTGCGCTCAGTGATGTGACTCACAGGTTAAATTATTTCTCTGTATTTAGACTGGTGGATCTAAATACAGTTTTCTGAAAGTTGTACATGCATGCTTCTGAGATAATTTAAGGCCTGCACATGCAGCATCTTCCTGTGTGTATATAGGGGTGATTATTATGTTGACAAACTTTCAATACAGCAGGGCTGTCTATCTTTCTTGAGAAAATTAAATTTAGTGCCTAGCTGACATCCTCTCCAGACTTGCTGTTACATTAATTAATAGTGATCGCACAGATTTTAACAAGATGGGCCCCCATTGCATTTTGGACAAATTATTCCTGAAGATGGAAGAAAGGTCATGCTCTTACAGCGCCTACATTTAAGTAACCAACTAACAGTTCATTCGGTTGCTCGCCGTCCTGGCTAAATTAACTGGATTGTTGTTTTTTTCTGCAATTGCAGTATTAACACTACTCTTTAATCATTTGAGGCACTATCTACTGTTTTCAGCTGCCTCGCACATTTATTGTGCATGAATGTGATCTTTTAATCAGTCCATGGAGCCATGCATATGCAATACTTACCATTAGATTATAATTAACTGTAATTACGTACRGAGATCAGCCCAAGCCATAAAATGTAAATTTAGGTATTTACTGTGTTAATAAGAAGATTCAGTGAAGATAAAGAGCTTGATTTTTTTTCATTTTTGTTATCACAGTGGTATGAAGGAGCCTTAGTGACAATGTTGGTAAAATTGGTATAACTGCAGTTAGTATCCATGGTATGGCTATCTTACTTCAGACTGCTATAAATGAGATTCAGGCCAAAGAGGTCGCATCACTCGCATCATAAAACACTGCTTCAGAGAAGCTGAGAGTAGAAGACAGGATGCAGGAAGCCTGAGAGGTGAATTTGTCCATAGGCATGCCAGAAAGCGTTCCCGGCTATACATGAATGTTCCTGATAGCTGTTTGCCTACAGACAATTCTGCAAAAGGTATGAGTGGGATTTCTGCTTTGGAAGGGGAGTATTCCCTTTTATTCCGATGTCACAGTTAAATCCCAAGGGCAGGTATTTTCCAGGTGTGCACAAAGGTGATATGTTAAGCTGCATCAGTGTGTGCTGTTATTGGCACTGATAAACAGGGAGCCAAGCACTGTGTTAAGCCGCTGTGTTGCTATGCTAACTCCACAGTCGTGTTTTAAAGGCTTTATTGGAAAAATAAACCAATTAAATAGTATTGGGAATCATAAAATAAAGATTTAATGGTTTCTGTGACTAAGGTCCTACATTAACATTTAGCTTTTGTGGGAGAGAGAGTTGCCTTTTTTTGTTTGTTTACGTCTGGGAATCAAATCTTGCACAATGTGCAAATAATTTAAGCTTTGTGGCTGTTAAGCTGCTTATAAAGTGTGGCTGTGTTGATACCTGCAGCTTAAGTGAAGCAGGAAGGGATACATTTATGCCTGTTACTGTTTACTGTATTTAATGGAATAGAAAAGTGAAGTAAAAAATTAGGGAACAACACACTAGAATTATTCTTGTTCATTTTGGAACAAAGATTCAGTGTTCCAAAATACTGATTAATCAAAACATAATGACCTGGACACACTGAAACATTCCCCTCTCTCTTTTTTTCCCTATTTCAGTATTTTAGATAGAAATGGTGAAAGTTAAAGGGGTTGTGTGATGGTGTGTTTTGTGGTTGAATTGAAGGCTCTGTTTTGGAAAGGGTTCTTGTAATGGTGAAGGAGCCACAGAAGGATTCTCAGTGCAGCCCTGAACACTGTGCCTAGCACAGGAGTACAGTGGRGCTGGAGCTGTCTAGTTAGAACAACAGCTGGATGGCTCACACACCTTTGTTAGTGTTTTTTTTTTCCCCCCTAAAACCACCTTCAAACACTAGAAGTTAGTACAACTCATGCCAAAATGTTATTAAAGTTTTAACTGTTTTAAATAGTTTTTAAGTTAACTTTAGAAAAGCACAAAAACTAAGCAATCACAATGCTTGGCTGCATGGCTAAAAGTGCTCAGAAGTTAATCAGGTATTTAAATGGGTAAATTAAAATTATAGTCTGTAAGATCATCTACTATTCTAATGGTGAAGAAAATCAAAATGTTAGCCTGTTTGTTTACTAAGCATTATACATCTGAGTCCTATTACAAAACCCATGGCRTCTTTTTATTTGCTCAGAAGAAAAGCAACATGACACCTTATTAGATAATTACCTTCTAATTTAAAAATAAATATGAAGGGAGTGAAGGAATCTATTATGTTTCCAGATTGAAATTGTATACAATATCCTAACTCTCTACAGAGACTTTACCCTGTTCATACTACTTGACATATCAATTATGATTGTATATTAAACGCTAGCCCTCTGTATTAAAAATTACATGACAGTATTCTTTAATTATTGGCCTGAAGCCTGCAACTACAATGGTGCGGTTTGGAACCTTTACTATAGGACACTTCAGTAGTTTCTTATTGTAAAGTGTGGCAACCCTCTGATAAAAGCGTGCCTGACTCTGCTTAATGCCTTTGGATTCCCACCAGGATAAAACTCCTCTTTTCTTTTGGTTGCATCTTAATTTTACCTTGACAAGATGAGTTTTCCCTAGCTGAGATGCCTGCGCTTGGAGTCTGATTGCCTGGTGCTCCCTCTGTGGTTCGTAGAGCAAGTTGGGGAAAAGGGTGATTTCCAGAGGGTGGTTGAGACCAGCAAGACAAGCAAGCGCTTGTTTTCCCCCATGACTATAGAGGGTGATGAGAGCTGTTCGGCTTCTGATTTATACTTCTCGTTTGGGGCTTTTCTGAACATAAAAGGTCTGACCTGAAACCGATGAACTCTGCTCCTGCCAGAGCTCAGATCAAGGTCATTCCTGGCAGCTTTCTCAATCCAATATGCTCCTTGATCAGCCCCCTTCGACAACACCTCTGGTTTGAAAACCTACTTGCATCTGACTGGGCTAATGTAGTGTCTGTTGGTTTTCAGATCAGTCAAATATTCAATTGCAGTATGTAGAGCAAAATATAGTTTGGAGCAGGAGAGTGCAGCAATGATTGATTTGTATGTACAYTGTTTACTGCTGAGTGTCTGTACTAGGGGAAACTGGAGCTGTAGGTTGAAAGACTTAAATTTAGATGCCTTAATATTAGCATCCTGTGTTACATCAGTGTTTAGATTCAGAGGGACTCAGGTTGCCTCCCAGAATTGCTGATTGTAGGAATTCATCCGACTCTCATGACAATCAGAGATGGAGGTGCCTAGCACTACTGAAAATCAGGTCCCTTTGGCTTTGGTGCCTATACCTGAATTTTTGGGCACTCAAGTTGGAAGTTGTTGGCTGACAGCTTTTATAAGAGGGAAACCAAAGGAGAGTTTCATTTTAGCAGCTTTCACAATAGATCAAGGGTTTAGCTCTCAGATCCTTTCTACGCAAAGTAAAAATAGGAATTTAAGACACAACACTGTCTCTAGAATCCCCTGATTTGTTAGGAAGTCTGTTCTTGGTATTGTAGTTGGTTACATCTAGCAAATATTGCTAACCTGTATTAATTTCAATTTCCCCCTGCAGTAATGCGTAGAAATCCATTTGGGATGGACATTTGCTGTCGGAAGGGATCCAGAAGCCCGCTCCAGGAGCTGTATAATCCCACCCAGGTGAGTGTTTTGTAGCTATGAACAAGCTCTCCAGCCCAGAGCACAAATAGAGTCTCTCTTACCTTAAAGGTGGTTTGGTTTGGTTTCTTTTCATGTCAATGCAGTAGCTGCCTTCAGCCTCAAAAACTGATGCTGGGACCAGGAGTTGAGCCATAAAATTCTACAGTTCRAGCTAACTGCCTGATTTTTAAAGGTTTTTAGTTGTCTAATGATGCAGGCTCTTAAGTCTTTTTTGTATCTTTAGGTGCCTAAAAGCCTTAAAAGAATATTTTTTAGGTCTCCTAGCTAGAAGACGAGGCATCATAATTTAATCTGTTGATCAATACGCAAAGTGGCAGGGTGGGGAGAGAGAATGCAATATGATATACATGAAGCAGTGAGTGCAGTGAGACAGTAAGTTGCAATAATAACTTAAGGATATCATTTATATGGCCTTCAGCTAGCCAGATGGCCTTTCTGTCCCGTTCATTACCTGTATGAAGTCCAGGCAGATACAGTAGCTCACACTCTTCCTTCTGCTRTGTGCTATTTGACACCTGATGGCATTGATGGGAGCTGACTGTAATCTGAGCTGGAGTTCTTGTGACACCTAGTGCAGGAAATTATCTGAATTTCGTGCCCCCATTTGCTCCTCTAGATCAATTTGTTCCCTGCATCTGGGTTGAATTGGCACATTCAGGAACAGCATTTCCTGTTGGCAACTGAGAGGAAGTACTGCCATTGAGAGAAAATGCCAGCTGACTATTAAACATATTTAGTAAGATTTAACAACTGCCTATTATATATTTATACATCAATGAATACATTGAGTTTTACTAAACTGGCTATTAAGGAAAGTGACTATCCCAATAAATCTGACTTGTTAGATTTAACAAGGCAGTAAATGTTTAAATACTATTTGATTATGAAGAGAATCACTATATAGTGTGCAAAATGAAGTCTAAGTGATTTTAAGTGTATTTATGAAGAACTGACAACTACCCAAAGATATGTGATGTCTGTTACATAGTGTAGTAAAGCTTCATTTACTCAGTAGTGTTGTTTTTATGAACACAGGCTGACTTTCTAATTCAGTTTGAATTCTGTACATGGCTGGGAACATGAGTTTATCATACTAGCATATTGGCCTTTATTGACTGTTGGAGGAGTTAGCATTGCTTAAATGGAAAGTGCATGAAGAAGCCCTGAAGAGGAACATAGACAAGCTCAGGAAGTGTGGGCTAGATGAGCGGACAGTGAGGTGGATTGAGAACTGGCTGAAAGGCAGAGCTCAGAGA
>NW_020447564.1:754024-933843 GCF_003343035.1 Apteryx rowi
CTGGAGCAAGTCCAGCGAAGGGCTGCAAAGATGATTAGGGGACTGGAGCATCTCTCTTATGAGGAAAGGCTGAGAGAGCTTGGCCTGTTTAGCCTAGAGAAGAGAAGGCTGAGAGGAGATCTTATCAACGTGTACAAGTGTCTGAAGGGAGGGTGTCGAGAGGATGGGACCAGACTCTTTTCGGTGGTGCCCAGTGACAGGACGCAAGGCAACAGGCACAAACTGAAACACAGACAATTCCATCTGAACACGAGGAAAAACTTTTTCACWGTGAGGGTGACAGAGCACTGGAACAGGTTGCCCAGAGAGGTTGTGGAGTCTCCTTCTCTGGAGCTATTCAAAACACGCCTGGACGCAATCCTGTGCAATGTGCTCTAGGTGACCCTGCTTGAGCAGGGGTGTTGGACTAGATGATCTCCAGAGGTCCCTTCCAACCTCAGTGATTCTGTGATTCTGTAACAGTCAAGTGCTGCACAGGAAAAATACTAGCATTCAAAGGTTAAATTTAAAGATTTAAAGAAGCTTCACAGATGCTCAGAGAAGAGCTGATGGGGGAAAAGAGGTTGGGCATTTAATTATTCTTTCCGAGCTCTGCAGTGTGTCAATCAAAATCTTCTCCTTTAGTATTACCATCATCAAAGGCCATCCCATAAGAAAAGAGCATCTTCATGCATTGAAGGAGGGCTGTAAATCCCTGAGCCGTTGCAGGCTTGGTGAACTCAAGGATTTTCTGAGCTTCCTGAAGCAGGGGATGCAGCTGGCAGCTCTCTTTACTGCCTCTCCTTCCTCTCTGCGTGCCTGACCAAGTAAAGCATTAGAATACCTTTCCAGGCTCTCTTAGGAGGGAGCCAGAAAAGTCAATGTTTGAGTAAGCGCAGCATTTCTTACAGCTAATGTTGAACTAAGCAGATGACATTTCTCACACATAAAGTGTTTCCATCAGTTCACTGACATCCCTTCTTATCGAGCTTTGAATTTTGTTTGTTTTGGGCTTATATTTGGATGCTTTTTGGATGCGGCTTTGCCTCCAGCATTCAGTACAGTAGGGACTAGCAGACTCTGAACTGCTGGTACATAAAGCAGGCAAGCACATGTATTTTGGGAAAACAGTAACAAGAAAAGGCAGTGGGTAGAGGCTGAGATATAAGACAATAGACTGGAGATCACCCCTGGAAAGTTTCTTCAACAGTCTTCAAATATGTGGGTCATTTTTCTTCTTACATTTTTGCCCACAGAAACATTTCTCTTACCTTTCTTAAGGTGGCAGATTAAGAGACTGGCCTGTATTTTGGCAGCAGGGTCCTTGCCCTCAAGGATTAACTAGTAGGTGGAGTGAAGGGAAATATCAGACTCCTAATCTTTCTCTGTACTTCCTTGCTGAAACAGATATGATGAGTCATTTGTAACAGTCTGCTCAGAAGTCAATATAATAAACATGTGAGAAGACATTTTTGGCCAAGGGAAATAGGACAAGTCTAACTCTTACTAATATAAATAATAAAAACATCAATTGGATCTTCAACACTTGACTATCAGAACCTGTAGGACTCCTGGTGTTGTGAGCTCCTGTTTTTCTCCTAGACCCCCATGGATGTGTGTGCAATCACAGGAACAGTTTGGTACTCAGTTTTGCTGCTTCAGAGGAGTGGCTGAGCTGATTGTGCAGGCATTTGTAGTTCTCCTTGTAGTTCAAGGGAATCTGTATAATTCAAACACCAGACTTTAGGCTACTGAAAGATGCCCTGAAGCTATGGCTTTGGATTACTGCAGGCTAGGTGCAGTTGTAATTCTTTAAGGGTAGAAAAATAAATATTTAATGTGTCAATGTGCATGTTTTTTACATGATCTGGTAACAGGAGAACCCAACTTTGGCTCACCACCCTCTGCTGTAGAGTGCAGAGCATGCTGAGCATCTCACATGCTTCAGGTTTCCCTGCGTAGGCAGCAGTGAGCTACTATAACTCCTGCTACTCCTCTTCTTGGAATGGTCTCCGGAACCCCACAGAGAGATGGGCAAGGGAGAAGGCTTCATGTGGCTCCTTGTTTTGAAATGTTAGTAAGGGACCTTATATCCTAGCATGCAGTGTCCCTAGAAATGTTCCCTATTCGCAGGTCAGTTCCTGACTGTTGCCTGTCAGGGGAGATGAGAATTTGTCCATCAGTTGAAATAGGTGCCAGATATAGGGTCAATAATCTCTAAGATTTAAAATGCTGTAGTTTAATCTGAATGAATTTTTTGTATTTTATGTTCAGCATCAGGTTGCACTGCCCTTGTAAAACCAGAGGGAGGGAGGTTGATTTACACCAGCTGAGGATTTGGTTAAGTGTATTTGCTGTGGTGTCATACAGCAGCCTCTCTGATCCTGCCCTGTTTTGTTTCCTTCTATGGAGTTGTTTGAATTGTTTGGAAATGCCATCTTTTTGGCTTGGTAAATGAACGTGAAAAGAAAAGAAAAGTTTGGCTTGAGTAAATTCAAATCTAGCAATAATCTGGAAGTGACTAAAAGGGTGGTCTGCTGGCTTGTAGGAGATGAATGTTAGAATTGCAGTCAAATATTCTGTGGGCTGCCCATAATTGTTCATACGTTTGATTGAGAAGGAGAAGATAAATGGGTGTAGATAGCACTGAATTAGAGCCAGGGGAGTGTCTGTGACAAAGCCCTTGTTATTTATGTCTTAGTTGAGTGCCTGGCCTTGTGATCACTGTAGAAGTAGTAACAACTCTTTTGCCTGTTATAAAAGAGCAGACAGTGAGAAGTGCATTTGTGTGTGGACAAAGGATTTCTTCTCTACGGCTTTCACTGCAAGATTTTTCATGAGCACTAATATACCATGAGGGAAAGAAAAGTCAATATAACTGAACTGGATTTAGAGTGAATAAGTGAATTTCCAAGCTGTGATCCCTAAGTACCTGGCAGACTGTGCAGCAGGTCTCTGAGATCCTATTATCTTGTTCTTTTTTTCTTTCATTTTCAGTTATAGGTTTACTAATAGGGTGCAGAGGAATCTGTGGCAAATTTTGAGGGCTGAAATGGTCCATTTCTTAAATGGATTTGTTCAAAAACCAATTTGGATCTTCATTAAGCAGAACTATTTTCCTTCTGCCCCATAGTTGTAATGGAAGGACAAAGAAGACTTAATGCACAGCAAGTAGCAAAGGGGAGAATCTAGATGTAACTGAAAACAGATTAAGAGCCTCGTAGGGCTGTGACATACATTTGCAGTGTATCTTGTTTTTTTTGTATTCCAAACCCCAGGAATTTAAAAACATGGGTAAACAAATATTTACAAGACATATTCTTAGAAGACGCACATGCAACTGTCTTGTAATTTACATGACTGAGTACAGCTCCGCTGCTCCAAAAATAACAGATAATTGTGGACCAGCCCATTGAGCTTAAAGTGGACAAGAGTTCAGAATTGACCAACATCATATCTGAGGTTTGTACACGTTAGTGGTTGACATTGATCTGTTCAGTGCAGTGAAAGCACTACCAAATTACAAGAAATTGCAAGCCAAAATAGATGAAGTGTAAAATGAATGGAAAATAATTGCATTTTTCAAGTTAGAATTTATCTTCTAGTTGTCAAAATTTACATTTAATTATCAGAGAATACAGGCTGCATCATTGTCTAATCTGACTGTCTAGGTATAGATATAGCTAGACTATTGAGAGAAATGCCACAGAGATGACCATCAGGTATCCACTGGGATCCACGTCCCAAGGATGAGTTTGTTTCAGTTTCTAGTTTGATGTTGCATAACTTGAATTTGTGAGTTAACATGACTGTTTTGCTAGAGGTCAAACTGTCTCTCATTTGTTGCTTTCCTTTTCAAACACGTTTCTTTTTGTTAAGGAGCTGCCTTTCTAGGAATTTGCTTTTTGGTGTAGTTGGAGCCAGGATGTCCAGTGATTTCTTAAAGCTGGTGAGTCAGTACTGTGGGCCTTGCATTGCCTTTGTGTTAGGAAATTGTACTGGACTGTTTTAGAGCAGTCATTCTAAAATTAGCCATTTCTTTTATTACTTCCACTTCCCCTTCCCTCCTGCCCCCATTCTGCCAAGTGAACAGAAGAAAGTGTTGCCTTGCAGGCAGTGTTTATACATAGTCGTTCACTTCAGGCCACAAGTGCTCCTTTTTTGGAGGTGCTGCATGATTCACTGTGGCTCAGGCTGTCTGGATAGCATCAGCAAGTATCAGCCTAGCTCAGACCACATCACTTAACTTCCATCTGAGTTGGTAATTTTCTATCTTCAGTTGATTTGCACACACTAGGATGACTCAGTGGGCAACTATACTAGTTCCTGGATGGAGCTTCGTGGTGAGCTTTGTGGTCTGAGCTCTGTGTACACATTGTCTATGGCACATTGAATCAAAGATTGAAATGCTAGAAATTTGTGTTTCTGCCCTTTGTGATTTGGAGGCACTGATATCATGTAGTTCACTTCTGTGTGCTAGGGCTTCTCATTTTTAGAAATATAAGAACCAAAGAGCAGGTGTATTGAGTAAGATGAAAGGTCTGGTTCGCCTGGTGTTTTGTCTCTGGCAGCAGATGGCCAGGACAGACTACAAGAAGGATAAACATCTCATGATACTCTGCCAGCATCTGCAGCATTTGGCTTATGGGCTTTCTGAGCCAGAGCTGTGTCTTTATCAGCTAGCTCATGCAAGAAATGCCTGAGATGCCAAACAATTACTATAGTGATCTTTTTAAAAAACAAAAGCCTAGTTCTCCCTAGTTACTTACTGATTTCAGTAAGACAAGAGCATAGCATGTCAGTGCTGTATGCTAACACTTCTCCTCTTTTCACATGTATGCATTCTGGTTGCCTTATTTTTTCCCAGGCACAGCTATGTAGATATCCTGATGTGAACTTTGCAGTGCAAAAAATAGTGCAGCTCATCTAAAGAACACTATGTTAGAATTTATTGGTGCTTTGCATTTGAGACAGATAGTCATAAATGTGTAGATGTCATTCTTGAGCATAAGAAATGGCCCAAAAGTTTTACCAGTACTGAAGACACACATTGTGTGATTGTTGCTGATCTTTATAGGCAGACTTATCAATATAACAAAAGCCTGGTAAGTGCAGCTCATAATCACAGTATTTGATTGATCATAAATTAAAAACTCATTAATGGAAAAGATACAGAATAGAGATGTAGGAAAAAAGTCAACGTACAGTGCCAAACTTTGAGTACATAATCCTGTTGGTAAACAATGGCATTATATCTAATTATTCTCTCTTGCAGCAGAAAATGCCTGCTGATGAAAGAGGAGGTAATTGATTTGCTCCGCGGATGGCTTCTTATGCAAAGAYATTACTTAGCATCGTGCTTCCAGGTAGTAAAACAGCAGCTGGCCCAGGATGAAATATTACATTAACCTTAGCAGAGGAATTACACTAGTGAGCATTCGCTTTATTATTAATTACTGATTACAAATGATAAGAGCCCATTTTAGATGGTAAGGAGGTGACTCGGGGAGGGGAGGGTTTCAGGTACAGTGTGCTTCATAGATCATTTGTTTTGACATGATGGATGCCTTTGTAAGTCAAGAGGAATTAATCAGACAGGTATGTACAGTAGCTACCAGCTCTTAAGGCTAGAATTATCCCCAGGACAAGCTCATTCAAGTTACTGCAGTGCATTGGGATGAATTTTTAGACACCTGTGTTTAATAAAAGACTCATCTGCATGAAATGAAAAAAATACAATCATCTCTCAAAATAGCTCTGATTTCCCCAGTAGAAACAAAGGAGCAGAGATATTTGTTTTTAATTTCTCCCAGTCCTTGAGTCATATTTTATTGTTTTGAGAGCATACAAGTTTAAACATAAAGGCTTTCCAGAGGCATAAAGGTATGAGAAGAAAGCCTTAACAAGACAAGAGACATGGCCAAAACCAAAAGGGTTGTATGTGTTGGAGGGGAAAGAGTATGAGACAGTTATCAAAATTGGATACCTGTATGTGATGTTAGATTCCCTGTTAAACAAGCACTTGGGCATCTGGATGGAGAGAAGACCTCTGGGCTCCAGTGCTCTGACCCAGAACCCAGTAAGCCTCAGCAAGGCCCTTGCAAAGATGATTAAAACAAGCAGACTCAGGCCTCCGATGACTGAACCAACACAGTTGCTGGAACTGAATAATGTTTGAACAGGGCACCTGCCTAATTCTCTGAGTTTGTTTCCTTTTCTTCCCTCTACTTGAAAGTTACACACTAACTTAACCAGTGGTGCAGAAGCCTTGAATAATCATACCTCAAAATGCAGAGGACCGTGGCAGTTTGGAGGATCAGGAGGCAAAGGGCGGAGGGATGTTATCTGTGTTTGCAAATTGGAGTAATGAGCACAGATTTCTATCACCTGCTCATGCAGAGGCAGATTGCATTCTTTTCTGCCCACACTTCAACAATCACTCCCGTCTCACCAGCTAAGTAGCTGTATCCCAGGGTTCTTAGCCTGGACCTTGTAATTATTCACACTGTACCCTCTCAGTTATTTCTGGTGTAAGTATTTTTTGGCAGCTTTCTCCATTGTGTGAAGGTTCACAACTGTGTTTGTTTAAACATCTGCCATTATTTTTTCTGCAGTTTTTGTTATCTAAGAGGCTTCTTAAGTCTATGCAGCAGAATCACAGGCTGCTTGCAACAGGGAAAGACAGTTTCTCTAAATCCAGAGAGCTTAGCTACAAACTGTCTCTCCCTAATGAGCTGTGATGTATCCTAATAGACACAATTATGAAAATGAGAGAAGACAGACATGTAAAAACTAGGTACTGTTACTTGTAATTCCCATTTACTAACTTAACTTTAGTATTATAGGAGTGCAGGAGCGGTAAAATTTATTTTCAAGAGATTAAATTCCCCAAGTCAAACTTTTACAGTCTTACAGTATCTGATGCAGCACCTCATGTCCTGTGAACTGACCTTTAATATTTATTGATGCACTTTTTAGCTCTGTGCAATATAAATTACCTCAGTAATGTAACCAGCTGCACATGACCAAAGCTTTCTCTAGTGGAAGTGCAATAATCTATTTCTCCATTTATGTGCACACAGATTCAGAATTGCTGCTCTGTAAATATTGTAAACAAAGCGAAATTAAAGTATTGCCCTTTGAAAGATGTGGCTACAGAAGCCACTTTGCATTTTGGCAGTAGTGTACTAAGGAAATTCATGGTACTGCTGGGAGGCAGGCTGGAGTTTTTGCACAAATGTGTGAAGAGTTAAGCCAAGCAAAGATTATTTAATGATACTTTCCGCATAAGTCTTCTTTTCCTGAAGTTTGTGCCAGTGAAGAGCTGTAACATGGGTAGAGTTGGGTGCTGCAATCTAATCTGTACTGCATGCCTTAGTGCTTCCATTAAGCATGCTTCCTCTCCAGCCAAGCTACAGTATATGGTTACAGATAGAACTGTGCAAAAAAAGGTCATCTGGAAAATATGGGGATGACTGAAGCTAGCTATGAATTTGGGCTGAATTCTTCCAGCAGTATTACTTGGGAAACACATGAGTTAACCTGGGGTTAGTCTTAGAGCTGCTGGAGGAGGTAATGGTGGGCTTGAGATGATTTGACTTCGCATCTTGCACTTCTCAAAGAGATGCTCAAATCATGTACACAAGAGACATAGTGCTGTGAGTGCTTTCGCTCTTTCTGTTGCTGCTGTCTCACTTTTTGTAGCTAAATAGAAAAAATGAGCAACCTTTCAGGCTAACAGGCTCTTTATTAGGTCTCCTGTCATGATGATTTGGTGCTATAATAGAGTAAGAGCTGTGATGCTATGAAGAGCTTGCGTGCTTGTCTGTTGGTCTAATAAAGTAAAAAATGAAAAATAGTACCTTGCCCTATAAATCTTGTTTGTCTGATATCCTCAGACCCTCACGACAATAGTAATTAACAGTTCACTGAAGCAGAAGTATGAACCTGAGTGACCCAGGCTGTCACTGCTGGCGGCCAGGGCTTTCTCCTAGAAAGGAGAGTTGGGGAGCCAAACCCCTGTAAGCAGCGGAGAACACACGCCAAGATACTGGAAAACACTGTAATTGCTAGTTGTTTGACTTAATTCTTTGTTTGGCTATTTAATCATCAGATTGAAAAATCAGTTATTTAGGTAATTGTCACCTGGGCCAGCCACACTTAAACTGCTTTTATTCACCAGTTTTCAGACCTTGCTTCTTACTGATATAGAAGAGATTTAGAAAGAAAGGAAAAAAATAGGTTTTTACAAGGTAGTAACTATATGGTATTTGACACAGTCAGAGTAGTGTTTATATTGTGTATGACTTTTTTTCTCCCTAGAAAAATAATACAATAGTAATCATAGTGGGGCCACTCCAGTAGATCTTTGTAGATCAGCGTACCTGTAACACAATTTTATATCCTAGCGTGGATAGGATCTTACCATGTTTGAACAATTTATACGTTGGTGGGACAATATGAAACTCAGTGGAAAAATGAGGAGGGCAGAATGAAGACAAAACTGTATTCTCTTCATGCCGAGATTATCCTAATTGTGTTGGAGGGGGACAGGGCAAAACTGATAGGCTCTAAAGCAGCAAAACTTGCAACTAAAAGATCTGATCTGGGTCTTGCATCTGATCCAGGGAAACAGAAGGGAGCCCTAATCACAGTGATCGTTTTTTCTCTTTTTCACCATTCCACACATTCTGTTGCACTAGAAAATGCTGAAGAGTATAAAGCTGATGCTGAAAGGATGCCCAGTTTTTTTTCTAGTAGTGAGATGATTACAGCCAAACCAAAGAGAGTTGGCAAACTTACAGTGCACCAAAATTTATGTATATTTCTGGTGCCTGGAAAATCCAGGAAGGGGTGTTCCTTTCTTTTTGATCTTAAATCACATCTGAACAGTAGTTTGAGTGTGGTTCCAAGACAGAACTAAAAGCAAAACGTTACATCCAAGCTTCTAAGATGCAGTAAAAAAATTGCAATATTCTCACGGTCATAATTGCACTGAGATTGCCTAGCCACACAGCAAATTAGCAAGCCTCTGTAGCTATCAAACTGATGCCCTAACATAGATCTTTTCCCTCCTTCCTGTAAATGCAGGATGTGTCTTTTGGATCATTTCGGACAAGCATCTGGGAATTAGTGAGAGGAAGTAGATATTAATTCAGTTAGAGGACAGAAGATGAATGTACAAGCTGGCATGAGGAATTGACATCAAGAAGTAACAAAGACATCTTTAACTGGGAGAAGACAGTTTCATCTATTCAAGTCATGCTTGGCTTTTGCCATGCATACATTTTACTTATGAAACATTAATTGACCAGGTTGTATTTACATAGCAGTATAGTTAATGTCATATTTTGGGAACTAAGCCTCGATGTCAATAGATGGATGGAAAGCTGGAGAGCAGATGCACAGTGGTAGCTTTCAGTTCATTTTGATACATTAAATATTCATAATAAGCTCAGCTGAAGGAGAAAAAGAAATGTTTCATTGAACTGGTAAAGAGAAGCTAAAATCTTGGAACTTCTCCAAAGCAGAACGTCTTACTTAATGTAAATTGAATGAATGTCCCTGTGGTGAAGGTGAGATGCAGTATTAGGTATTTCCACAATTGCTGCTTTCTTACTTTAGGAGATTGTTATGCCAGTGACATCACTCTATAAAATAATAGCCAAGAATTTACTGTTTTGAGTGGTTTATGTAGGCACAGCACAAGCTTTTCCCTTCTTTTTTTTCCATAGCTCTGGAACTACAAAAGCTCTTGTCTGGACCTTCTTACATTTAAATACCACCTATTTACAACCTAGAAACAAAAACCTACCTCATCACATTTTCCAGGCAAGGGCACGCTGTCATTAAGTGGATAAATCCTGTATCTGTAGGCTTCTCTCACCCTTTAATATGTAAACTCCTATTTGTGTATGGTTTGGTGCTGATCTGAGTCTCCATCTGAGGAATCTGAGTGCTCTACCATACTCTCTCCCTGAAGCATGTATGTGAGTATCTGCAGAGAGACTTTTGCCTGTTTCTGCACCGTTTCTAGCTCGGGTAGGGCTTGGCCTGTGGCAAAGCCTCAGGGCTCTGGGGTAGTGCTAAAGCTAATGCAGTGTGGATGCACAAATATGTGGTTGTGGATGTTTGAAGGTAAATTTTAAACTGTAGAAGGCTTTGCATTAACTGTATGTTGGTGTATCATGAGACAGAGCAAAGTCATCTCCAGCTCCCAAAGAGCCTTGTAGGGCTCAGTTATGCCATATGCCGAGTGCTCTAACACAAACCCAGAAATGAGCCAAGCGCATAAGCGTAGGGACAGGAATGGTTCCACCTCTCTGTGCAGCTGTTTTTATCTGCTTTGGCTAATAAACTGTTGCTGAGTTTGCAGCTGTGTGTATGAGGGTTAGGTTGTCTCCTTGCCAAAACTTGCTTCTTTCTCCTCTTCTTGTCTTTCCTCCTCCCAACTTCCTCCAATCCTGAGTATCCCTCTCAGTCTAGTGTCTCCAGCTCTACTTCTCATCCCATGCCTGCCTTTTTATCTTATAGTTTTTACATAAGGTGCTGCTCAGGTTTATGGGTATGGCTTTGTCAGAACATGCAGCCAGCCAGTGAGAAAGAGGGTGGACAGATGATGGCAATGCAGATAGGGAGGAGAGCTTCTCCCTCTGAAAAGTATATTCTTATTTCTGAGTTTATTTTTAGTCAACTAGTGCAGAAACAAACCAGGCAAGAGAAGATTTTTGTCTGTGTATGCTGCTAAAGAGAGCATTATGTCTTCTTTCATATTTATAAAAAGCAGTATAGCTTTACTGGGAATGTAGAAAAATTATTCTGTGTTGAGAAGGTAAAAGCAGGCCAGGCTATGCGTTTATGTAAAAAAAAAAAAAAGTGGGGGTGGGGGGCAGAAAACAAGCAGTGCAAGACCTGCAACATCACCTCCAACAACCTTCGAAAAAGTCATGGGAGGCTGAGATGTAAATGTAAGAAAGGGCTTTGTTTTCAAAAGGACTGTAACAGATTCCTCTGTGCATCCTTCTTACAACTGCAGAATTGCGCAGCTGCTGATACGCAGCAGGTGGGTCGGTGGAGTTTATAAGCATCACCTTCATCAGTATCATCTTGTCCAGGTCGTCTTTGACAGACCCACTTCAGTTTTCACTTGGGCTGTTAAGTGAGTTACTGTATAAAATATTGACACTAAAGGAAGAAAACTGCCTTTTTACCCAAGTGTAAATGATCTTGAAACAAAATACACGGGATAAAAGAATGACATCTTAGGCAGGTTCAATGAATAATTGATTTCTGCTTCTCAGTCACATTATCAGTGTAATTAAATTGGTGGCTGAAGAAGTAAGAAAGAAGGTATCCTCTATTAAGACACTGAATCTCTCTAACCAAACATTGGCAAAGTACTGCCTTCTGTTATTAAAGGCCATCATGCAGGTTCAAAATCTGCCCCTCACTAACAAGTTGGTGCTATGCAAGTCCCAACATGATAACATCCATGTATTCAGTCAGTTAATTGCAGGAGAAGATAACTCCAGTAAACTTTCTTCCCCCTCCTGTCAAACTCATTACTGTCTTGAGTATGCAGCTCTTTGGGAGCTGTAGGTTTAAGTGCATTAAATATTAACTCTAGATTCTTGCTCTGCAGAGCTCCCTGCGTATGGGGATATTAGCACAGCCAGGCTGTGCAAAGTATTTTCAGTGGATTTGGCACAGAACTGTAGAAGGCCACCTAACTTTGGTCACTCGCTGATCTCCAGAAAATGCCTGCTGTTGTGATTCCTTTTGCTATGTTCAAAAGCATGGTGAAAATCAGAGGGAAGGAGGAAAGAGGAGGGAATAGGGAAGGGGTGGTCTGGATGTGACTGGGCTTAGCCAACTTGCATATCTTTAGAAACATTAATGTGGGACTTTCCAGTGTTCCCATTCCCATTGTTTTTTCCCATGGATTCTGCTTTGGAGAAACACAGGAATGGAGGGTAATTGCAGAGGCCAAGCAAAAATAAAACCGAAGGGAGACCTCAGCCTGCAGGTGCAGGCACTGTAAGTAAACCACTCATTTAGAAATTAAAGTAACAAATTTATTACAGTTACAACTACTGTTAATTATTCTGCAAAATTAACTCTGAGAAACAGCTTTCGACTTTCCTCCCAAGTAACAGCTCACAGACACACAACAGTATCTTGGAATAAGGTGCTTCCTTGTGTATCCTCACTGTTGCACACAAGCGTCGGATTCCTCATACGTTAAAGTACAAGAGTGCATTTCACTGCAAAGCTGGAAGTCTGCATGGAATACGAAATCGAAATACTATTCTGCTTGATGGAGCAAGGTGTAGGTGATTAAATGGTCCAATGTGTTTTGAAAGTCAGTGGTGATCTTTTTGCCAGCTCCCGCAGATGTTGGAGCAGCCCCCTTTATCAGGCATAAGAGGAGTCTGGTCCAAAGGCTACTGAAGTCAACAGAAAGACTCCCATTGCTTGCTTTGGCTTTGGGTCAGTCCCTTAGTTGAACAGACTTAAGGAAATACTCCATTCCCGTTGTCAGCAGCTCTTATTGCATTATAAACACCATGGTGAGCACATGGTCCTGAAGAACTAGTGTCTATTCAGCCATTTTCAGTCATGCATACTGTAATCTGTGTCTTTAAGTGTGGGAACATTAATGGTTTTGCTGAATCACCATGCTGGTGTAATACAGTAATCATCGTAATGTCAGAGTAGAAGCAGTAGTAGCTTAGCAAGGTGCAGTTCTTGCAACTTTCTGTGCTGCAGCTAATTTCAGCGATTGCTATTGTCAGAGCTATTTTGGACAGTGAGCGCAAGGAGGAGATCTTAAGACTTAATACTGGTTTTCCTGTTGATATTTTTGTCATCAGATCATTTCCCCTTCATGTCTCTGATTTCATATTTCTAAAATGAGTGATGTCTGTTTACCTATTTCTCAGGGATATACTGGTGACATAATTATTATCTGTATAGTGTTTTGATTATAGAAAATGACAAGTATAAATACTGGTTCCAAGTTAAATTGTACATCTACCAAAACTACATGGCTGCTGTTAGCTACATCTCTTACACTCTTCACTTATTTGAAGGAAATCCAAGTATTTGTTCCTAACTACGATGAAACTAAATCAAGACATACCCTTTTAATTTTCTGACCTATAACATTGTCGTCACACCAGCCACTAATGTATATTGAGCCTGAAATATTAGTCTAAATAACATCAAGGAGAGCCAGCGTTTGTGTTGGGGCCTTTATAGGCTGAGGACAAACTCCCTTCTCAAGCACACACATGAACATGCATGTAGGTATACCCTAGCTGCCACTGAAATCTATGAATTTGGGATATGCTCAGTCCTGCCAAGAGATTTTGTACCACTCTTGAAATGACAAGTGATGTCATGCTCAATTGGCATGCTCAATGCTTTATTATGCATACAAAATATACATTAGTAAAGCTTGAATTTTAATTCCGTGGGCACCYTTGTGTGGCTGGGTAGGGCTGGTTTTCTGTACTCTTTACTGCTTGGCTTTGAGCTTTAAAAAAAAAAAAAAAAAAGTAATTCTCAATGGGTAAATTAATTGTTTCAGTTCAGAATTAAGTAGCTAATCATTACTAATTGAATTGGCATGAAGTGCATTGCATTAATCATGATACACTAATGTGTCATTGATGTGGATGTAATGTGTACTCCACGTAAATTTGCTAATTAATGTATGTGGTATTTATATGAAAGGGTTAGTGTGCTCTGTTGTTAAGTAGGATCTGAAAATGTCAAATGTTGTGATCCAAGAGGTTTTACAGACACTACACTGCTGTCATACAATATAGAGCACAGATTACTGAGTGCTGAAACCCTTAGCAAGGTGTCTTCCAACTTTTTGAAATCTGATCCCAAGCTGGTACTAAATATGTAGCTAGAACAAAGTAATATACAATGCTAAATACGAAAATCCAACATGCAACAAATGTCGCTTACTCCAAGGAAGTTCTAACTTGTGGCAGGTGTGCAGCCGAGTCACTTGTACTCGGGACCTCGCAGAGAGGGATGGAGATGCCCGTGCTGCTTTCACGCGCTAGATAAACCTGGCACATGATGGAGGAGGAGGCACTGCACCTTCCTGACAGCTTTCACCAGTATCCTCACACCCAAAGTCACAGCCCAGCTGTGATCAGCATTGCTACAGACTGTGTTGTGCCTCTGTATGGTAATCCCTATGTTAGAGAGCCAGATTCCTGTACTTGGGGCAGCAACATATTACCGTGAGATATTTTTGCACTCTGTTTGGAAATTACTGTAAATATGATAATATAACATAGTGGGTGGTGATGAATATTACACTTGAATAGCATCTGGCTTATACTAAATAACTTCTGATAAAATGTTACCATTTCTCTGTATTTCTTTTTTGCAGAAAATTTCCCAGTTGCTAATGCATGGTCACTACATGTCTCTCAAACAAAATTATTCACTGTATTCACTTGCTTTGGAACAATGCATACTCCTGTGCTGAGAATTAAAAAATGGTCTCCGATATTTAATGCCTGAGGGCACAAATGTAACCTGTTGAAATATCATTCTTCAATTATCCTTTGAACCATCTGCCTTCCAATTCTTCCCAGACTCTGTAAAATACCTTTCTGACCACCTACCAAAAAATAGTGCATCTGTTCTTTCAGTTCATTTCCCTAAACTATAATCAAGCACTGTCTGTGTAATAAAAATGAAAAGAAATGTCTAGCTGGAACATCATTTTTCTCTTTTATTATTGAAAAATGCATTAATGTTCTCTAATCAAATATATCCATTAAACAAATCATTCCATTTCCTTCCATCTTCAGTTGTTTTTAAAAAAGGGGATACCTAGGCACAGCCATTCTTTCCTGATTGTGAAGGCCATGCTTGACTTGTTTCTTATGCTATAATTTCATGAAATCTAAGAATGGATTGTGGTAAATAGTTTGTTGACCTCTCTTTTGTTTAAACATAGCTACAAGATTATAGACCCTTACTGTATCTGGTCTAAGTTGTCATTTATGTTAAAGTGGTGTAGCACTGTCTGTTAGTGAAAATTTATGTTTAGGCTTAGGGTAAAAGGTTCAAAAATGCTTGTGTGTCTTAGGTTGAGTTTTGTTTCTAGTCTGGCTTCAGCAATTAGAAAAGAATGATTAATTCTCATTTCTGGTTGTTAGATGACAGAGATAAGCTTCCCTTTCTATTGGATTCAGGGCAAAAGATACTGAGGGACCACCTTAACTGCTTGACTTTGAGGCTTTTTTTCCCCATTTTTTGTATAGGCTTTATGAAGTTCTTCAAATTTGTGAAGGAATGCAACACAGGTGTCTTATTCCACTAAATCAGAGCAGTAGCATTCTCCATCCTCTTTTCGCTCATTTTCCACTGACATAAAGGTTGCACCAGGTTCAGGGCAATGGAGAGTTAGTTGGCCTGATGCAGCTGTGTCTGAGTGCCTTCTTACGGGTCCTCACAAGGCAGCAATATCTAGACATGTGTCAGAGTGAAATTTGCTTCAGTTTGGGAAGATGCCAGCCACAGGGTCTGGCACACTTTCCAGGCAAGATATATCTAACTCCAGCAAATGGGACTCTGTGGTCCAGCTGCCTAAAGTATCAAGACCAATCATGAACCGCCCAACTTTGCCAGCAGCAAAACATAGGCTCCCCAGTGCCCCAGCCCACTGCGCAACCTGATGCTGGGGAACTACCTGTGAGCAGTATCAAAGGGAACTGAATAGACCGAATGGACTAGAGAATCACCATTAATGACAGCGAAACCCATTAGAAAGCTGTGTATGTCAGAGACCTGTTTGTATTCGTTTTTTCCCTTCATCCTGAGCAATTGGTTTCAGGAATAATTAGGGATAGTAGCGTGGTGGTGGTGGTTGTGCTTCTCCCAAAAGACTCAAATGCTGTTGATTTCTTGGGGTTCCCATGTGTCTAGAGTGTAAACATTTTGAAAAAACTTGCTCAGTGAATCTAGAAGGCACAGTTCAATGATGCATTAACATCGCTTTGGTTGTGGGCACCCAGCAACGTCAAAAACTAGTCCTGTAGTTCAGTGCAGTCAGCAGCGCTCTGAGTGGAAAAGGCCCATAAGTAGCAGAGCTGCTGCATGGCAGCGTTTGAAATAACATCATCAGGTCTGTGCAGAAACCAAGCACTTAGCTCCTGCTCATACATAGCATATCTACTTTAATGAAAGTGGAGAACTGCATGCATGCATTCAAGGCAGTATTCATCTTCACGCCATATTTGGCTCTAGTAATTATCAGCATTTGGCTGTTCTTACAAGTGCTAAAATTCTGAGAAAAACCCAAGATCTGTTAAGACTTGCTGCTCCCCCATGCATACAGATAGCACACAATGTGTAATCACTGAGATTTCAAAGCTGTTTTTTTAATCTTGAAATATCACATGGGTACTTAGTTTTAATGTGTTCTTAAAGATGTGTGGAAAAAAATCACACAAAAAGACAACAGTACTGGGGAAAATAATATTATGAGGAAATAACAGGTGTTTGGACTGCTAGCTACTGATAAAATTAAAAATCCATGATTATTCAATAGCTAGGAAAATAAAGCCATAACAGAAAAAAAAAAAATCCTGCTAATATGCCCTTTCAGAACAGAGCTAACATCACTAATTCTTGCTTTGTGCATTAAGTTTTAATGTGTAGACAGGCACTCTGTGCATAGCAGGGCGTCTGTAGAGTCATCAGTGAGAGCTAATAAATGCCTGTCATGAAGAAAGCATTACAGAGAGCCAAGCTAAGTGAATCATTTAGTTATCATTAGTCATTTTTGATTAATATTTTTAACTGTAGTATTATCCACTACATATTACATAGCATAGAAAAGATAATGCCCATGATGAAGTTTATATTGTAAACAAAGGTTTCTTCCCAAATATGTGGTAGGGAGAGATCAGGATGGATGCTTCAGCTGCGATTTCATCAGTGTCCTTTTTTTTTATTTAAGACTATAGAAATCCAGATGGGAAAGGAAATAATTTCATCATATGGCTTTGGTATTAACTGGTGCCCCCCATTTACATTRATGGGAATTGAATAGTAATAACTGTGCTGGAAATGTAATATCTGTAAGCATGTTTAATACTTAGTATTAAAAGTGGCGTTTAGAAAGGAATTCCCACCACAGTATCAAATGCATTATACAAATCTGGCATGTCTCTTTAAGGTGTACGAGTCTGCTGCTGCGATTATCTTAGGCCATCATCTTTATAGCTTCCCCATGCCCATCCAAACTGGGATGAGTCAGGGCAGAGGTGGGCGAGCTCCAGGGAATTCACCGTGGTCCTGCAGGTCCCACTCTGGTCTCTGTTCTGAGATGTAGCTTGCTAGAAGGATGAGATGGATGAAGCTGGGTTCTTGGCTGTCTGTCTTCATGAAAGAGCTACAAAAATAAATATATGTGATCTTGCTTGTGCTTGTTATTTTTTCCTCAGGATAATGTACCTCCACCTACTTACACTCTTTTTCTTTTAATTTGTTATGTTTCATCACTTTCTGTTCTAAATGCTCAGATGCTGAATTATATATCCAAAAATAATGGTGTGGCTGGGCATATGTGTGGAGAAGTATCCTTCCCAAAATGCTGAACAGTTAACAGAGTAAGGGATGGGCAGGTCATTTGTATGATATAAAGACTTGTCAGCATGGATTTAAGATTACTCTCAACTTTGCATCACTCTTGACTTACTGATATAACAATATGGTTCCACTTGCATAAACTACTTTCCTGTAACAACGGAGGCTCCAAGGAGAGAGGGAAAAATTATAACAACATTTCAGAAACTTTTACAAATTACTTTAAACAGTTTTTCCAACTATGACAAAATAGAAAATAAAGTTTGATAGTTCAGTATCTCTGAAGACTAGAAAGGGATGATGTGATTCTCTTTGGAAGAATGAGACCTTGCCTTTTAAAGCATCGAAAGCTCCACTCTGCTTTTGAAGAATTGTGAGATATCAGCTCCAAAATATATAATTGTTCTGGAACAGAAATTTGCCCATATTCCATCTGAGGCTAGTATTATCTGCAGAGGAAATGTATTCATGCTGTAGGAGCAATTGTACATTTTTTTTAAAAATTATTTTTGAAGCAAATTACCCTTGCTACCATTTTCTATGTAAAACATCCCAAATTATTTTATTATGTATATTCTAAAAGTAATTTGTTCATATGTATTGACATTAATTTTTTATCCTCTGAGGGATGCTGAACTGACAGATGTGGATTTAACAATAAATCAGATAATGTTACAGTTTCTGCTTCTATTCTCCAGGGATTGTCACCAGAGCAAAAAGAACAGTATTCAGCCGTCAGTTCCTTGCAACATTTTCTGTGCTTGTGAAATAATGCTGTGCCTTGAGGGTCAGGGCATGTGTCCATGGTGAGTGGGATGGCAACCATAACATTTTTTTCACATGCCCCACTTCTTACTGATATCTTAATGATAATAATGGTCTGGCTTTGCACTGATGGCCTCGAGGTGAGAGGCACTGTATATCCCATTACTAATCTTCAGAGTGTTTAGGCCTCCAGAGGCTGCTGTCAAGAACTCCAGAACTTCTTTTTCTTTTAACCGGTGACAGCAACATCAGAATAAGCCTTTGCAAGTGYTGACAGCTCCCAAGAAAACTGAAGCACTGTTTTAAGAGATAATGAAGGTGACTTTGAATTGAGGAAAGTTTAGATGGTACATGAGGTGTTTAAAAGCACAACTGTCCCCCTTCCTTCCAGGTAACCCTGGTGCCAGGCATAACTTCCTTTTTATTGAGGTATTCTATTCCAAGTGTGAAGGATTCAGGAGAAACTTTAACACTGCATCTCTTGCAGAAACGATGTTTACGTTTGCCACTTGATTGTACAGAAAGCTTTACGAGGTGGCCTGGGGAGCCCCAGCCAGCCAGTAGCAATTCATATGAGCGCTGTGGCCCTGCGGTGCAGAACAGCGTCTGGGACATGGGTGTAAATCCCGGGGGGAAGTAAATTTAAGAAGCAGTATCAAACTGAAGACAATTCGTATACCAGACAAATCTCAGGAAAAGTGATTGAGGCACCTAAATATTCCACCTTTCCTTGCTGTGTCTTTCCTTGTGGTGTGTATACTGATTATCTAGCACCAACAGCTTCTTTAATGAGAAGAAATATTTCACTGTTTCACATTCTCCAGGGCTTAATTTTTATAAGTGAACCGCTGATTCAGTTCTACCTCACAAAATAACTCAGTTTGGCAATAATTCAAGGCTAAATATGTGAGCCCTATCTGCCCGCTATTTATCAAGCAAGCTATTATACAAAACAGAGTATCATTCCATTGAACAATGTTTAAATTCTTCTAATCATATTTTATGAGGTAACATCTAGTTTTGCTTTTGTAACTCAGTGGCTTCCTGACTGCAGGCACTTTGAGAGGCAATGAAAGCTGCTGGCAGCCCACTGTGATGGCTCTTCATGACAGCATATTTTCCCAGTCTCTGCAACTTTTGAAGGATCAGACTTGGTGGAGAAGTGCTAACGTGTATCTCTTGCTACTGTTTTTATCGATCCTGTTGCTAGATTGAATCATCCAGCTAGGTTTTGATCTGCTTTCTGTGTCCTTTCCCTCACTCAAAACCGTTTGGCACCTAAATATTGCTAGCACAAGCTCCCTTGTATATCGTATTCATGTGTCATCTATATATCACCTGTACTTGCTTCCAATCTTAAAAAATAGAGTGAGCGAGCTGCAGCAATTTACACAGAGATTAAATTTTGACCTTAAGGCTTGCATGGGAGGATTCCTCCTCTGTCCTCAAAGACTGTTTTAGCATCAGTACAGCTTGAGTTTGAAGTCCAGCATATGTCTTCATTCAGTCCCATCTTGCAGTCATGCTGATGTTGTTTGCTTTGCTCGCATAGCGTGGCGTGACCTGCTTTTGGCTTTGATAAGGTAAGCGGGATGTCGAGGTAACCGGCGTTTGGATGAGAGACGTTGTGTGGAGCATCATGCTGTCGAGACGGCAAGAGGAGCCTGCTCTTTCCTCGCATGCTCGTTTCTGGAGCCGGGGTCCCAGGGCAGAAGCGGAGGTACGTTTTTTTACAATGGCTATAAACAGTGCTCTGGGCAGATGGCACAGCGGAGATCATGAAAGTGTAGCTCTGGCATAAAGTAGTTGCTTTATAAAAGCATTCGTATTGGTAGTGCCCCGCAGGTCATGTGCGCTCAGATGACAACGGGAAGGGCTTCTCTCTTTGAAGCTCAGTTTGGGCTCTGAAAATTGGATGAATTTTTATCTCTGCCTCTTCTTCCCCCCCCCCCCCTTTTGTCCCTTGTAACCAGAAACAAACGTTCAGCAGGCCAAATAACATCTATAGTGAGGGTGATGCAGTCACTATAGTTTCCAGTTTGGCCTCTTTTTCCCCCTTTACCAGTGTCTCAGAGAATGAATACAATGACTTTGCTGAACTTCTTGCCTTTGATGTGACTGCAATTGTCTGAAATACTTTCAACAGGATCATTTGGTGGTGTAAAGGAAGAAATAATCTGGACTTTTTCATCAGGGCTGGTTCTGAAGGGATGAAAGCAGTAAAATTCTGCAGAAATTGACGGGTGAAGGGTGGCTTGGGGTTTGTTTTAATGACTTAGGGCTGCATATAAATAAGCAGGTTTGTTATGTAGCGTGGTGTTATTTTTACATTATTGCTTTTAAGAGCTAAGGTCTATTCTGAGGGAGGAAAATTCTGCTTCCCCTTAATTTCTGTAAATGCCTCAAGATGGTTTCAGGATTGGATGGATATACAGTGATCACCATTAAAAAGTCAGCATTTACCACCCCTTCAGGGCTGAATCTGGAGCAATTCAGGATTTTCCTGAATTTGGAATACACAATGCTTCTAGCAGTTGTGACACTGTGATAAATAATGGTCTCTGTAGATAGCCATATAAATTAATATATAAGTTCCCATAGAAAATATGTGTTTCATAGATAATTCTCTATCCAGTCAATTTTGATAAAAGCCTTGAAAAACACTGACAGAATGCCGTTTTTCTTGCTTAGTTATTTTTTCCCCAGTATTGCAGACATCCTAGCAAAAAACAAAATTGAAGTCCTAAAAATTGTATTATGCTGTCAACCACTGTTACAAGAGTACAATAGTTGTTTTATTATTGACAGCTGCTACTGTAAGTAATGACTACTAAGTTATACCCCTAAATCTGAGCTATTTGCAGTAAGCTATATATCCTAAATCAGTTTTAAATGAAATAGAGAAGAAATTCTTGCATGTTGTCCTGAGACTAGAAAGGGATTAATAAAACCTAAAGAAAAAAGAGTCCATTATGGCTGTGCAGTCATAAATAAGCTTTATAGTTATGTCTCATCACCAAATGTCAAGAAACTTGTGATAGTGCCGTGTAGTAATTTTCAGTCTTGTTCTTTTGCATTATAGAGATTAAATTAGATTTCCCAGGTGTTGTTTCTGCTGTCTGCTTTCTGAACTCTTTTTTTACCCCTTTTTTGATAAGTTGATTGACACCTGATGATTATTGCTCTTTAAAGACCCTGGGCATATATTAACAGCTTAGGAGTTAGGGTGATGCGCCACTAGCTGATTAGGTCCATGCACTAAAAAAGTATTGTGATATAAGTGAATACTCAAGTAAAAACAGAGAAAATCCTGCTACATTCTACCAATACAGAGCACATTTTAGTGCTTTCTTCAATGTGCAAAAGGGCTGGACTCATTACCAATGTTCACGCAAAAAACCACAGATTCGTTAAGGGACTCATTACCAATATGCTATTCACCTGTTAAACTATGCTGTATTGAGGGAAGCAAGAAGTGAGGCAATCATGGGTCGCTATTTTAAGCATTCTTACTTCACCCCTCACCATAATTTCTGGGCTCTGCTGCCATCTAAATTCCCCTGGCTTAATGCACTGCTGGGTGCTGAGAACTTCATTCAGTAGCATTCTTAAGATAGTGCCTAGCCTCAAAAATGAGCTTGAGTAAATTGCCAAACTGAGACTTGTATAGGGAATGCCGTATTACTAAATCTTCCTTCTTTTTACATAAGATATTAGCTGCACTTGCTGTCTGCCGAGCTGTGTGGGTGAATCCTGAAGAGGCAGTGATTAGGGAAATGGAACTATGTGGTTGTTCTTCCTTTGCTGTCTTCATTATTCTTAAATTCACAGTTCATGTCTCAGTAGTTAATAATTCTTTATACTTGTGTACAATCTTCTATCAGAGGATCTGTAGGGTCTTTATGAGTGTTAATGAATTAGTATCCTTTCACCTTACTGAAAAGCACTTACAATCCTGGTGTGATGTTTCAACCACTGTATGAGTGTGCTCTCTGCTAGCCTTTTTGGGTTCCTCAGAGTGCTCAACTTTTGTCTTTTTTTAGGTCATTCAGCAGTCCAGTATACTAAAATCACCCATCTAACCTTAAAGTCAAACTCATGAGTTAGAGTGTAACTCCCCAGTACAAGAGGGATGTGGCACTACTGGAGCAAGTCCAGCGAAGGGCCACAAAGATGATTAGGGGACTGGAGCATCTCTCTTATGAGGAAAGGCTGAGAGAGCTKGGCCTGTTTAGCYTGGAGAAGAGAAGGCTGAGAGGAGATCTTATCAAYGTGTACAAGTATCTGAAGGGAGGGTGTCGAGAGGATGGGACCAGACTCTTTTCAGTGGTGCCGAGCGACAGGACGCGAGGCAATGGGCACAAACTGAAACACAGACACTTCCATCTTAACATGAGGAAAAACTTTTTCACTGTGAGGGTGACAGAGCACTGGAACAGGTTGCCCAGAGAGGTGGTGGAGTCTCCTTCTCTGGAGATATTCAAAACGCGCCTGGACGCAATCCTGTGCAATGTGCTCTAGGTGACCCTGCTGAGCAGGGGTGTTGGACTAGATGATCTCCAGAGGTCCCTTCCAACCTCAGCGATTCTGTGATTCTGTGAACTGAGGCTTGTTTTGTGTTTAAATAAAGTATTATAGGCTCATTCAGTAAGCCCAACCAAATCCAAGGGAATATATATTTATGTATTTTACAAATGGAAGACCCAAAGAGAAGGAGAGAAAATGGTTAGTGCTTAAGCTTTAAAGTAACTGCGAAATGAGAAAAGGAGATTTTAAGTTAAATCCTTAATTATACTTCTCTCTCCCTATTGCTGAATGTGTAAATTACACCAATTCGAATTCTCTTTGGGCTGYGTGGCCCAGCAGAGGCTAGTACAGATGATTTATCAGGGCAGATACTCATTTTGTTTTCTAGGATGCCGTTTGAGAACAGTACTGCTTCCACTTGTTATCTCCTGCTTGTCCCCCGTCCTGCTGCCAGAAGGGATTATGCAAGTGCTTGCTAATCTGCTGCAAGCAACATGAGCTGGGTTGGGTTATCCCAGTGGTGAAGGTATGAGGGTGGTTTGAGTGTCTTCTCACCTTGCCTGAAATGGCTTAGAGAGACCTGCACAAGGCTCTTGGCCACCAGCGTTGCCTGAGCTGCTGGTTGGGATGGGAGCGAATGAAGAGTACTGTTTGCTGTGTCTGTGTTTTGGAAGTAAAATCCAGTGTATTTTTGTTGTGTGTAATACACAGCACGCATTTGTGAAAAAAACTCTTGTTTTTCAGGACTAGATTCACAACACTGGCAGAAGGAGAAGTRATGGTGAGTTTCTTTTACTGGATAGCTCACTGGCTGTAGCTAATGACTCTCAATGTGAAGGACATAGCGTCAGTTCTGTAACTTAGGACACTCGTTTTGGGAGTCAAGACACTTTGGATCCCTCTTCCAGTGAATGTTAATTATTTGTACAAAACAAAATGACACTAATCACAGAGATTGACCAGGCAACATTGTATTGCCTGATAGCCAAGTGGTTGGAGTGAGTGAGTGAGAGACAGTACTGTGCTTAAAAATGGGATGGGGAGCAAGTGGGAGTACAAATCACCTTAGAAAGGAGGAGAAGTTTACATCATCCCATGTCCTGCATCCATGCTTTACCCTCTGCTCTTTAGAGTGAAATGGCAACCTTCATTGCTGTTGTCATTGCTGTTGCCTTTCCTGACGGCTTTGTTTTTCTTGCAAGTCACCAAAATCGTTCCAACCTTGTGCTGAAAAAAATGACATCTGGTTTGACTGAAAACTTCACATTTTATACTGGACAATAAAAAATATATATATACATAYATGTTTCAACAATTTAATAAGGGAGTTTGTTACAAATATAGAAGAAAAATTTTGGTCTAAAAGATTGAAATGAATGAAGTTTTGTTTTTGAGAGAATGAACAAATTAGGCCAACTGAGAATCCTTAAATTCATGGAAACCTTCATTCTGGATTTGCCTCCAGTCTGCTGATTCAATCAGTATCCCAGCAGCCTTCCTAATTAAGTTATTTCTTATCTAATAAGCTTTCTAGGTTTATTAGGCAATGCCTAAGTTTTAAGATAAAATTTGCAGCTAGCAAGGAGCACAGTAAGCTCTAACCATTAGAAATCTCTGCAACAAATTTGGTAGGTTTTCCGTAGCACAGGGCAGAATCTCAGCTGATAGGATTTGAAGTGGTCACAATATTRAATACAGAAAATTTTAGTTTGCAATGGAGGGCTCGGTTCAGCCATTGCTTAGAGAGAAGCTGCTGTGACAATTTTGGCTGTCTGTATAGAGGCTTAATTTCAAGCTTCAACTTTAGAAGATTTTCACTCCTCCCTCACGTTTTTTGTTTGTTTGTTTTTTCTGCATCAGCCTTTGCCCAGTGCCCTTTAGCTAGAGTGTTTAAATACTGCTCTAACACAAACCTACACTTCCCTTAATCAAGTAAGGTGTTTCCTGATGTCACATGCATTGAGATCTGTCCCCATTTGCTTGATCTTGGTTACAGTCAGTTCACAAGGTGATGTGTTGCGTGATTCATTAAATGCCTGATACATGCTAGGCCTTTTCAAGATTGACAAAATAGGCATGGTGGAAATGTCAGTAATCTTCACCGTAAATGTCAGTCATTTTCTTATCAGCACGCTTCTATACAGCTATTGTATTTCATTTTTTCACTTTCCCCATGCCTTTCATAACATAACAAGGTTGCAGCAGTAGCTGGAGTTAAGTCTGCTCTTTCCACACTGGAAATTAACGGCGTCACAAGAGCTTTTCTCTCTCTTTCACTCTTGTTCTCTCTTTCTTTCGTTGCAGCTCAGAGCTTGATGCTCTTGGGTCAATAGGTTTTTGTATGCAAGGGGAATGGCAGGATTAGGCTGCTGATTGGGCTGCTGTCAAAATCTCTTCTGTATAAAAATGTGCTTGCTTAAGTTTGCGTAGAGTTTACCAACAAGAGCAAACTATTTCAGCAGTTTCAACTCAGAAAATGTGAGTGTTGCAGAAGCTGTGCATCATGGTTTGCTTTCTCCTAAGCAGTTCTTTGTTTAAAACGAAAATTTGTTTATCAGCATAACAACTGAAACAAAATGTATTTGTAACCTGCACTGAGTTCTGAAAGAAACAGCAAGAACATTTGGTGACAAATCTTAATGTAACAGGTATGTCCGCTGTAATCCTCCTTTCAGATCATCAGCTTTGAGTAAATCTGTTACTAAGAAAAACATGCAGGTGGAATAAAATGACTGTTAATAAAAGCTCCATATATATTGTATAGATTTTTACAGCAAAAGCAGGTAGTTCCTGGAGGGATATAATTCTTCCTTTTGTACATATGTATAGTTTCTCTTTAAAACACTGAGTTTATAGTCTAATGGAAACAGACCTAATTCTGCCTTTGTGTGGGCTTCATGGGCTCCTTAATGTCAATGGAAATATGTGTATTAGGGAGCAGAATTGGACCCCTTGGGCTTTCTGCTTCTGTAGCAGCTAGACTAATACATATTTGTGCAGAGTTAAGTATTAAAGGCATCAATTTTTTTGGAAATAGGATAAATACAGAATGTTCTGCTATAGCTATAATGTATTTTGGTGATGTGTAAAGTTTAATTGCGCATTACCTACCACCAATACACAGGTCCCAGAAGCTGAAGGAGGTGGAAATCCTAGACTACAAAGTAAATTTCTTGTGGCTGGATTTGTGCTGTGTTCACCCTGTTAATGCCTCAGGCAATTCACAGAGCAAAGAGGAGGGAATAGGCTGCGAGGCCGGGAGCGCCAGGGCCGGGGGAGTGCGCTCTCCCACGCTCTCCTTCGATATCCTTCACAAACTGCTGTCTTCTCGTGGTGTTACAGGTCAGGGAGGGAAAAGGAAGGTACTGTCTGGGAAATGGTCCAGAAGTATGTTCAGTCTGGGTTCTTCTGAAGCATGGTAATGTTTTTAATTATTTCCCAGGGCGTAGCTCTGGAGTACGCAGATGGTTGCGGTAGGTTTGCACAGGGTTGGGTGCCCAGATGTGGCCTGGGGTAGCGTAGAAGTGAACACTGGAGCCCTGCGCCAGCCTGTTACCTTCTCATTCCTCGATTTGTAGTTGAAGGCAATGAGGCTACTCCTGATGAGATATGGGTAGAGTAAGTTGTGTGCAGATTGTATTAGCTGAGCTTGTAGTGTAGGGGGGAAAAGCCCAGGGAAATGCTGCTTATTAGGCTAGGTTGACTACAGGGGCTATTACAGCTGGAGTGCTTTGCCTGTGACAGGCACAGTCACTGGTGCTTCAGGGACCCTCTGGTTCTCTATTCGTCAGGATCATAGAGGTAGGTCCTGCCTGGAAACACCATTACCGGGCTTTGAAACAGAGCACGCTTCTCCCTTTGTCTTATTATGAGCCACAAAAGCTCTTTCAAATGTTCTCCTGATATTGTTTCAAACTTATTTGGTCGCTGCGCTGTCCAGATAACATATTCCATAGTTACACTTGCTGAAATGGTACTAAAATGACAAAATACCAGTGTGCTGTTGGGAAATGAAATCCTTTCTTTTTCCTTTTTTTTCTTTCCTTTCCTTTTCCAGCCCTAATCTATTTCAGAAAAAAAAAACCAGACTTTAAATTTAAGAACTCCCCCGCTTCTTAGGGCTTGACTTAGTGCATCTCTTAACAAAACTTAGCATAATATAATCCTTCAATCAGCATTTTACCTATACAGTGTCACTGTTCTCCTTTGCCTCATCCCACTTCAATTTCTGCTCTCCATCAACAGCAGTCTTCATCTCTTCTCTACCTGAAGGGGGGGGGGGGGAATCATCACACCCCTCCCCGCGCTGCTTAGCATGTCTGCTTTAACCCTTCTCCAGCAAGATCAATTCCTGTCAAAAAAGAAGAGTATATTAGGCAAACATTGCCAGCCTATTCCAATTGGATGATGAAAGTATTAAGAACAAAAGGTCAAATACTTAGCTGACATAAATAGATGTAAAAGTAGTGAATACTGCTACCCTTGATAGCTAATAGAGAATTTGACCTCTGCTTGTATGTTAATATCTGCCTATCTCCTGCTGCTTCTCTGAAGATAAGTTGCTTTCTTCCAGTCCTATAATTGAAGCCTTAGCATTATCTGTCTGCTCCTTTATCATCTTTATTATTATTATTGTTAATATTATGTACTTACAATGTGCATAAAATGTGCAAATTGGGTAGCAACTGTGCTTAGTCAAGAAAAATTCTGCATTGCACTAATGAATCAGATGTTTCCATAGGCAACAGAGAGACACGGTGTCAGAGTGTGCTTTGACATTTCAGCTTTAACTATTCCTCTGAACTTTTTATTTGCATGAAATATTTAATCCAAACTCATGGCTTTTGGTTTAAAATGACAGCTGTTTCACTTTAATGTGCACAAAGATACTGCAAAAACCGCAGGAATTAGTGTAATGAACTTTTAAAGTCCCCTCTTTTTTTTTCTGGATCTCCTGGTGAGAATAACAGTTATTGCCCTTCAGTGTTACTATGTAAAAAAACCAGATGACAACGTTACCCAGAGAGAGCTGTAGGAAGTGTATGATTGAGTCTAAAACATGCACTTGCAGTGAAGGTTGCTTTTAGGTCTCCACTTGTGCATTTCAACACTTGTTTGGAAGTTGCTGGAGTTGAAGTCTGCCCCCGTTTCCTGACTGTGACACACACGATCAACTGCTGGCGTGCTCCTGGTCAGGAGAGCTACCTGAGCCCTGAACCCCACAGTCAGGGGAGTCCAGTTATTGACTTCAGTGGGAACTAAGTGGGGGCTGCAGTCATCAGACAGGCTGGGGGTTTAGTACCCAGTTATTAACTGAGAGCTGTAGAAAAGGCTGAAATGCAGCAGGAGGTGTAGAGAAAGCCAGAAAAAAATACACTTGCTCCTTTATCCCTCTTTCTCCCAAGAAGCCTAGATTTTGAAAAAAGAAATGAAGAGCGGAGATTAAATCATGTCCTGCAATAAGAAGAAAAATGGGATCAGCATGAGTAACTATGGATAGGTTTTGCTTACTCCATGGTGAAATAAACTGAATGTGTGAAGTGCCAGGGACGGTTCTCTGTGACAGGGAGGAGATGAGGGAGAGGAAGATAAATGCATGAGAGCTTTCTCTTTCTCCGGGAGGGAGGAGAAGGGTGACCACAAAACCCGGCAGGCACCCGCTATCGCAGCCTGCCAGGGGCATGGACGGAGAGCCGTGCAGGGAGAAGTGGTGGGGCAAGGGCGTTTTTACAGACAGCAAGTTTTTATTTTGGTGGGAGCTGAGGGATGAGGATGTGCAGATCTGTGGGGTAACCTGGTCTGTGGCTCAGGGACTGAATGGGCCAGTTGTTTTCTTGTGGCCTTTTTTCCTTCTCCAAGTTTGTCGTCTGCTGTTCAGACTCCTCCTTTTTTGCCCGGATGGCGGTGGTTTTGTTGTACAATAGTTGTGTCACCGCTGGAGATGCCTGTGAAAAAGCCTGTGTTGACCTGAAGCCTTGGTTTTGCCCTGTGTCTTTATTAAACCATACATATATTACAGTAGCGCTTGGGAGGCACTGAAATTGTGGCCTGATGTACGAGGAGCTCATCTGGGAAGTAGGTGAGGCAGATGAAGCATACGGAGATTACATCGCTTGCTGAAGAGCGCAGAGGAAGCCAAGGGGAGAATACAATTGAATCAAGGTCTCAGGAAAACTGTTCTTCGCCGTTAATTAGCCTGTCAGAAACATGCCGTCGTTCCTTATACAGTGTATCAGCAATTACAAAAGCATACAGAGCAGCCTGTCTTTGGAGGGATGCCCAGACAGGAAAACAAAACTGTTTGTTGAACAAGTAATGAGACTTGTGTAAAGGCATAATACAGGGGATTTATTTTAAGGTAGTTTAGCAGATAGAATTGGTGGGGGAAGGCAAGGCATGCTTAGTACAGTGAGAAAATGCAATAGTTATCATTTTATTAAATTACAATATGACTATCTCTACTAATTTATTAGCAAGTCTTTTAGTGGTTTTCTATGTCTGGAAACAAAAATAATGTTGGCAACAAATATCACATCATGCTGTGGAGGAGAAGGTAGCACCTCTGATTACTGTTTTCAAACAGAAATGGAGCTTGCTCTATGTGACTTTGCTGCAAAATGATGAGCAGTGTGGTATATAGTATCCATCCCCTCGGATATGCTTGTCTTACCCTTTTGAAGAAAAAGGCAAAGAACCCGAATAAACACTGAACTTTTTGGTAAGGGTAGCAAGAGACAGTTGCGATTGATGCCTGCTCCCTCTCTCAGTGTTTTAGGTACTTGAGCTTATTTCTGTTAACGCTTTAAAGGGGACTACCTGACTGGAACTCTTTGAGTTGGCAGCCTTATTTAGCACTGCATATTTTGTAAAGATGATCCCATGAAAGGTGAGGGAGGCTGGGAACTGGCTGATGACTTTTTGGTTTGTCTGTGTGGCACACAGTAATAGTTTCAATAGATTGCTTGGCTATCTTAATAGTTCCCTTTTAAAATATTGATACTGGCACGAGAAAAGAACATAATTTGCTGATGTCCATGCTGTCAACAAAATAAAAAGTGGTGCTTAATGTCAGGAGGATGAAATGTAATCATTTATAATGTATTATGTGAACAGAAAAATGTGTCCAAGTCATGTTGCTTGAATGTGGATTGATTCCAGGGGACCAATTCATAGTTATGCTGGCAGAGGGTTGTACTGGATAATGCAATTTCTAGTCCTGCACTGCTGCAGAAGGAAGAAGCAAGGAGAATTTGTCAGCAGTACAATTCTCAGCTTGTCTGCTATAGGATTGATGTTGGCTGAAGTTGAGATGGCAATGATGGTCCTGACCAAGCACATCCTGTCCGAGGGATATGCTGAAATGTGGTTAGGTTGAGGCTAATCCCCTTAATGTGTCCCTTCCCATGCCCTTGTAAATCTTTCCCCAAGGTCCATTCAGCAGTGATGACTCTGAACTCAGGACCTGCCACGGCTGCTCTTGGTTCTGCCCTTGGCTCTGCTGTCTGTGAGCAGGGCTGTGTTGTAGCTCTCCTCTGTGAAATACAAAAAACAGCCTTGCAAGACCTCTGTACAGAGCTGAGCACTCTCTTAGCTGCAAGTAAAAGTTGACTGTTAGTCTCTTGACAGATTTTGATTGAAATTTCCTGAGGATTCACTTAAAGCTCAGTTTTCCCATTCTGTGTAATTTCCATATATGACAGCAGTCTTTTCTAAAGGAACACCCTAAATTACAAGGAAAATTGACTCATCTGTTGCTTTACGGAAGAATAATCTTGATGATCTGTTCGTTATGGGTTGGGCACTGTTTAGCCATGGATTTGAGGAGGAGCTCGACTTGTTTAAAGGCTTCAGTATTAAGCCCATTGAGTCTTTCTTGGCACATAAGAGCTTGGGAGGCTGATAAGGCACACAGGTGTTGTTATTAATGAATTATTTCTTCTAAAACATACATTTGTGTGTGATGGAGTTGCTGAAGAGTAATAACAACAGAGAAAGATGACCAGAGGAAACAGAAAACTAGAGATAAAGTATAAGATGCCTTGTGCTTCTCTAGAGGTTCTTGGCATTTTGCAAGATCAGACCCTTAAAGGATTATTCAGTTAATATACAAGTGATGATAAAATGTGGGACTTGATTTAAAACCCCATTAATGTCAGTAGAAATAATCCTGTTGGCTTCGGGGGTGGACTTCAGATCAGCCCTTACACTCTTGATCCAAGAATACGTATGTATTTGAAATAACCTGACTGGACAGTCCTAGACTTGGGTTGTCTGCTTCTGACAGCAAAAGTGCTAGAATGTCATTTGGAGAATTTCTCAGTTGCTCAGGAGGATGACTGATGTAAGCTGAAGGGCTGAAGGCAAAATGTTACTTTTTCTAATACAAGTTTGGGCTGAAGGCAAAATGTTATTTTTTCGAATACAAGTTCTCAAGGTACTCAAAACTGTGTCTCCACTTTATACTGTTTAACTTCCTGGGCAGTTTGTTTTGCAGAAAATAACATTAAGAATTGTCTTGGATATGTTGTTTTGATGCATTTTTTCCTTCCCAATCCTAAATTAAGTTGTTATTGATAATGTTGTGTTCCAGCAACTTAGGACCTTGCACTGCAATAGGCTTAAGAGAATCTCTTGTGTCATTAAATCTCCATGAAAAATCACAAATTGGATTTTAAAAAATCCAGTTTATTCAGATGTTTACATTGTTGCAATAACAGTTTCTTAAAAATCTGATGTAGCTGGGAGTCTCTCTCCTAAGTGTGCCCTGTGCCTGTGTCTCCAACACAGAAGCATGCCATCGTACTGTCTGCACCCTCCGGGGAGGCTGCAGCCATCTCTTGCAGCCTTCCAGTTAAATCATACAGAGATGTACCTCATTCACGCCGAGTTTGATGTTACCTGCCATTCGACTGGCTCAGTGTGGAAAATATTAGTTGGGCATCTGTAATTGATGGGGCAGCAGCAAGTGGAGCCCTGCTGTTGAGTGCYGAAGAACTCCTCCAGGGCTCAGCCTGGCCTCTGCTCTGTGGCTCTCCCTGAGTTTGGGGGATTTTTTGAGTGAGGTTTTGAAAGCTACCTGCAACTTGCTTTTGTACTGGGATCAGCGGAAACGTGGTCCTGCAGGAGGCTTAACATCCAGAGGTGCTGTGCACCTGGGGGCACAATTTGGCTTTGTATCGTGTTTTGGGTATGGCGCCCTTCCATATCAAGGCAGTTGCTAGCAAAGCATCCTGCAACTGCACAATGAATGACAACATACAGCACAGTTGGAAAGTTCAGACCTCTGTCCCACACCACCATTTGAATTCATTAAGTCGTTCTCCTTCTACTGTGTCTCAGGGAATTGCCTAAAGTACACTGGGACTCTCCAAAGCCAAAGTTACCATTTTTGTGATCCCTGCAAGATCACCTACTATCATGCACAGCAACAGCTAAACAAGTAGCAGTTTGTTTGTCTCCCAGCCTAAGAAAGGAGATGGCAAATTGTCATGGATGAAAACCCAAATCTTTTTTCACCCTGGACAGCTCAACATGGGCAGAAAAGTTTCATTTTTTTATTATGCTTGTGGTGAAATGTGCTGTTAAAACCAATTCCCCAGAACGAGCACAATTTAATGGTGATTTATGCACTGAAACAGGTCTGATGTTTAGACCTATACTTGGTTCTTTATTATAGCTTATCTAGGTTCTTTATTCTAGCTTTACATTATCACCCAAACTGTTTCTAAATTCTGAAAAATGGCTTTTTGACTAAAAGGTGTTTTGTTTTTCATTAGTGATGTTCAGGATTTTGTTGAGAGCAAGCAACCAATCAATATTCCCCCGCCCAACACAGCAGACACACAGTGAAAGAGAGGCGTGGGTTTGCAAGCCGTTATGCTTTTGACCACAGGAGGAAAAATACATGCAGTGAGTAAAGCAGAGCACTGAGATCCATGCGGCAACTTCACGTTTGGATGATGGTAATAGTCTGATCATGGCAATGTCAGTCTCGGAGCAGGTCGATCTATTCTGTCCAGCAACAGTGACTGTGTTGTTGGCATGCCCATAACTGAGATCAGAACAACAGTAATGTATGTGGGGAAGAGAAAGCGATACACTGACAAAACAAATTTCAAGAGAGTATGCCAGGCACCTCCTAAATTGGCGGTGGGTGACCAAATTGCTCCTGCAAAGCCTTGCAAGTTACCCCCTTGGCATGTGAGAAAGGGTCTTTTAAATGAAAAGGCTATGAAGATGGTGTTTATATAAGCAGCTGGATGCTATGGAAATTACTAGCATTTACACATTCAAATCCTAGTGTATTCATTGTATACATTGTATACATTGTCAATTTTCAGTCATTCAGTGCATTGCGAAGTGAGACACTGATATAAATGTGTTAACAGTGAGAACTGAGCATAATAGCAGCCATTGTATTCTCATTAGGCATTCAGCAACATGCTGTAAAAATTATCAGAGGAATATGTCAACAGAATGTAAGCATTTGCTAGTCATCTGTCTTTTGGGATTTCAGCCCGGCAAAGGCCCTTGGTGGCATATCTTCTTACTTCCCAATATCAATACGAAGAATATTTGAATATTTCCGTATAATTTGTGCAGAGGGGAATAGAGAGGATGTGAGAATGGGAAAAGGGGCAAAAATTCTTGTTTTTCTCTGAGTGTTTTTTTTTCTTTAATAAATTAAAAAACAGCATCCAGTGTGGGGAACGCTTAATGTAAAACAAGTAGCTGAGATGTCGTTATAGCAATTTTCTTGCTCACAGCTCTGCCCACTGGGGCCCGTAATTCCAGCACAGAGGGAGGTAGGCTTCTTTGCTCCAGCTATCTTATATCAGCCACTTTTTAGGGATTTTTGGCAATTGTTTCAGTGCATGGTTCACAACCTGCCGCAGAAAAATTAGAGGTGCTAGGCCAGATCCTGCTGTGTCAGAAATCACCACCTGAAGATCTAGCCCTGTCTTTCCCTATTACAGAGCAGTTTAGGGCAAGTGAGCGTTGTATGCGGTTGCTGACACAGAGGGGGTATTGTGCCCTGTTAGGGCAATGAACTCTGCAATCCAGGAGTCTGTCTCCGTCTCTCACTACTGTTAACTACGTTGTTAAAGGCCTCATTCAGCACTCCAGTATGGCTTTGTTCCTGCAGCTCACAGGAACGCCAGCCTCCTTGGGATGGGAAATACTGGTGATAAACACATGGTTAATAAGGAAGTATCTCATGAAGTCCTTAAGTGCTCTGCTGATGTAGGAGAGCTACCCCCAGTGCTCTTAAATAAAGAATAGCTTTCTGTAACCTAGGGCCTTTCACAGAAAGGAGCAATATGAGTATTTTGGATTGGATGGTCTCTCAGCCCCGGCGTGCTTGTTTAAGTTTTGCAAAGCCTGCATCGTTTTCTTGGCAGCCTCCAGCTTTCATTAAAGTTTGATTCTTGTGTATTTAAAACAGGCCACGGGAAGATGCGCAGTGGTTTTGGCAGAGCTGTTGTGGTCATTATTAACCGTAAATTTTAATAGGTGCTCTATGTTTTTTTTTGATGGGAACACTTTGTATCTGTTCCTCTCCAAAAGTCTTTTGCTTTCTATAGCCTTTCATATGGCTGTCTAGGTTGTTCCCGTTGAAGCRTTTTTTTTTTCCCTCAAAGAGAACATGAAATGGCATCACAAATGATCAGTATGTTCAAACTCTCAGTGATATTTTGGGGAACAGATAAATGTTTCAGTTTAGCTGCCTTAATCTTTCTTAACTGATTTGCCTTTGTGTCATCTCTTGTACTGACTGAAAGCCTTTGCTTTACCATAAGCAACTTAACAGCTGCTCTACTCAAATACTCTTATTTTAAATGTACACACTTTCACAACTCTATATCATTTTTCACCTTGCAAAACATCTTTTATCCTTTCCTGGTTTCCGGAGTCGCAGATTCTTGGTCATCTGTTGTGTACCTTAGTGTTTTCCTTGACTGTTAATGAATTCCTGTCTCATTGCTCGTCATCTTTAACTGGAAAGCCGTCAGCCATTTTCATGATGACAGACAAGCTTTGAATGTACGAAGTAGTACATACAGAGTGAGGAATTAAAGAGAGATCACTCAGCTTTGTCTCTGCATTCATTTCTCTGGTTCTCCCATACTTTAATAGTCACGAGTGGTAAAATACTTTTGTTCAGACTAATCATAGTCAGGTTTTTTAAAAATCTCTGCAGCTGGGTATGTACTGAGATATACTTGGTGCATATTTTACAGACCAGTGAGCTAATTTGGAGAATCCACTAGCGGCATTTGAATGCCCCATTATAATGCCTACATTTGTAAATTGAGGCTTTGAATAGGTTTGGTTTAAAAGCTGAAAGAATTAGGTGATCTTTAGACCAGTGCTGCATGTTTAGGCTCCAGTACAAAGTCAGTGGAAAATCAATTCATCTTTCCATTTGCCTTAATGGACTTTTGGATCAAACCCATATTTTTAAAAGCGTTTAAGTGCACAAATAGTGTCAGATTCTTAGGCAGATTTTTAATTTGTGAGCCTGAGTGATTGCTAGAGGAGCCCCAGGTATGTAGACATCTGCAAATGGGGACTAGTGCATTTGGCTGACTGAACTGGAGCCCAAGTTTGCCTGCATCCATAAAAAGAGAAACCCAGGCTAAAAATCAGATGCGATTGTTTTAGAAGTAGTTTATTAAAGGAATGATACTTTACAAATAACAGCGTAAAAAGACAGTCTACCCTCCTCCCTCCTTAAGAAATGCCGAAAGTTTGGATAAAAATGTTTACCCTGTGTGGTGGTTCAGTACTCTGAAAGGATAGCTGTGAAATAGTGCTCTGAGCCTACCACTAAAGAAACTGCCTTTATTGGGGTGCCACAGAGGCTGAAAGAGTATGAGCAGAGCCTTGTAAAACATAACAATAAGTTTCCCTGTGTTAAAAAGAAAAAAAAATGAACAGAAGCACTACTAATCTACATCATTATGCTATAGATCTTTCAAATGCAAATGGTTTATTACTTTGCCTGCACGATAAGTTCACTGCAAAAACAACTCCTCACATTCTTTATGTTTTTAACCTTGGCCTTGACTGCTGAAAATGTTCTTTATTTAATGCTTCAGCTTTCCTACTGGTTGGCCAGCTTATGGTTCAGCACATAAGGGGAATATGATTGAATGGTTGTACTACATTTAGGATCAAATTCTCAGTGACCGTTTCACTATGGATGTAGAACAACTCTGTGAAGGAACTGCTAAGGTTTATTGAAGCTGAGATTTGTTCTGCCAAAAAACTGTTGACATTATAGTTAGTGCAAATTGGCAGAAGCCTCCTCTAGCACATGCCTTGTTGATCTTGTCCTCCATTTGCATGAAACCATCTCTGAGAGTGGAAGTGCCTCCCAGACATGTGGAGCAGCCTCGAGGAGCTGGGATCTGCCAGAAGGTGTGTGAGGGCAACTTTACACATTGCATCTTGCACCTCCTGTATATGGATCAAGGCAGATAGGAGATAATACAGTTTTGCAAAAATGTCATAGAATTTCTTGTGCCCTCCATGGTGCAAGCGTGCACGATCAAGATACAAGCAACTATCAATAAAATACTTTGTAAAGGTTCCTCTCRGCTGTGGTCTTACATGAAGAGCTTGGTTGTTTTAAATCCAGTCTGACTGCCATTGTATACTTGATAGTGTTCTCTTCTTTTTCTTTTTTCCCTTTGTTTGTTTGAGCTTTATGTCACGAATTGGAAGTAATGAAACAAAGAGAAGAGGTGATACCTGTATTAAGCAAAGCCTGGGCCATTTGAAGCTTCTTGCATGACTTTTATGTCACCTTTTTTTGTGTTTGATTGTTTGGCTTGAGTCAGATTGGGAGGTAGGACATTTGCATGGGGATGGAATTACTTCTACTCTTTCCTCTTTGAATTTACATGGGCTACTCAATTATTTCCTGGGGCCTAAGGGGTAATTTTATCAAGGTCCACTTAAACAGGAGACAGTAAACACGAGATCCATCCTTCCTGGCCCAGCCAGGTGCTGCCTGTGACTTCTGTGTCTGGGAACTTCTGTGCTACCCTGGGAGAAGGACAGGAAAAAATCCCCGCTTGCCTGCACGAATGCAAGAGACGTCATTTGTCTGAGACTTTGACAAGGTCCTGGCAAAATGTATTTGCAGTCTGGCTCTGGAAGAGGGTCTGCTATATGCATAGCCCATGGATAGCCTAAAGGAAACCTAAAGAAGTCTTGGGAGTCCTTCTCAGTTCTGCTGCAATGAAATATTGTCTTGGCCGCAATCCTGAAGTGGTTACATACTCTGCCAAATTTGAGCTTCTAGGCACATAATGAGCCTGTATCACTGGCATGTTCCTCATCTTCAATCATTCTTTGCATGAGGAGTTTTAAAATTATTTGGATAGAAAGTTCCAGCAATCCTTGCTATTATCAGCAGAGTGTTTTCAAATCCTGTCAGACGTTTTGTTTTGGGGAATTTGGAACTAGCTCATTTGTTCTCCTTTGAAATCCAAAGAAGCTAAGTGTTCAAGCACTTTTGAAAATGCACTTAGATAAGTAAATACTTGTAGCATTCTAGCCACAACTGACTGCCCAAGTCCGCACAAAATGGTGGTGGTGGAACAAGGAATTTCACCAGGTTTTCCCCCATCTCAGATTGGGTCCCAAGAGCTGTGCCATTCTGGTTGTAACCGGTCAGCCACTAGGGAGTAAAGAGGAAACCCAAATGTAAACTTGCTATTTGAAAAGTAACTTGAAATCTTTCATAATTTGTCTAATATTTTTTTTCAGTTTAGTAAAAATCTGTCTTTTAGGAAAAGTAAAGGTTCAGGCAAAGGTGCACAAGGGAGCTAGGTGACCAAACTACTTTGAAAACAAATAGAAATTGGGTATTTGGACTCCTTCAGGTTCTTTTGAAAATCTCAGCTGTAGTGTCTACATTGCAGTGGGCTTTTCTGCAGTCTAGTGAAAAATTGTTTCCTTTTAGAGCTGATGGTTTAAATCCATCTTTTCTGTGTGTTTTGGGGGGCTTGGAGGTATGTTTATTTATTTGTCATAGGATACACTAACTAGCTGTCTGGGTTCCACTGGCAGAGAAGTGCAATAAGAGACCCTATTCAAAAGCAACATTAGCAGTAAATTAAGGCTGCAGAGAGGTCTGTAAATTCCAAAAAATACTGAAGTGAAGGTTGTCCCAAAAAACCTTCCCTACTCTTTTTTGCATACGCTTTCAATATCATTTCTAGCTGCACAACTGCGTGTGTTTTGGGTTTGTTTTGTTTGTTTGTTTTCCTGCAAGGCATTGGCTTTACTTCAGCTCAGGGACTGAAAAGTTTGCTGACACATTGCCCCAGGACTGAGCAATGAGGACAAATCTGGGTTTTAAAGAACTGCTTCGTGTTTCATTTTGTGCTGTCCCTGAGCCAGACTGAATCTGGGTTATTCGGGAAAAAAATCAAGTGATCACAAGCAGCATCAGCATTAAGTTCACTTGACTTTTGCACGTTTTACTTTGCAGCCCAGCTTCCTTTTAGTAAAGGCTTTTTATGAAGGGTTCTTTGGCCGTTTTGTCATCCTGTCCATGTCTAGCATGCGTACCTTTATGCTCTTTCCCTGGAAAAGCTCTGTTGTATTTGATTTGATTTGATTTTTGAATTTTTTTTTAAAAGCTATTTAATCTCGCAGAAAGCAAAGAGGTAGGATATGTTTTGAGTTGCTACCAATTAAGACGGCTAATTAAAAGCCACTTCTGGAGTGGGTTTTAGCTTACTTGGAGGTATTACATCTCTCCAGAGGAAGTGGAAGCGGGTGCTGCGGAGATCTCCTGGGCTCGGCGCTGCTGATAGACGAGGAGCATCCAGCGGCAAGGCCGCGCGTTGTGAGCGAAGCACCGTGGCCCCGCGGGACTAACGTAGCTTTGAGCCATCTTTGGGTYCCGCTGTTCTCGCATTAGTCGGCTACTGACCAGACGTACGTCAGCCTTCCCAGCCTGAATTGCTGGAAGCAGCTGTAGGGCACAGAGAGAAAATTAGGGAACAGTTTGGCTGCAGGGATTAACACGGACTTGTCACATCTCATTTATTCGCCTCTCGGGCATATGGGGGGGAATTCAGGTGGCACAGCGATGTGGTGCCGAGTTACAGCTGAATATGTGCCTTCAGAGCAGAGCCCAGGGCTCGAGCAAACCCTCATTCCCAAGCGCAAGCCACCTGCCGCGTGATCCCGTGCGCAGCTACCATGTGCTCCTGCAGCCTCAAGGGCACTTGACTCATTGTGGGGGGTTTCACTCACTCGAGTTGAGTGGGCTGTAAGTAAAATGCTGCAGAATCCCTTCCTTCACTGTCAATAACTTTTTACTTCTTCCTGAAATTGCAAGTAACTCAGCGCTACTTTTTTTTATTTATTTCTTACATCAGACATTTTCTCCAGCAGAAGTCAGGGGACATCCCCTTTGGGTGGAGAAAGCAGTAACTTTTGAACGGAAATGAGCAGCCTCTCTCCGAGAAGAAGGATGTCTGAGAAGCAAAGGGCAGTGCATTATATGACTTAGTGTGTTTGAGATACCCTTTCCTGCCTTCTGGACCCTGGAGAGGGGACCTATGGGTGTTGCAACTCCCACAAAAGCCTCTTTGCTTCTGCTTCAGTTTTAATCATTTATTTACATAAATCGTCTTTTTAGAAAAATCTGCAGGATGTGCCCGGAGCACACCTATGTATTTTTAAAGAGCTTTTAACTGATTTTCCTGGTGTGAATGATGAGATTGATTGGTGTAATAAAGACCTGTTAAAACAGAGAAGTAAGAAGTCATTCATTACCTTATACCACCACATACGGCTTGGTTTCCAGCTATTACAAATACATGAGATACAGGGCTGTTGAAAGCAGATACACAATCCTTACTTTTATACTAGTGTAGACTCTCACCCATGTAATTCAACAGTGGCCTGAAAGTCCTGCTTATATTTTACGGGCTCCCGCTTTGAAGTGTGATGCAGTTAGCACTTGAGATACAATGGGCATTAAATTTCGGCACTTGTCAAATTACGAATAATTGTCTCCATACTGCTCAGTTTCATGTGAGGAAAGAGCAAAGTAAGATTTCCACGTTAATCAGTACTTCATCAGAGCTCAGTTGTGCTATGCCTATAGAGTAATGGAACGTGCTTAAGTTCTCCACTACATTTCAACAGCTATTTGGGATTTTTAGATATTTATTCCCTGCTAAGGAAKTTTGAGGACTTCAGGGTAACCTCCTGGAAATTTGTGGGAACTTCTCTCAATAAGCGATCTGTGACTCCTTTGGCTTAAGGTGCAATTTAGTATCCAAGCAAGCCTGTAGTGGAATAAAGACATGCTTTCTTTCCTGCTCGGATTGCCGGGTCTGATTTGGAAGGTAATGGTGGAACAAAGTTAACAGTGTTCCCTGCCACCGGGCTGCCTCCCCTTTGGTAGTTTTCCACAGTGGCAGAAGTAGTGGAGCACTCTGCAGAGGCAAGGGAGGCCTTTAAAGGAAAATTATGTGCACAGAGAAAAAGAAAATAAGGCTGGGTAGCGACTCCCAAGTTTGTGTCTTTGCTGTGTTCAGAGTCAGTCTCCAGGCAACCGGCAACGTAACACGGACACAATGAGTCAGAGCCAGTGTCATTTCTTTGCCTTAATATAAAGGTCTGTRTATATTCAGTCTCTTCGGGCCCAATCTTAATTTCCTCATCTGGGCATTTTTAAATGTGAGGGGTTGGCATGTGTTTGGGTACCCTACATGGTYGATGGAGGCTCTTCAGCCAGATCTCCAGCAGGAGTGAGTGGGTTACAAGTAACCATGCCCTCTTGGTGACTGCTTCTGCCAGGCCTCCCTGCAGCAATTCTCAAAGACTAAAATTCATTTGCCAAAGACTCCTTTTAATTTTGCAGCTTTTCAGATAGTTTGTGCAGAGTCTGTTCTTCTCCCTCATGGAGATTTGCAGCTTGCCAGGGCTTTGAAAGATGAAGACAAACAAAACCAGGGAAGGATTTGTCTGCGAAAAGAGGAACTTCTGAGCACTCACACAGAGCATAGGTGAGAGATGCCCAGTGTGCTTGGATTTATTGGCCCCGTTTTTGCGGCAATGTTGGCAATACCTGTGTTTGGCACAGGTAAGCGCTTTGCTGAATGGCTGGTCTTGATGCCCATGCCGCTTGCCTCAGCACAGCTTGCTGTTCAGCTGTAGAAAAACTCACTGTGGTAGTTTCATCTATTTTAGGTGCGTCACTGGAACCGGCTCAACACAGATATAATAAAAGAACACTTTATAGCAGAGAGGAAACTACTGAAAGAGAATACTGTTGCAAAAAAAGCAAGAAGGAAATTTCCACTGGTTCCCCAGGCCCAGCTAGGTGCTCGCCTTCAGCAGGGCTGTTCTGTGCCGCAGCAGTATTCTTCTAAAATGTGTCAATATTTATGAATTTTTTTCCTTTAAAATCAGGACACTTCAGAGGTTACTGATGAGTGCAAGAAATCAGAAGTATAGTTTTCATTGTTTTGGATTTGAAAAATATTAAAGGTACCTTTTAGAGTTAAATCCACTGGATTTATTTATTCGAGGCCCCTTACATTTATGGAAAGGAGGAAAGGAGCAAAAAATGCGAAAGGAAAGAGCGATAGGTGACCTAAGTGAGAGCGTGCGCAGCCCTTTCCTTCTGAAGTAGTCCCTGCTCTGTGAGCAACATGAAATGTCCTTCACTTTCACTAATTTGCCATCTCCACAGGGCAACCCTGAGACAAGAGGTTGCTGTGCTTGGAGGGAAATGGCACATTTACCGTCGGGCCTCCTATCTCGAAGCCGTTCTTGCTGTGTGCTATGTTTAGTGCTGCCATGGGAGCAGGAGTGGGGCCGGAGTTGTGTCCACAGACTGGCCCATGGGATCTCCTGCACGGGGCAGCCAGGCCCAAGGCTCCCCACGTTTCTTCAAGCACTGGCTGTTTTCTCAGCCAGCGCTAGCTCTTGTAGCCCTAGGGTCATCGACAAGCTTTGGTGAAAAAGAGCTATTGGAAAAAGGAAAATTAAAAAGCAGCATTTATTGTTTACTTCTATTCATTAGCCCCTTTCTGTTGGGAGTAATTGCTGCAGAGTAGCAATGAAAGCCAAACCAAACAAATAGCACCGTAAAACTGTTAATTTTTAATAAAGATGGTAATCCAAGCACTCAGGATTCATGCAGGATTCTCACATTACATCTGTAAAAGCTCCTCTTCACAGTAAGTATTGGACCTGAGCTAATGAGTTGAACCAAGAAGCCTGGGGGAAAGTCCTGCTTTGCCAGCAGTGCGGGAAGTGCCTGCGTTGTAACACAGGCCTAATAGCTTTTGGTGGAAAACCTTTGCTAAGTCACAGACTCTGTTCCCTTTGCAAGGGGAGGCTGGAATACCTTCACAGAAGCTCAGGATTTTGGCATGGATGAAACCCGAGCCTGGGTTCTCTGTAGGGTGCACCAGCGTTGCTATGTTGGCTTTGAACGGAAATCAGTCATCAGCCTCTCACAGTAAACACAGGGGTTTGTGTCCGCGCCTTGCCAATGCCAGACTGCCAACTGCCGGGACGGTTGTAGCATATCATCCCTTCTGAGCAGAAACAGCCCCTTTTCATTAGGGGTTATGTCAGGTGTTAAATGGATCTTAATTTAGGTCATCTCTCATTCTGTTGATCTTGACATGCTAGGTTTTCTCCCTATCTGGCCAAGATTTGACATTTTGTTCTCTTGAATTTTTTTTTTTCCTCCTTGTCTTAGGTATAAGATAAAATAAAGAGGCTTTTGTGAGAAATGCCTTTTCAGGAAAATAAAAAGACTGGGTATGTATTAAAATGGAAAACTTTACTTACTTTATTAAACCTTGTTGTGAGGTTGACTCAAAATATGTTTGTTAACAACATAGTCCTGATCCAAACCAAAAGATTACACTTCCTTCATGGATGAAGGTTCACATTTATTTTGTAGATTCTGGTTCATGTTCTTTTAGTCTGCTGGAAAAAAAATCATTGTAATTTTTTTTTTCACTACCTCTTTCTCCCTCTCCCATTCTTTATGTTCACCTTTAGTCTGATTTATAAAATTAACCCTAATTCTCTTCTGCTCTGGATAAACCAGTAGCTATTGTAAACTAGAAGAAAAAGCCCCTTTCAAACTGGTGATATTCAGTGTTTGTTTAATTTCAGTAGGGCTTTCTAAAGGTGTAAGGCAAGTAGAGTTTATTACTATTTGAGTCTTTAATTGCTGTAGTAATATTTTTTTACAGCTCCTTATTTTTATGTTTAAGGGTCCCCAGACACTTTGATTTATTGGCATTGGTGAATGATTGATAAATGGTTGAGGTTAAACAGAAAAACTGAAGGCATTGTATAAAATATAAATGGAGCCAGAATGACCATGCAGGAGCCACTAATATATTTAGTGTAATGCATACTATACAGCTGTTACAAGCTACAGCCAAAGCTACCACAAATGTCAACTGTTCCCTGGGAAGGGGGAAAAAAAGAATAATAACAATAAGAGTGTTTTTTTCCCCGCTAATCAGGAGAAGTGTGGTTTTCTCTTTTGCAGTCCAGCTTTTCATTTCAGTGTTTAATGGTGTTTATTTCTGGAATATCATAACCTCACACACACACAAAAAAGAAAGGTTACAGACAGGGTTTTCACAGGCACCTGAAGCAGTTAGGAGCCTAATTTCTGTAACATTTCAATGGGAGTTGGCTGTTTTTGTCTCTTAAGTGCCTTTGAATGCAACTAGGGGTTCTGTTTCAGATTTGGTTGCACACACAGCTCTCACTGCCATCAGTAGGTATTTTGCATGCATCAGATTTGGGGCTCAGGTGCCTGTTAGAAACTATATTTTTATATTATCTATATTTTTAACCTAAAACACAAACAATTTATGTTTAGTGGAATAAGAAGTAATGGATGTTTATTCCTGGGTGAACACCAAAGACGCTTGTTGAACGATAAACTTCTGCTGATAGCACTTTCCATACATAATGCAGTGCCCATTAAGTCACTTTTGGTTGCCAGCTAAGGTACTAGCTAGAAGAGGAAATTTTGAATTCTCAGCAAGTATATACCTACCCAGTCTCCAGCCACATATGTCTCTGTTTCCCTCCTATCAGATCTAATAATTATGAAGCCGTGGGATCAACTCTGTTACCTGACATTTATTCCCCATTCACCCTTCCCAAATATTTCTTCAGAGAGTGAGCTGGTCTGATTCACTGCACAGGCAAATAGCAGGCAGGGAAGGAAAAATGGGACTACCTGTTTCAGCAGGAGTGCACTGTTAAATCGAATGAAGCACAACAAAGACCTGCACCATGACATGCACCGGCTGACTTCAGCTGAGATCTGGAGCAAGACCAGCTACTGCATATGTTCACAATCAAAAAGTCATTAAAAATACACATTGACAAGTTACTCAGCTTGGAGTCTGTCTGTGAAACTGTGCATTCTGTCCTATGTAGTAGCTCAGACTTGGTGTTCATAGTAACCTTACCTAATCCTGTGAATCTGCAGGAGCAGGGAGAAGGGTGGTTACTCTGGTTGGATTTTCAGTTTCTTAATCTTTAGGGAATGTTTTTCCTTCTACCAGCCTTGGTACATATGTGCTCTGAGGAGCTTAGCACTGAGCATCTTCTTTGCTGGCATGCATTTTGATGAAACTCAGTGGAAAACAAAAGAAATAATTAATTTTGTTTCTACATTAATCATGCAAGCCAAGCCATTCATCTGGTTTGGACTCTGATTTCAGTTTATGAATATAAAGTTCATTAAGAGGATCACATGTTCAAGAACATATAGCAGATCTAAAGCAGGTTCTTCTGAAATTACAGCTAATAGACTGTGCTGCTGGGAGCTAGCAATTTTCCCTTTCTCAACCATTTTCAGAAAGAAACTTGATTCTTATGACCGTGTGCTGGAGAGCAGTTCTGCCCATGGTCGGGCAAAGTGGGCAGTCCTGAAGAATAGCAGGGAAGAGAGAGGGGAAACGTGTATGATGTGACAACACTAGATGATGATAAGTGCAACAGCAGCAGGCACGTCCAAGCTGGCTCTAAGGCTCCCTGCCACCTCAGTATGAAGCCGGAGAAAATTTGTAGCAAACAAATTGTCCTTAAGTATCGTAGAGTGGAAGCAAGGTATGCGGTAACATGTGATGAGCCAGATCAAACCAGATTATTGTGGGTTTATACAGCAGTCTGGCAATGAAAAATAATTCAATACCAAAAAAGCAACAAATTAGAGGTTGCAGTAATTTCCTTTTGGCAACCACGCTTACACTCTGGTGCTTCATGATTGACAAATCTTGCAGCCTTTCCGTGCACACATGTGCCACTTGAAAGCATGGTGGGCTCCATCCTAATCTGTGAGGAACTTGAAATTTCCCACTGAATATTTCTCTCCTGGTCCTGGCCTTCTCTTACAGACTGTGTCACCTGTGTCTGTTTTCTATGGGATACAGCTCTTTCTAGTGGTCTTCTATAACAAATAACAAGGGATCCCCTCTGGTTTTCTACTCTGGCTTCCTCCAGACGTGGAGATGTAACTAAAGTTTGTGCTGCTTTGCCTATCGACATCTTGCCGTGCCACCCTCCTGTCGCTCTTCTTCCAAAAGTGCTACACAGCACTTAAAGGAAGCGAAGGAAAAATGTGGGAGAAGATGATAAAAAAGTCCATTTTTAATGCATCCAAGGGAGAAATTTAACCCTGGAGCAATTACTTAAGAAACCAAATTCTTAAAAACTTCTCTGTGGTATGACAGTCTTCGGAAAAATGAAAATCATTAAGCAGTCAATCCTTGCTCAGAGTTGAGCCTTAGATAAATTATCAACTCTTGAAGGCACAATTTTGTTAATCGCCTACAATTACATACTTTGTTTTTACATTAGGCCAGCTGTGCTGAAAGTTCCTATGCCTCTGGCGCATTTTCCATTTTTTAATGGGCTGGTATTAAAACCTCAACAATCAGGAGCTTGTTTTTATGTCGGAAAAAGTTCAATGTGTGATCTTTAAAATTAACTGGGTAATTTTAGACCCACAGTATTATTTGCAGAGTTTTGTTTGTTTGTTTATGAATCCCTCTTTCCTCATTTTGGTTATTCAAGTATGTTCTTTTTTTCTTCAGTGTTATTTTTGCATGGCAAGCACTTACTTGATCACAGAAGGAGATGCTTCTTGTTTGGATTAACGCAGATCTGTAAAGCTTGGCTGCATATATTTGGAATATTAAAGGATTCGATAAGGTGTGAAAATATGTTTTTATTTGTTTATTTGCTGGTAAGGTAAATGCAGTGTAAACCTATTTTGGAGTTTATTTACTCTCACACATTCACTGTGGCATGCAGACTTACCTCACTTTTGGGATGTGGGACAAGGACAAACACAGGACTGTGTAAATGGGTGTGTTTGCCACAGCTGAAAATGTGATTCCCAAAGTCCAGGATGTGTAAAAATATGCAGTAAAAATACTGATGATGTGTGTGAGTCAGACAGTGCCTCTGAAGGGTGGGGCTCTGAAATACAAATATAGCACTTAGGTTTCTTCCCTTTCTTTTTCCTCTTCAGAAAGGGGAATCAGCTCAAAAGGAGAACAAGATGGTTGTGTTTTCTTCTTTTCCCTGAATTAGAGAAAGCGTGTACTCACTGAAGTCACAACGGCAGTAAGGTGCAGAAAGCTTTCTATGGAGAATTGAGTAGTATCAACTGGAAGCAGTGTTACTGGGATCTGTGGGGGTAAAACCAGCAAAGGGCCCCCCCATCTTCACTTAATGTCAAACCGATGGTGACTGAGTAACGAGTTGCGATGCGGAGGAGGATGGAGGTCCTGATGGGTCAGACCTGCTGCACCTGGATGGGAGCAAAGGGAGCAGAGGGATGCCCAGCAATGCTCTGGTGCCTCCTGGGCACACGGGGTTGCCCCTTACACCCCAGCAACCACCGCCTGAGTCTGGTCAGCGTGACTGTGTTTCTGGATGTGGGAAAAGTGCAGGAGCAAATGGCTCCAGGAGAGGGCATCCAGGGGTTTTCCCAACCTGGCTCAGTAATGGGAAGTTGACCTAGGCTGATGATGGTTGGACTCGCTCGTCCTCTGGAGCAGTCACCAGCAGAGATTTGATGCCATGCATGAAATGAGTTTTGATTCCAGCTGTTATCACAGAGCCTCAACTGTGCCTTGCTACTTGCAGCTCTCACAAAAAACTAAATTCAAGCAAGAGTTAAAACAACTCCCCTACTGTGAGGAGCACTGACTACGTTACAGTGGTGAAGGTTTACTCCTCACCACAATGACTTCTCATTTTTTATACCCAACACAGGAAGTTAGTTCTCTTCTATCTGAGTAATAAATTTAGTTTTTTCCTGAAACCCTGCATTAAATGAAACCTGCTGTGGATCTGGTACAAAGCCCATTTGAGTGAATGAAATGAACTGGCTTTGGTGGAGTGTATGAATCAAGACCTAGAACTTTCAGTATATTACTAACACAAAACACCATTTTACTATTTTTGGTGAGCTACTAGCTCTTGAATTGCTTTTAAAGTCTCAGGAAGATGAAGAAATCACTGCATCAACAAAGGTTGTTTCTTACTTCCTATATCCATAAAGGAAAAAATCCGATCATGTGATCCAACAGAAGCAAGTTCTTTAAGAGTAATGCCTGGCACTTGTTTATAGTGTGTATTAGAACACAAATGTCATGAAGCAGCACTCGTAAAAGAGCTGATTGATGAATCCTTGAAGTCTGTTGAGTGTGTAAACCCCAGCCTTTTCACATGCGAGTAATTCCATCCTTCCCTGCCAGCTCTGTGACGAGTGATCTGTCTGTAGATGTTCTGCATGGTGTATGAAGTATCACTTGGATTATGTTCACAATTTAGCTTTGATTTCAAGAGTACCAAAACTGGAAAAGTGTATTCCATTTTTGTGAGCAGATTTCATGATTTCTGCAAGAATTCATACATAAGTAAAGCAAGTTCCCACGAAGGAGCCACCTTGTGTCCCACATTTTATCCCCACAGCATGCTTTAAAAGTTACAGGCCTCAGTTCTACTTATAAAGGTTCAAACATCCTAACAGGTCTCTGTGGCTGCAGAAAGTCCCGTTTAATACATGGGCTTCTTTGTAATCATAAGATTTATCTTTGTAACTGGGGGCTCGGTGTAACAAAATATCAGCCTAAAGAGAGTCCTTGGATCGAAGCTTAAAAGTTTGCATGTAAGCCCACTCTGACCAGCATAAATCTGGAGTATTTTCATTGATCTCAGTGAACTTATTTCTGCTGCAACGGAGAGAGAAATCTGGCATGGAGTAGTTGATTGTTTCAGAAATGGTTGCTGGAGGTTAAGATGCTACCACCTCCCAGCAGCTTGCTGCCACCACTGCACTGGCCATTACGGTCAAGCCCCTGAGCAGAACTGAAGGCAGTGTTTGCACAAGTGCTCTCTCAGCCACCAGGGCAAAGTCACACGAGTCAGCCCACAGCGCTGGCAGCAGCAATTTAAACAAAGTCAGCAACTGACTTTGCTCCAAAGTGGTTTAGGAGCTCCTATGCCATCCCTTGTGTTGGCTGAGCTGGGGCTGCATTTGCCTCCAGCCAGTGGGTGCTAGTGAACTGCTGGGATAGCATCACCTTCAGTCAGCGTCCTTCTCAGCGGGATTCTCTTTCTGCCCCTCCAGAAAAGAAATTTCTGTTCACTGGATCAGACTTTCATTTTTGTGATTTCAGTATTTAACCATTTAGTTGAGAAGCTCCAGTGACTTTCTGGCTCTCCTTGCCCCAGGCCTTATTGTCTAGAATGGCAGATTTTTATGCCAAATTTTAATACGGCAGTATTTATTGTGATTGAAATCCAGAAAAGTGAATTTGTATTTGTGCGTGTGAGAGAGAGAGAGAGAAAGATGATCCCTCTTGCTTTTAATTACCCCTATGTGGCAGGTGTCCTGCTGTCAGTTCTCCAGTTAAAACACTGAATCATGTTAATATTGCAATCTGAATTTTTTTTCACTGTGCATCAGTTAAATCACCCCTTTCATTTCTTTTACTCCTACCAAGTAATTAGTCCTGTGAAAGACTGTGCAGCTTCCTTCTCTAAATTTGGAAATTATTTTAATTACGGTATATTTTGAAAGTCACTTATTTTACGGATAGGCTCAATGCAGTTTTCAAGTTCTCTACTTGTTTTTTAATTGTACTTTAGTTGTACATAAGCTATAACTAGAATATAGCATTACTCTGATTTTCCTTTTGTAAAATACCTTTGTCACATTACAGACCCAAATTCGTAAAATTAACAGGGTCTTTCTTGTGACTTGAGTAGACCTTGGAGATGCCACTCCACTTCTAGGGGTCTGCATGCGGTCAGGGCTGAGTTTGTCCTGAATTTCATGTTAGCTTAAGCTTAGTTGATATTAATGGATGTTTTATTATACTGACTCCAGTTGATATTTGAGGATATTTGGATATATGTGAGGATATTTATCAGGGAGAAAGCTTTTACCTACAAAAAACATTATGCTTTAACTTCCCTTGCTTTAACTGTTTCCTGGGATATTCCTTCAGGCCTTTCTTGTATAGTCTCATCCTGTATTGTAGACACAGTCCATAAAATTATCGTTGCAACAGAGAGTCTTTCCTCAAGTCCCAGTGGAGATGTCTAACCCATCTCCTCCTTGAGTGGGAATGTTGTCATACATGTGTAAGGAAAATCCATTCCCAGTCTACAGAAGCAAAAAAAGGTGCTCATCACTTCCCAGTATTCTTAGATACACTTTAAGACCTGTCAGTTGATTAGGTGTAGACTGCCTCTTACCTTGTATTTGTATAGGTTCTGACTCAGACCTTGATGAAGCTTTGGGGCATCTTGGGTCTCAAACTCTTTCCCCAATAATGGAAAATTATTGCCTGCATCTTCCATGCTTTAAAATCAGGTAGCTTTACAAATACCTGAAATGCAAAGACAAAAGGAGCCTAAGAGTTGTTTTCTTGGTGCCATCTCCTTGTTCCTTTTGCACACTCTTCTTCATTTGCTCTGCAGTAGCATCTGTGCGCCACAGGTCTGGACCCATCATGTTTGATTCTGTGTATGATTACACAGAACCAAAAAATTGTTCTGGCCTAGGAAAGTGCATAATTTTTATATGTTCTTATTTGATATTTCCAACAATTTGTGGGGTTTTTCCTTTCTAAAATGATACTGAGTTTTTGTTTGTGTTTTGGAATGGCTTTCCTCCTCTGTTTTGATACATTTTACTATCCCTTCAGCTGCTCTCTATCCTATCCATTTCCCCATTTAAACTGTCAAACTGAGAAGTTATGGCTTCAAGTTTACATTCTCGAAATGTCACCGGAGCCCTCAAGGCATCAGCTTTTGCGAGGATTTGTTCAAATGTTTCTCACTGACTCCTGCCCTAGGGGGATCGGAGTTTTAGCTACTGTCGGCAAAAAAGACACCGGCAGGCTGCCYGAGTCCGCTGAAGGCTGCAGCTTGAAAATGTCCACTGCTGTCTTTGTTTTTGGATTTCAGCATCCTTACAGTTCATTAAACAACGTCGACCAGTGAGTATCACAATTCCTTAAGCTTGGTATCCTTCCTTTGATTTCGTTTGAGGTATGCTGCTGGAAGTCCTYGCAAGCAGTCTTGAAGTGTGGCTTCTTTGCCAGAAACAAAGCACTACCTGTGGTTGAAAACCTGTCTGGCTGACTGGTTGTCTAACCTGACAGCTGTTTTGTGAAGGAGGCTGTCAGGTCACTCCCAGCACAAGGTGCTGTTGTTTGGTAGCCTGATAACGGGGCAGAGGCAGGCACTTTCATCGTGGCCAGCTTGGGCAGTGATCTCCGCACCTCAACTTCCTCATCTGGTAAATGTGGATAATGGTATCTGCTCGCATCAGGGAGGCACTGCGAGAATAAATGCTGTGTTTGTAAAGCGCGGGTGATAAGGGAAACATTTAGGTAGATGTTACTTCCATGACCTCTGATGATCTAAACAATGATTCTCTGTATGTGCAAAGTACTGTCATCACTTAAGTCTTGAAGTGAACTTTCCAACTTATTGTCAGACTCGATATGCTGTAAAGCAGTTTCCCCCAATTTTTGGCTTTCAAAGACAACCTCATTGCTGTTACTTCCCATCAGGAATACCTAGGGATTGAGAAGAGTAAAGTGCCCACTGGATTCTTAATCAGCCAGTAGCAATAACACTATTCTCATTTATATGTCATCATAATGCAAGGATCTGAACAAAGCACTGCTGTTATTAATTAATGAAGCTTAATAAACCCCACGGGGTAGATGATAATTATTATACTGATATACAGACAGGGAGCAGGAGACTCAGAAGGGTTYAGTGACTGTGCAACGTCACACAGGCTCACAGCAAACCCAAGAGTTAAATCCCATCTCTTTTGGCACCCAGTCCTGATTTCTAGCAACACAGCTCCCGTTTCATCCCTCACATGGAAAAGACAAAGAGCAGATTACTAAACTGATTGGCTTTTTACAGAATGGATTTGAGGCTCTATTTTTGTTAGCGATGTTACTGTCCCTAGTGCCTCCCTCAGAGACCAAGGCCCTAGAGCAATAAGGACTGCTTGTCCATCTAGGGGAGCCTATGGTCCAAAGGGCTTCCAAATGCAATTATCTGCTCTTAAAAACCTTTTTGGTAGTTTGTTACAGTGTTAAACAGAGAAAACCTAACTGTGAGAGAAACGATGTTTAAAACTGTTCTTTGGAAGAGTGCAGCAATCTGGTCCTTGTGGTTTCACGTGGATTGGCATGGTAACAAGCATCATTTCTCCCTTTACTACTCCCCCCATGCCCCAACCTTAACTTTATGTCTGCTATAAAATGTTGAGAGATGCTGTCATGTCCCTGGCATGATGATATATCACAGTAGTAACACAATAGGGATTGTAAGTGTCTGCAAGGGGAAGAGATCTCAGGAGCAAATCCAGAGGTGAAACCAACAGAAGATATATTTTGTTCCCATGCTTGCTTGCTGTCTGGAAGAACACTCTGCTGCTGCACCGCTGTATCACTGCTTATAGCCAAGTTTTATATTAATAGCTGGCTTGAGTAAGGCAGAGCACAAGCAAGCACTTTATTTCCTTCTGTCTGAGACACACATCCTCGTTCTTCTTTCATATTATAGGGTCAACCCCCTTCTATCCAAACAGTCCAAAAGCTCCACGCTGGAGTCTGGGGCTGCTCCCCTGCTGTGGCTGCTGGAGCTGCCATGAGCCTCCCGTCTTTCCAGAGGAAAGGGTTCACCTGTAGGGCTTTTGCCCCCATTAGCAGACAGAGGCATGGGAAGAGGGACTGTTCTGGGGCTTTCCCTTTCTAGCACCCTCTGCCCCCTGCTGAATTCATCTTCAGCCCAGCTCCCTCCTGAGGTGCTACCTTGGATGGAGAGAACAGAGGCCCTGGCATGAGGAAGGATGGGACAGATTGAGTGTTCGACCATCCAGTGTCGTATCTTGTATGCCAGGTTATATCTTCCAAAGAGTGATATTAAGATGATTTTGCCTCTGCTGAGGCTCTCTGAGGGCAATCGAAAATATATTGGTAGTCACTTGCTCCCTTAAGCTCTTAGTCCAGTCTCCAGGGCCACATTTCCCCACCATTGTTGGTCCCAAATAAGAAAAAAATCAAGAGCTGTGTCTCCAGAAATCATATGATTTAAGAAAAAAAAAAAGCTTAAGATGTGTTTGCTCTTGCTTCTTGTTTCTTTACCTCTTGTTTCTGAGCCTGAGGTTATGTTTTTCAAATCTCTGTGACTAAAAGCATCAGGGAAGTATCCTGCTTTCCCTGACCTCAGGTGTCTGGTGAGAGTCTCAATCTTATCATTAGGTATGTTATCTAAGTAGCCTAATCCCTTCAGTTAGCCATAAGGCTGTGAGAACATACTAGTATTATGAAGCTTACTGTGTATTCAAAGCAGTTGGCAGCAATGCATTCCCAGATCCTGGCTGGCTGCCACGATTCAAAATGAGGTCTGTGCTTGGAAAACTTAAATTTACTTGAAAAAAATTTTTCTTGGACTTCAAGAGCACGTATAAACTAGTTCTGACAGAGAACCACTGGTCTTTTGTAAATTGAACTCTTGGAGGTTCACATAGCTCTAGAGGCTAAATTATAACCAGGTACATCTTGTACGTGAGGCAGAATCCAACTTGGACAAAAACAGTGCATTCACAAAGATTTTTTTTTCTTACTATTTTTGTCTGGATTGGCTGCAGGAAAGAGTGACTGTTTTGAAATGGATGAACGTTGTAGTAATTCCTAAGATACCAAGCACAATCTGCAAACAGAGATAAAATCAGTGAAGCAGCACAAGTTGTACCCAATACACAGCAAAGTCCACAACAGGTTTGCTCATCCAGACCTGGATCGTGCAATTTTACGAGTGCAAATGGGAGCCGCTGCAGATGCAGGGGGTTCAGACCGTGCTGGTGACGTAGCGGCATCAGGCCCTTTATGGGCTGCAAACCATTATGCAGGGGTACGTCRGAGCGTGACCACTCTGCAAGCGGGCTGGAGCTCCGCTTTTGGAGTTGAACAAATGACACATTGAAATCACCCCTCTGCGCTCCTGAAAAACGTCAGGCAGCCTTGCTTTTATTTGTTTGTTTGTTTATTCATGTATTTAAAGGAGGAAGGTGTTTCAGAGCTGGTGAAAAGCCAAGTACCCAGCAGGACTGAGAACAGCCAGAAACGATGCTGGCAAGCACAGGGGCATTTTCCCCAGCCCACTCAGCCAGAGCACCCCGGGCTTTACTGATAAATGTCCTATTCCTGCCCTGTGCCCCTCCAGAGCGCTGACTGCAAATTGCGCCTCTGGGTTGATTTGTTGTTGTATTTTAAATCTACAGCGTGTATGTGTTTTAGGCTTTATTTGTGTTTTAGGCTTTATTAGGCACCATTAAAAAGTGAATGAAACAAGGAACAACAAATGAAGCTTTTATTTCAAGCAGAGCTGATTAAACAAGTGATTAGTCCTTCAGCTAGAGGAGTGAATTTAGTGGTTACAAAAAGCAGACCAGAAAACATACAGAACCGCTTTAGGGGGGAAAAAAAGTGTAAGACAGTGGGAAACAAAGAGTTATTCAGCCGATCAAGTGATAGACACAAATGAAGGGGGCAAGGGGTACAAGACCTTGTGTTGAACAGCATTTCATTTTAAATACCCCAGCATAAGCCTGTTTATTGGAAGGGAATTTATATTGAAAAAGGCAGGATATATTACAGTGCGTATCAGCAATGACAGGGCATAAAGAGTAGCACTGTTTGATCAGGCTTTCACAGGTAATGTAATGTTTCCACTAGGAGTTAAGCATAAAACTTTCAAGTTTTATAATGCAGAGGCGGGCAAAGGGGTGTGAAACTTGTAGCAAACAATAGCTTAATACAGCTCAACACAGCACACCGAAAAGATACGTAATAGTGTTGTTGCTTTATAGAGGCAAGGCAAACCCCCCATCTCTGCAGGCCGATAGAGCTGTGTGATCTCTGCCAGTTTACAGCAGTTCAGGACCCAGGGCTGTAGTATTTTTTTAAAGCTTAAAAAAGACTGTAAATATTTAAACCAAAAACATAGCAATAATATTACTGCTATTACTGCATAGTTTGTATGAGTGTGCCCTAATGAAGCTGAGAGCACAGGCTATGAATTGAGAACGAGGAGCAGTCCCTCCTGTGAATAGCGCCTGCTAGAATTTGCTCAGGGTCTGAACACAGAAATCACATTATGAGCAGCCTGATGAAGGCATGGGACTGCTCTTCCCAGGCTCCCAGCATGGCCCTGAGCAATGCATTCGTGGCCAACTCCTGCACTCCTCGCTGCAGCTAAACTTCAAAAAAAACCCCAACCAAACCCGTAAGACTTGCAGCCCTTCTGTCTTTGTGTTCCCTCACCTGTAAAAACAGGATTTGTTTTTAATATGTGATTAATTTAAGGCTTGTGAAAGGAATTTGCCAGCTTCGGAGGGAGGCATGCAACAAGACTGCATGGGACAAATTGTTTTGATTAAAATGTTATTCGCGTAGCCCTTTTCAACTCAATGACACGTGGACTTCAGTATTTCACAGATTTTAGTAAAACTTAGTTGCTGGCTGACCTTTAAACCAAGATTTCTTCTCCAGTGGGGACTGCATGATAGCAGAGGGAGTGGAGTGATGCATGTGAAAAGAGGAACCAGGGACCGGTCCCTGCCATTGACTCCTTCCCTACCTGTGGATTAGCAAACTGCCAAAGTGCGTTGCTCAGCCTCTCTCATGGCTTTGCTCAGCAGCAGATCACAGGCAGCTTTTGAGATATCCARGCTATCTGTGAAAGGGTTAAGTGAGGTCTGGGTGCCATGCACCTTAGGCTAATTGGGTAAGATTTTTGCACACTGCTTCTAGTATTCAAGTTGCCAGTTTAGGCATCTCTGCGTGGTACCATGTTGTATTCTGGAGAGGCACCATAATGTCTCCAGATATCAAGGAGATGCAGACGTGCTAAGAGGTACGGCCTTTTCTAAAATTGAACCGAATTTGGATATCCACAAACACTGGGGCCCTGGTCCCTCCTTGCATTGGGAATCTCGGCCTGAAGGAGCTTCCCTGGGTCCCCAGGGGAGTTTCTGCTCGAGCACAGAAAAAAATTGCAGAATATCTCCTCCTTTCTCCTGATCATCACAAGCCACAGGATACATCTGAGCTCCGTAGGTCTAGATCCAAGGAAACAACAGAAGGCACAAGCACAGTGACCACAGAGTCTCAGCCTTGAGCGTGGATGGTCACATCTAGCTGTAGTAGTTCAGAGAAGCAATGTGCAGAACAAGGAAGAAATGCCAGGACAACCCAGCCACTTTGAGTTTTGTTGTATCCGTGATTGCTAAACTAGCTTCTGGATTGCCAGACGTGTTTCCTGGCACACACGTGTTACGCTTTCTAAGTCTGATGCTAAATTATATGAGCTGGTGTTGGAATTTCAGTGAAGTATTTTTTAAGAATTTCTTTGGCCAAAATCATATGCTAAAAAAAGAAAAAAAGCCAAAGTATATAGTGAGAGGTGGTGGTTAGAACAGCAGCCCAAAATAGACCGAAATCCAATAGATTGCATCTAGACTTGTATTTAGGCATGTAGTTACACTGACTTCAGCTGAGCTGTTGCCTTGATTACAGTTAAGTCACCCTGAGGTTTAACTGGTATGTTATCCAGATGAAGAGAGCAAAGATCCCACAGGTGGATATGTCTGGTGACAGAAAAGAGGTTAAAAGTTTGCTGCCCAAAATGGAGTCAGAACTGTGTTATAGGCATATATAAAATAAACAGGGCAAAATTCTGCCCAAAAGGAAGCCCTGAACAACCCTTATAATTACCATGTACAAGTTGTTTCTTTACAAGAGTCAACTCACATTTCTCATTGCCTTTTTAAATAAAGTGCAGACTATTTCTTTTCCAGTCTAAAAAAGGCCAGCGTATTTCCCTAGGTATGTCCCTACTTTTCTCTCAAAAGTTTTCTATTTATAGTTTTTGAAATATTGGCAAGTATGCAGAAGATGTAGCCTGTGCTATTGCAAAACCCAGCACATGTCATCACCAAGCAATTGCCWTACAGGAACCTTAAATTAGAAACGTAACTGGCTTGTTAGTAGTTGAGCTGCATGAATAATTGATTTCTTCGGCTGCCTGGCCAGTCCAGCAAAATAACAGCAATTTATTTGAGGTCAGCAAAAGAGAGGGCTTTCCCAAATGAAAGAAAACCTAAAATTAAGGGGGATTAATGACTTTTTTTTTTGTTTCTCAGCCCGTGCTGAATGATTCTCTTATGGAATAGAAAAAAAATCTGCTTGCATGTTAGTTTTAAATTCACCTTGATTTAATTTTCTTTATGAAGAACAGCCAGTCATTTTAAAATTTTATTACTGATTAAACATTTTGATTTTTTACCCCCTAAAATTTTACTTTTTTTGGTTGAAATGATCTGTTGAATTTGTGGACAGATTTATTTGGCCTGAAGATATATTTTTAAGGAAAAAGAATTGCCACAGGAATTTTACCCTGTTTTCTAAAATTTCTAAAGTACTTTCTGCTTCCCTGGAAATCAGTTATTTGTTGCCAATCTGTTCTGTTCTCTCTAGTGAGAAGATGGAGGTATTTTGAACCTTTTGAGTACAATAATTATGATTTTAAGCAATGAGCAAAGTGATTTGGTGTGTTGCTATGTTCAGATAGTTATACTCTCACCCTACAGCATGTACACCACTGAACTCGCTGGATCCTGGCATTAACTTCTGGACCCACCATCTATAAAGTCAGTCCAAGTTTTTATTATATCACCTTTGGGCTGTAAAGATTTCCAACATATGACAGGATGAACCTGTGATAGCTTAGGCAGTAATCTATTTAGATTAGAAATTGAAATTAAATTAAATGATGTTGCTTTACTTCAGCAAGACAGCATATCCTTATCACCAACACAAATAATTTGTTGGTACTCTGATAAGCTGATGTTTTAATGAATCGTTCTCCTCTGTGCAGCCTACAAATGAAGAGGTTGGTAGTACACAAAGATGCATAATAGTAGCTCTCAGAAAAGATACTTTGTAGAAATGCTTGTTCGTTAACACTTCCACAACTTGAGAGCAGAATGAAGGCATTAAATTTAATATGAAAATAAAATGTGACAAGAGGTGCTATATGAGTAGTATGAAAGCGTGGCAGATGTGGGGACAGTGAAAGAAGTGTTTGGGAGCTGTGACATAATCCTTGTTTCTTGCTTTACAGCTGGTTGTACATAATTGAGGTGGAAAAGTATTTTCTTTTTTTTTAATGTGAAACATCAACAAAAATAGAGGATACAGTTTTTGTAAAAACTATTATGGTGCTTTCTCTGCTAGCTCATTTTAGGTCTATTGTGATGTGTGAGATATGGCTTTGAATACTTCATTGGCTTCTCTGTCGAAAAATGCAGTTTTGGCATGAAGAACTTGTAACGTTTTGCATTCTACATCTTAAAGAAATGTTTTAGCTATTCAGGAGGCAGCAAATACTTTATTCTTTAATGTCTTAGTTTTGCTCCACAATCTTAAGTTCCTCTCTTTAGTTTGCGAGTATGGTTATTTAAGCAAATCAAGCTCTATACAATCTGATACAAAGCCTGTGCTGGGGTAATAAGTGGATAATTCACTAGCGTTTCAAATTTGAGAGTGAAGCTAGTATTTTCCAGTCTCAGACTTTGCATGAGTTAGGTGTCTGGTATGTTGAGACCGAGGCTGTGAGTAAAAGGTGATGTATGAGGAAGGGCTGGACGAGTGGCAAGAGCTGCCGGGCTGCGAGGTCTCACTCCGGGCAGCGCTCCTAAATCCCGGCTCCTGGCACAGCCGGTGCGCAGGGACCGCTTCTTGGCCGAGGGTTTGGGTTTGGAGCAGTTGGGAAGAGTGGAGGGGGACGGAGGATATAAAGGAAACCGGGAGACTCAGGAACTGTTTTCCAACCCCCAAAGCAGACTGTGGTTTTGGACAATAATATTATTCAGCAATGTGAATAGGAAATTGTTCTTGCCTCTATACAGATCAATGCCCTCACTACGYTTCTTGCTGCATGGCAGAATAAATGATGTTTGGTCAGGTACCTGGCCTATTCGCTGCTGTTAATGTTTCATGACAACCCCCAAGTGCTGTAGAAATGTTATTATTTGAAGGTTGAAGTATGTCCAAATTTTAAAAACCACGTGGTCCCCTCAGAGCAAGCTGACACGGATTCATGGGGGCTTACACTGAGTCCTCTCTGAGGTTTTATGTAGTGCTAAGCGCACCATCGGTGCCTGGCAAATAGTCAGGCTGACACTTCCCTCCGCAAACCTGGCTCTGTGTGTGTGTGCGCGTACGTGTTACGTGCATGCGCATGCTGCTGTGTTAGTATCTTTATTTACGTATATTGTAGCCCTGCTTTGGAGGTTGTGATCCTGAGTGCATCATCTCAGGGTGCCAGACAAACGTGCCCCCCCCAAGCCATTTCTTGTCCCTGAAGACCTTAAAAAGTTGAGGCTTTGCTCTAATACAAAGATTTTGCACAGGTCATCATCATTTTAGGTGGGAATGGGGGTATTATATGAAATAGRTGTATTGATTTAACCCCTAGTGCAAATGCAGTTACACTATAAAGTTGCAGCCTACTGCAATAACTGGTTTTCCTTCTTATATGTGAATAACTTCATGGATATGACGAACTTCTGGTGCGAAACAGTAGCATCCTATTAGTTAAAGGCATTGCAGCCTGTATGTGTGTGCAGTGCCTTTGCCTTGGCCCTGCTTCCTCCCCAGTTTACAGTCTCCTCATGTAAACACCAAATTCCTCCGAGCCTGCTTAGAAGTTGAATCCGTGTAGGTCAGGAAGAGGCAGCAAATGGGAAATGTCCTATTATTAGTATGCAGAAGCACCACTGAACCTTGATGTTTCTAGGCCTTCTTTCTAAAGACTTCTTCGGAGCTCTCCAGAACAAAGTTATCCGTGGGCATTTATTGAAATCACACAAAGGATTTTTAACATTGGTTGCAGGGGCCTCACCGTGTGCTAAGGGGGGGGTCGTGGCTTGAATGTGCAAAATAAAAGGGGAAATTTTTCATTCAGCGTGGAGTCCCTATAAGGGATTTTATTGAAAGTATTAAAAAAATCTGTTGAGCATTCAAGTGTGAAAAACTCTGAAACCCTTCAGCTTTAAAAACAAAAATTTAGAAAGAAAATTCTCTGTAAACAATGAAGTTTGAAAGTGGGGAAGAAAAACACCATCAAAAAATAGTTGAGCCTGAGAGAATTTTACAAGCAGAAAGTGTAGCTAAAAGTTATATTTGATCATTTTCATTGATGTAAAGCTTCCAGATTTGATAGTGATGGGTGACAAATGGAAGGGTTTTTGTTGTTGCTTTTTTTTTTCCTTAGGTAGTGACATAAATGAAACAAAGCTGTTTTCTTTTCCCTTTTGTTATTACTCTGCAGTGATCTGTAAGGTCCATCTGATACAGTACCACTTGAAGTCCTGGAGAGGTTGCCCTTGAAGGCAGTAGGTGCAGGATCTGTTTAGCTTTATAACCCTAGAAGCAGAGGGCTCTTTTGGATCTCCTGTCTGCACGTGTATAATTTGCTGTTGCTTGTGGGCGTCCTGATTAGGCATGATCTCGCGTCGTTACTGTGTCCATTTAGCTTCTGGATAGACGCTCTCTGGGCATGTATAATAATTTCAGCCCTAATTATTTACTGGATAACTATATATTTAAGCTCTCTGAATGCAGAACTGTGTCTGCCAGGGTCCTTTCACGGCACTCGCTCTGCAGGACACCTGGGACTTGGCGGGGCGGCCAGGCACAGTGGGAGCATCGCAACGAGAGGGATATTGGCTCCTGAGCCCAAGGCCCCGCGAGCACCGTGCAGAGTGGGGAGGCTGAGATTTGGGAAGCTGCCGGGAATGGATGGGGCACAAGCGAAGGAGGCTGCTGCAGGCACCAGCTCCAACCTTTGTCACTCCTCAGTCTTCATCCTCGCTGCTTTAGGGACAGTCCCCACTTCTCTCCCATCCTCATCCTTAGCCCCACATGCTGGACGTGTATTTGTTCTTCCTTTTGCATTTACCAGTGGGTGTTGGGGGAAGGAGACAGTGTTTCGTCTTTAGTTCTTCCAGGAGCTCAGTCCTCACTGAGACTTGCCAGATCTGAGCCGTTGAAAGGGAGATGTTTGGAGCTGAGTGCAAAAATTGTCTGGGGGAAAAATGGAGCTGGTTGGGTTTGCTTAAAAAATGAAATAAAATAAAGGTCCCACTGAAATTCACCCATGGGCCAAGGAACAAACACGATAAACTGCAGCCCAGAGGGTAATTCTTCTGGAAAGGTAAAATCATCTAAAAATAGCACCTTAGAATGGAAGGGCTTCATTGACAATAACTACAGTGTTGCTACGGTGATGCTGGAAAAAAATGATCGTTGATACTTATACTGCCACAGAACTGCTCGCCCTCCCTCCCCTGGAATGAATCCACTGTTAGTATTAAAATTAAAGACAAATTTTGTGTTACATTTCAGTTTTTTTCTTGCCTGAGTGCTTTTCTGTTCCACCATGTGTCACACAGAAATGAAGCGCTGCCGGAGAAAGGCATCGAAACAAAGTTTATTGGTCAGCTCAGTGATCTGTCTCCGTTTTGTCTCAACTGCAGCATGAGACCCTTCCTTTTTATCAGAGCAGCTTGCTTCAAGAGCAGAAAGCCAGCCGTCAGAGTGAGACCCAAAGATAACAGCTTGATGGGACTGTTTACAGCTTTTTTCTGCCTGCAGCAAATAAAAGACATTGTATTGGTGAGACCCTGAGCCTTTTGTTTCAACCACGTTAAACACCCCACAAGCTACATGCGGTCCTGCTTTGCGAGAGTTTTAAGAGATGAGAAAATTGAAACTGCAAATTTCTTTTAAGAACGCATAGTTTGGGCAGTAAATGCTTTTTTTTTTCAGCATCCATAGGAACAACAAAAAAAGCTGCGTTGTACCCTTTCGGTATCCTCAGCCCACCCGGGTCCAATTTGGGGGGCGTGGGATGCAACACAACTCCTTCGCAACGTTTGTGACGCTGCAGAGGCTGTGGTTGCAGGCGAGCAGAGCTTCGCAGTCTTCTGCGTAGCAGCTGAAACCCGCCCAACTGCCTGCCGGAGGTGAAACTGCTAAATGGCTCTGTTTATACAGCAGCTGCATCTCTAATGCGATCCATACAGCTGGCGGCAGACCAGTTGCATTGTAGACGATATTTTAATTTCCCTATCTAGTGCTGTCTGTAATTTTGTGGTGCTTTCCTTAGACAAGTGAAGTGATATTAAAAGACACAGTGGGTACTGTGTGATATTTTCTGCCTGCCTTGAAGAGCCTGGCGTGTACCAGTCACACTGTAGACAATGTTGTATGAATGCGAAAGAAAAATATATCCATGTGTTCTTAAAATGAAGTWCAATCTCTAGCTGTATATAGAGTTCTTGTCTCTTTCTCCATGTTGATGTTGGGTTAGAGCCATTGGTATGCAAAAACTCGCTTCTACATGGCACCTACCCTGTCCTAAAGAAGATGCAGTGTCTAAGTAAGTCACATGGGTTCAAGCAGTGATATAATTAGATTTTCAGATGACTTGTAGCCCTCTGAAGCTAGGAATTAAATTTTATGAAGGATAATTTAAGGGTGACTGGCTGGCAATGTGGAAGGATGGAGTATTAGATGGCAAAGGAGCATGGTTTTATTAACTGACTTTCTGTATCTTTGCTCCAGGTCAATTATTGGGCCAAATCCTGTTCAAATCAGAAAAGGTGGAGGCATCAGAGAATTTTTCATGTTACATAATCTTTTTAAACAGCAACTCAGACCCATTTTTGCTGGTTTGAATGTTTAGTACTCTCTTTTGTAGATAATACTCCAATGGTGAGGAAGAATAAGAAAGTACAAGACAGGGAGGTTAGGTTTAGTTTTTCATGCAGTAAATGGGAAGATAACGATGGGTTCTTATCATGATGAGGCACTGAGTGAAAGGATTCAATTCACAAGAGCATGATAGGAAACTTATGAAGAATTTCATAATGCTTTCCTCCACGTGTTTATATATAGCATATTGCTTTTGTTCAGCTTTGCCGAGTGCTCAGGGTATGGAAAGCTATGTTTGGAATGTATTATGGTTATGATTTCAAGGGATGCTGATCCATGCTCACTGAAAATAATGAAAGACTTCTTTTGACTTTAGCAAGCTTCAGATCAGGCTTCCAAGGCAGAAAACTCAGGCACGAGACCTCCCTCTTACTTGCTAACRCTGTGACACAGATTGCCACAGCCGATAGAGCTGGTGACAGAGAGCAGAGTTTGCACTTCTCGGTGTCAGTTGCTGCACATCGGCTTTGCTGCCTGCGGATATGTGGAAAGAAACAATATGCTGGGGGACAGCAAAATTTGGCACAGCTGCCAAGATGGTTTGCAGAAGCTGGGGGCTGTGGCATCCTGTCCAGAGAAACAGTTTCATCTTCCTACAGGGTCTGACATTCAGCGGGAGCCTTGCCAGAGTCAGGATGCTGCCAGGCAGCCAACTGGGGGCACCTTGCCCCTTTGAGAGGCAGCTTCTCCCAGCTACCGCTGAGCTCCTGCTGGCATGCGCAGTCCCTGATGTGGGAGTGGGGGAAGTGTGTCCACCTCTGTCCTCTGCTGCACTTCCTTTGATTGCAGCCCTCTTTGTAGCTCTGAAGTGGAATTAGAGCAATAGCTTTGAAAACTGAAAAATAACATTTAAAAGAGGCTGTTAATTCTTGAAGAGTTGATCACTTACGCAAAGATGTAAGGGTAAGTCTGCCATGATGGCCTAAATTACATCCCCCATGTCAGAACTGGGTGGGTTATGAAATTGCAGGTTTGGTGACCGTTTGGGGTACATTGAAAGAAAGGTCACAGTGGACACTTTTTTCCTAATTGGCAGCTTAGTTTCTATTAGAGGTTGTGCCAGCAGGAGGTAACATTTGGATGCTGGCTGAGTCTGACTCCTGAAGCACCTTCAGGCAGGGTTAACCAATCCAGCTCTTTATTTGCAATTCATTTTATAGGGTCTGCCTTCTCAGTGGACAGGTAATATAAGACGGTCTGTTATTTTACAGAGAGGCCACAGTTACAGTCTCCAGGGATCATTGTCTTGATGTAGGTCAGAGTTGCTGAACAATTGTATGTGTGTGTGTGTGTGTGTGTGTGTGAAAGAGAGATTGTACAAATAAATCATCTGACCCTTCTCTTCTGGAGATAACACATGCTTAAGGAAGAGTAGGTATCTCGAATCTGCTTATTTTACTTCTGGCTGAGAAGTCAGTCTGCATACATACTGTGTAATGTTAGATCCCTTGAGAATCCCTTCTAAGTATGTTAAACAACCATCTGCATATTTCTCCTTCTCCCCTTAATGCCTTATTGACTTTATCACTGTGTATCATTCCTTTCTCTTCTGCTTTGGTGATAGTAAGTTTGCTTTAGCACATGACTGCCCTGTGGTAGCCTCTTTACTCTCCTTACAGGGCTTTGAAATAAAACAGTTGCTCGAAAATTTATTAAAAAAAAAAAAAAAGATACTGTAGTGTTAGCTTGAAGTAACTCATGAAGGACTCGATCTGTGATTGCCTCCAGGAAAAGGGCTACAGAGACCTGTTGTGAATACAGACCGCTTAAGAGTTAACTCTGAGCTTTGACAGGAATACAGGCATAGTATTTTTCTAAATAGGCCTAGAGGCAAAAAGCTGGATCACATACTTTAAGGGAAGACAGGAAATGGTATGTGAAATTCATTTCTCTGTGGAGGGATAGCATATAATCCCTGTTCCCTTTTAAGACCCTGAGAAGTCCTTTTTTCCTAGTTAGGCTGCCTCTTCTGAGAAGTTTTCCCTTTTTYGTAGACTCGGTGATGCCACCCTTAGAAATGCACGTGTATATACTTATAAAATACGTGAGTAACACAGAGCCATGTGTTCACCCAGAAGTCCCAGTGTGGAGTCACGTTTTTAAAAGCAAACAGTAAAGAGCCCACTGCCTGCAGTGGGTAGTGTCAGCGCATGCTCCACCGAAACATCTCCCCTGTCCAACTCTGGAAGTACTCTGAGCTTTGCTGCCTKCCTCAAAGCAGCACTGGAGCCCTGGACACTGGGCGGCCCTGGTGCTGGCAGGGGAACAGGAGCAAAGCGGGTGAAAGTCAAGCACATTTCACCAAGAGTGGTGCATCTCAGCCTTAGTGAACACAACTGCCTCCATATCTGCATCTGTGTTATTCTGTCCTATAAGGCAAGGCTTTGTCCCCTTCAGTCATGTCAAATAACAGCAGGTTGCCTGCAAATGAGGGGCGATGAGGGCATGACCTAGCCTCCCCATGCCCTGAGCTTGATGTGCTTTTTTCCACTGAAAGGCCCTCACAGGCCCTATGTTCCTCTTTCACTTCCTACAGTAGTTACCACGGTTGACATTAAGGGCCTGTAATATCAAATGCTTAAATTGCTGTAGCAGAATCATTGCTTTTTATGTCCGTAGGGCATCTGTAGGACTAATCTGTTGTGTAATTTTGAGTTCTCAGAAAGTAAGAGGGACCCTTTCCTACATTTCAACCTCATTTAATAGAGGTCATCTAAAACTGGTTTCCAAATCTTACTGTACATGCCTGTAAAATAGTGACCATGAAGCACAGATCTGCAACATATTCATGTGACTTACTATGCTTCTACTGCAGTTAATGGAGGTTGAGGAAGATGTAACCAGATGTCCTTGAGAATGATCTTAACCTTGGCCTGAAAAACAGTGTCCTCTCTGAGAATGAGCTGCAGCTATGTTAATTGCTGCTCTTTTAACAGCTCCAGCCACTGCAGTAGATAATTCCCAGGTGTGTGAAATGTCATCCTTGTGTCTTGTATTTCTACAATTGAATTAGTGTAACAGAGAGCTTCAAGGGGGCTGCAGATGCAGACTGAGATTTTATCTTCTCTACAGCATCAGCTCCGATTATTTCTGAGCCCTTGACCACACACTACACCTGCCCAGCTGAATGTAGTGGTGCTTATGAGATGGGGCAGCTGGCCTAGCTGGTGATGTTCAGATTTTGCTTCGCTTCCAGATGCTTGCCTGCCCTCCTCACAGCAAGGGTCCTGCAAGGACCATCGCCTCTCAAACAATGATATTATTCTAGTATTGCCTCAGGATGTTCTCCTACTTGTAGTGTGCCCAGAAAGGCTGTCAGGTTCTCACCCTCTTCAGTGCTAAAGAGCTGCTCGGGGAAGGCCAGGAGATAAGGTAGTTTTCCCCTATAAGGCTTTGCGATATCTATTGCTCTGTGGTGCTGTACCCATGAGGATGTACTATCCTGTAAGTTTTTGCAAAACAAGCTTAAACTAAGCAAGGCAGCCAGTCACCCGAGGTAACTCTGCAGCAGAGGCTTATCCGTGGTGATCAAATCCACTGCAGAATGTTTTGTTGTCTTGAATGTGGCTTTTGCTTAGTAAGAACACTGAATAGGAGTATAAATATAGCTCAGGCTTTCAATTGTAGCTTTATAATTCTATGTAAATCTCTATAAATCTTATGCTCTGACTGAGATCCGGACAATTCATTAAGGCTACAAGCACTTACTCTCATGGACAGGACAGAGTAGTTTTTGCTCTGATCCTTCTTTGGTCTATGTACATCTTTTTCCAGCTGATTGCATGAACAACAGAGACCATCTGCTTTCTTGGGTTAGGCTTTAGCTCTGAGTCTCCTATCATACCAATATCACTGCTTTCAGCCTTGAGAACTGTTATTCCATTCGAGGCAGCCCTTCTAAACATAATCATCTTAACTACCTTCCAGTGAAGAAAGCAAAAGCCCATGTTTTGTTGTTCTGTCTCAATTAAACTGACCTTATTCAAGTTTTTGGAGACCACAGATCCACAGGTCAAGACCGCAAGGCAGATAAGGGCACAGCTGAGTATCTGATTGTGGGACAGAACTGACAATGAATAACCCATGATCAGTCAAGAAGTTGTTTGGTCTCAAATTGTTTCACGTCCCTCCCTTAAGTTCCAAGAGGTATAATATTCTCTCAGTGTTTACCTGCCAAATAGAGGTGAACTTCACCTCAGGAGAGTCTCATTTTGAGCAATAACTTACTTCCTGCAGTGTTGGCTCAGCTGAGTTGTATTTGGAGAACTTGTTGATCTTGATTTGACTGACAGATCTGTGAGTCAGGTTTGTGAATCCAGTTCTGGAAATAACCACTTTAGGTTCCAAAAATAAGAGCTCTATTGTTGCTTGTGATTCTAGAGCTGCTGTCCCCACTCAAGCAATGGACCAAAAYAGTCCATGTCTCTAAAATTATGCATTTTTGAGCCTACGTTATTGTTCTTGCAGAGAGAAAACCTCTTTGTATTCCATAAGAATTCAGTGTGTTTGCATATGTTCATATTGGTAGAGTGCACAAAGGGATTAGCAAAGGATCCTTTATTGTGGATAGTTGGCCAGAGGAAACATTTATAAGAATTAACTGCCTCCCTCATCTTTTAGGCTTTTTTTGTCATTTCCCTTATAGTGACACCTTTCCATTTTATATGATTTCCCCAAATAATTTACAATGATTTTCTTAGCAAATTGTTTGTCTGAGGATGTGTCTGCACTTTTCTTTAGAGCCTCCCGTTTCCTTACTACAAATGCTCCCTTGACTCCTCTGGGTTCCGTTGCTACTATTAGATTTGGTCAGCATTAATCTTAAGTTAAACAGAACTGCATGCAAAAATGCATGAAATAAAAGCTTTATTAAGGTTGCATAGTCAGTTTCTCAGAACTTATAAAAGAATAGGATTAAGGATGCTTGGTAACCTTAACACAGTCCCTCTGGGTACTGTAATACAGACTTTGATTGTATAGTTACATGTGACCCAAGAACTATTCTAATTTGAGCCAAACTAATATATGTATTTACATGCTTTCTTTCCTTGTTGCTCCCAATGTCTCTTCTTTAAGTGAGAAGTGTGGGCTGTTTGGCCACTGTTCTACGCGTGGGAGCATTTTCTCCCATGCCTGTGCCATTCCTGGTAGGATGTAAGGGGAGGTTTCCTCCCATTATGTACTTAGCAGACACTAGAYAGCAAATACAGAAAGCAGCATATGGCATTATAATTCCTTTCTTGTCTGCCAGGTAGACAATTGGGTCTGTTTTTTAATGATGTTTCAAGCACAGTGCAAGCCTAAACCTCTGGGAGAKCTATTAATAATTCTCTCAGTAACTGGAAGGACTGCTCCTTACTTACTTATCCATAGCATTGGTTTTCAGGGCTTGGGAACTTGTTTTCACTGAAGAAAGAGATTAAGGTGACAAACTGGCTAGCTTTAAATGCCTCTGAAATGCCTGGCTGTTTGAGACTAATGCTTGTGCATTAAGGATGTAAATGCTCAGTCTGCCCAGTATATGAAAAGAAATAATTGTAATGTTACACTCTCCCAGTGTAGAAGAAGAGGTGGGCCGATGTGATGGCTCTTAGCTATGCCTCATGGTGGATCCACTGTTAGAGACTGGGATGTTCTGGTGGCCAATAGGATATTTGGCACAGCAGAAGAGCTAGTCAGATGGTGCAGGCTCTCCTTATTCTTGTATCTGGCTGTGCAAACGCTCCATAAAGGACCTGTAAAATACATGGAATAATGCCCATGTGTGCGATTGCTGCGGTGTCACAGGATGCTGTTATCTGCTGGCTCGCAGGAGCAAACGTGGTTGTACACATGGCAGCATATGAAAGACTGGTGCCCTGTGCCACAGTCAGGAGCTATAAAAGTCATGATGAACCTGACCAAACCAGAATATTGGGCTGGTGACCTGAACTTCTCTTCTTCCATTGACTTAACTGATTAATTCCATTGACTTTAAAATCCCCAGCCAGCCCTTCTCAAGCACTTTTCAACAAGTGCAGGTGCATGCTTCACAAATACATAGTTCTTTATCCCCATGGCTTAGTATGGGAAGATGTGAGTTATAACTTAGTATCACAAGCAGCTCTGTTTCTGGGTCTCTAGCCTCAATTTGTGGTGGGACTTCAGGTAATACAGCTTTCCTCAGAGGTTCCTTCAGCTTTTAGTGGGCAATAGCAACAGGGGAAGTCAGTAATCTGGGACCTACTACTTCTTATGTGACAGGAAGTGAGACAGCTTGGGTCACATTATCAAAGGTGTCCCAATTTGTAGTTAAAGGCCCAGCTTTTCGAAAGTGCCAAAGCAGGTGAGATTTCTGACTTTATTGATTTTAATGGGAATCTGACCTTTCATATGAACTGCTGCATGTTGCCATCTGTGATTGCTACCTAACATCTTGCAACACTTTTAAGTACCACGTGGCAAGATTCTCTGGAATCACACATTCACCCTCAAAACGTTTGGTAGTTGCACTCCTGTGTTGAGAAACTACAGCAGTCAGATGAAGAGAGATGACAGTGATGATTTTTTAAGGGCCTAAGAAATTCTCTAGCACATTAGAGCAGTTTAAGTAACTATTTTTCTACTGTTTTTTGTCGTTATTACTTAAAAAGCAGAAGATATAATTCTGCAAAAGGGCAAAACGGCTGCTTGATTTTCACAACAGTTAAGCATAGGCTTAATGTTAAACACGCACTTAAGTGCATTGCTGCATGAAGATGATCAGCTAAATAGGACTCTGATATTTTCTCAAAAATACGTGTAAATAAGACCTTTAATATGTGATCTGCTCAAGCTGCTAACTAAATCAGCTGAACACCACTTCTTGGATGTGTGCTCTGAAGTAGACAGTGCCTGTAATGTCCATCCATACAAACGGCTCCCTTCTCTTTCCTGAATGAAAGGAGAAGCCTATTTCAGCTTACAGGGTGATGCCAGTTGGAGCGATGAATGCCTAAAATGGGCCTGTGTTACAGACTATGTCTCTGATTTGGTTCTAAATCAGTTGTTATGAAAAGAATTTACCTTTATGAAAACGACTAAATGAAAATGTGCAATTGCGCTTTGTGAGGGAGATTGAAAAGGAAGCCCAAAATAGCCAAGGACTGCATCTCAGTATGGCTGCTGCTGTCCTTGTAATGACCTGGATAAAATGTGTATGGTTGAGTGTATAATTTTAGGGGGTATTCTGGCAGTAGTAGAAGACCTTTTAACATGTTTAGACTTCGTAAAAAGTGCTAAATGTTACTAGGGGTGGTAGTTTCCCAGTAAGGAAAAAATATCACCGTGCAAAATTCAGCAGCATTTGTCATGCTTGTCGTTTCCATTATTGTTTTTGTTGTCAAAAGTCAAGTTTGATTAGGAACTTTCTAGGCACGCTACTGTACCAGACACAGGGTACAATAATGTGCATGGTGCAGTTTTTTTCAAGCTTTACCCAGGGAATTTCTAATTCTCATGTTAACTAAAGTGAGAAGAATTTYTCTAAAGCTGCAGAGATCCTTTAATACAGGGCAGATATTGTTCTTTTCTCTGTAGGGCAAGGAGAGTCCTTGAGTACCACAGTGATGGGTGAAGATCAGTTGGCCAGGTAGAACGTTTGCACCATCTCATACAGAGTCTAGCTCCTTGGGGCTCCTGCCAATAGTTTTGGAAGGGGTGGAGGAATACCCCTGGGTTTACTGGCCATTTCCTCTGCTGATCCAGACGTGGCAGAAGGGACATCTCCTCCCTCCACATCTCCCTGCCGGGCAGCCCAGCTGCTCACAGCAGCTGCTGGGGCTGCCACAAGCAGGGGATGCTGCTTTGGCCAAGCAGCCTGGTGGCTGGAGGTGTAGGAGCCTGTTTCCAGGACTCATTAAAACAGCTTTTCACAGCTTCCAGGACTCCACTCTTTCCAAATCTGGTGACGCTTTTCAGTGGGAGGATGAGCTATCAGTCGTCATGGGACTAACGAAACCCCAAAACAATGAATAAGCCTTGACAGTAAAGCAGCAGCAAGCAAGTCAGGTCCTTTTTTAGCTTTCGGTAGGGAGGCTTTGAAGCTGTGATCCAGCACTTAACAGGCTCTGGTGGTATTTGCTAGATTTGCTGTGCTTTGGGTGCAGTAAATTGCAGCTTCTCAAATATGCCACATCAGTGCCTTGAGTTTCCTCCTGCCCCATAAAGGAAGAAGCAGCGTGGTGGGTAATGATAACACGGAGCTGTAAAGAGCATTCAGAAAGGTGCTGTGTTGCTGTCGTGAACTGGTGGAGATGAGCCTCTGAGACTTTGAATGGTTGTTAAAGTAGGCAGAGACAGCAGAGAAACATGAGCCAGATTGGTAGCTTAGCCTGTGCTGTAGCTTAGCCTTAGTCTGTGCAGGCAACTGTCTGAGGCTTCCTCCCCGGGAGCAGAGGACATACAATTAAGTAACAGCGATGGTGCTGTTAATGTCCCGTCTGGGTGCACATCAGAGGGAGGTCATGCAAATTGCATGAAAAGTCTAGTTCAGATGAGATATCATTACAGCAGGCAGTTACCACTGTGTGAAACAGGCTCTTGACTGCCATGAAATAGGATTCTTTGTAAAGGTTTAACATCTAAAGCCCAATCTTACAAAAGCATCCAAGTGAGTAAATGTGGGACTATATCTAGCATGAAGGCTTACCTGCTCTGAACTAATTGCAGGATCAATATTAAAACATGAATCACAGTTTTGTGCAGTTTGTATCAAGAGTAACAGAAATAAATCAAGCAGTGCAGAGTATTTAATCCTCTAAGTGCTCAGGAAATGTATATTATTCTCTGTGTCAAGCAGCAGTAGGAATTCTTAACTATATTTTGTGGGATGGCAAAACTGCGGCCAAAAGTCCAAGTTCCTTGCCCAGATTTGCAAAAGTGGGATTATTCCCAAGTTCATTTTTCTATAATTAAGGGTGCCTGGTTCCCTCCTGGAGATGTGTATCCCACATGCCCACTCTGACCTTGCAGCGAGGCAGCCAGGCTGGAAGACTTTCCTTCTCTATCAGCAGCTTTGGGGCACACTGCATCCCAGTGCCTCCATCAAAATGGGGAGGATGCCCTGTGGTTGCCAATTCTGCTCGGGTGTTTGGTTTCATTATCTTTGTGCTCACCTGATTCACCTTACTTTTGTTTTAGTTTATTCTTTTTTCTCTTTTTGCCTTTAACTCCCCATGTTACAGTAGATCCTGTCCCCCAGCCCTTGGTACTGTCCCTTGTTGCATCTGCTGCTGGAGGACCATAACCTGGGAGTGCTTCCTGCTTCTCCAAAAGCTGGCGGGGGCGCAAAAAAAGTCAATTCCACTTGTGTAACTTCCYGTGTTTACCAGACACTGGGTCATGTGCGATGTGCTCCTTCTGCCTGGAAGAGAAATCTGCCTTTCAGGCAATGCTGTGGGAGGGCCTTTTCCAAGAAGTGTGATGGGAACTTCTTGAGCTCACCATGTCAGACAGTGCAGAGGGCTTAACCCTGTCTCTCAGCACTAACCCCAGAGCTATCTGGGCCTTGTTGTCCAGGAGTGCAGAGTCCTGGCCTCATTCTAAAAAATTCAGAATTTTATTTGCATTGTCCAAAGCATGCTCAGAATGAAGATGCTTCCTTGTGAAACTAAAGGATGGCAGTGAATACATTGTGCTCAGAGTATTGGGTGGTGGGGGAGGTCAGGCAACAGAGGATGGCATTTAGAAAAGAGGGTGTTATTTAATGATACTGCTGGGATCTCAGTTATGTGGTCACCTCTGAGCAGGACTGTGTGTTAGAATGGGTCTGTGCAGTTATTCCAGTTCTGTGCTTGTGTCATTCTCTGCACTTTCAATTTGCTTCTAATTATATAAATAAGTGTTATAACATGGATCTTACTGGCATTATTGGATAAACAAGGGTTAATTAAAAGGGGCATGAGGTATCAGTCTTTCAGACAGAAAGGAAAGATTGGGGGGTCCCTAAAGAAATGCTATTTTATCTAATGTCAGCTTTGTGAACTGCATCCAAAGAGCGTTTATTTTTCCATTKGAGATTCTACTTTCCTCACCTCATTTACCTAAGTATTCTTAAAGGCAAAGACTTGGTAAATTGACTTTGGATAATAAGAGACTGGGATTAGTAATCGATGGTGTGTCTGGGTCAACTGGCTGGAACTGGGGAATTGTCACCTTCTGTGACTCCCCTGACATCGTACATGGCAGTGTGATTGGCACTGACTTACAGCCTAGATTACTCCTGTGGGTCTATAAATCATGCTGCTCCTGTGCTCACGTCCTCACCAGTTTTCCAATAATATCTCCCAAACTCCTTCTCCACCCACTTACTTAGCTGCTGAAATATCTGGGCATAATGTTTAAAACCACTCACGCGTTCCTGCAGCAGAAAGGTCCTCCTAGGACTGCTGGGGAAACTTGCCAGTTTGAGAGAGGTTATCAGAGCCCAAAAGCAGCCTTCAACCTGAGTTATTGTGTGACTAAATTAATTTTTTTTTTGCATTGTAAAGGTTTATGTGGAGCCAGGTAAAGTCTTCGCATTCCTTCTCTGCGGGTTCCACGGGTTAGCCGCACTGCACATCATTTGATCACTAATCCTAATGAAATGCCAAACTCACTGCTTGCATCGCACTTTGTGAACATTGCTTTAGGCAAATAACTTCACCATACTAGAAAGCCTAGCACATTTGAATGCATGAGATTTTTAAAATCAGCTCAGATTAAAATGGTGGCCATCATCAACTATTTTCCCTCATGAAAACCAAAAAGGCATTTAAACTCAGAAGTGTGTCAGTATGTAAACCAAAAAAAGTAGCTTTTTAGAGCAGAGAGAATGCAAAGTTTGTGTTTCTAACAGTGAATAAAGAGAGCCAGGCTCTGGACTCTGGCCCAGAGAGCAACCGCCATGGCACAGCTTGCATCCACATAGCTCACCCTCTTGCCCTCCCAAATGGGACGGCCGRATCCAAACCATCCAGATGGTGCCAGCTCTGGGCAGACCCTTGCACCATGCCCAGGGATAGGGCTGAGCGGCATCTGGCAGCACTAAGCACTGCGCAGGACAAGTGCGGAGATGGGTCCATGCCGCCCGGTTGGGAACGCAGAAAGCACAGGGGCAGAGATGTGGCTGAACAGACTCACCTGCTCGCTCATGTTTTAGAGGGCCATGACAGATGGAGAGCAACCAAATGCGAGCGATGCAGTCTGTGGCAGCCAGCGCAGAGCCGCCCCAGGTAGCTCTGCACTTGCTGGCTTGCCTGAGATGGGGACGGGTGGCTGCAGGGAACCCCACCTTGAGCCTTTTACGACCTGAATCGCTTTCAGGTGAAAAAGGCTGACATATTAATGCACTGAATTAGGCAGCTTTATCAAGTGGTCTTGGTATTTAACCTATTTTAACATGACCATGCAGCACATGACATACTAGTGATAAAGTAACCTGGCCACCACTACCTTCTAGGAGAGACCAGAATAGGAGATACCCTTCCAATTACCCCAATTCTTGCTATACTGTTGAATTATTTGAATCTAAGAAACTCTCTCTGCCAGCCAGCTGAGAGCATGTGGGTAGCTAACAAACAGGGCATGAAGGGGCGTTCAGAGTAGCTGCCGGAGAGGTGAAACCTGCTGTGGAGTCGCAGTTACAAGAGGTGAGGCATAGTGAAAGTCTGGTTTAATTACACACTCCAACACTGTGGTCATGGACAACATTATCTTAGAGTTAGGTTCTTCATTCTATTTTTAACAAAATACTCATTAAGTCGTGCTAATTGACATGAGTCCTGAGCAGACAGAAACAAATGAAAACAGTCTGGCAACCTGGCTGCTATCATGCGTTGGTCTGTCCAGTCCTGCCTCACTGTTCATCGACCTCACACTGGGGGGATGCCAACGATCAACAGGGGCCGGGGTGTTTCAAGGATCAATTCTATGTATTTCACTATTTATGCTGCCTGTCATCTTTTTTTCTTTCTTCTTCTTCTTTTTGCAAATCAGCTGAATTCATTTCTAGTACCTGTTTCACTTACATTTTTATTTGCTGACTTGTCTGGGCAAATGATGGTTTTGGAGAGCCAAGCAAAATAGAGCTGTCCTCAAGTCAACTGGTGGTGAATAGATTTTGTATCTGGCCTGGTGGATTTTCATGAGAGTTTTTCAGCCTCGGTTCCTGTTTATGTCTGTAGGAGTTCTCAGCTTGCTTCCAGGAACAGAATTTTGTACAAACTTAATGTTTTTTGTTTAAGATAATCAGTATACTGTATTTGTGGTATGTCCATAGCTGAAATGCAAGTACTGGATGAAATATTTGTATGTAATTCTGAGGGTAGGAACCTGACAGCTTTAGCTTTGACCTTTCAATTGGACCTGTAGTCCTTAGGACTGACTGTCAGATAAGTGGTTGCTTTGGTTTTAAATGAAGATTTTCATCCTAGGCACATAAGTTTAAATTTCATCTTGAAACATCTTAACCTGGCTGTGGGAAAGTGAGTGCTCAGTACTTGCTGAGAATTAAGCTACTTTAATTTATTTTATATTGATTTTTGATGGTTTGTTAGCCACTTTTAAAAATATAGGCCATTATCTCTTGCAGTGTAAATACTGTAGAAAATGTCACATTTAATAAAAACTGTGACCTCATTCTGAGCCTTATTTCAAATGAGTTTCATTATTTTACTCAGTATATTATTTATTCATGTATTCAGTCATATTTATTCAGTGAAGGCAGGGATATTTTGATTAATTCAGAGACTAAATGCTCTGTACTTCACATGCAAATTGCCAAAAAAAAAAAAAAGAAAAGGTAAAACTCTTTTTGTACTCCAAGGGCTAAATGCATCATCAGGATGTAATGAATGCTGCTGCTTGTGTGCAGTCGAGGGAGGATTCATGTTATCATGAATCTCTCCCTGTGGTGGTTATTATTATAGCAAAAATAAAATCCAACACACAGGTTATATATCTGCCCAATGTTTATTTACAGACCCCATTTAAATCGGAAGAAGAGTAAGTGGTCAGATGAGCCCTGTCAGTTACTCAATTAGGTAGTAGGGTATGATTCCAGTATTTCCTTGCTATTATTCCTRTCTTTCTGCCAGCTTTGCCTTCCTCAGTTGAAATGTTATAATACTAAAAAAAAATCCTGTAAAGTGAGAGAGCTGGGATTTCCAAAAAGTGCTTGCCATTTCATAAATTAATTTCCCACTCAAGTGGGGAATTAATCGCCCTGACCTGACTTCAGTGGGAGCAGAGCTTAGGCTAATTTAAGCACTTTTGGAAATCCAGAGGGGTAATATGTTGTAAAGTTTGCACAGCTCAACAGTGTATCCAGGCACCAGTAATTTGAGCAGGGTAGACAGTAAGGGGCTTTGGATCAGACATGTTATTTTCAACTAAAATCGCTCAAAGATTTTCCATAGACTTGCCTTGGCTTAGAAGGAGGGCCAGTGCATTTGGCTTCTTTTGTTCTTAATATACATTTAAGGCAATATATATACTTTCTCTCCGCTCAGTGCTGCTGCTGAGAGTCAGCACGGATCAGGGCATTGCCTGACCCTTTTGCACGCGTCCCACAAAGAAACCCGCTTTGCTGTGACCAACCTCGGCTGAACCAGCCAGCTCTGCTTGTTGAGCGTGTAGCGGCGACATGGGCTTTTCCAGCTCACGTGCCGTCGAGCCAGGGTTAGTGCCCAGATGCCCGGGGGACGGGAGCCCTTACATTGCATGCTCACAATCCCCGCCGTTTCCCCAGACCGTCCTGGGGTTCCCGAATGGAAGCGGGAAGCTGGCGTCGCCTTGCAGATGAATTTTGTGACGTGATTCCCGATCCGGTTTCCTGTCTATTAAATTGCACCCCCTGCATTGGACATGTTTGAGCCGTACGCTGAATGCTTCCAAGCAGTGGGCTCGCGTGCAAATGGCCATTAATGTCTCCGGCGTGAGGCCCGATGGCATATCTCACCCCGGCTGTTCAGTTTTGGTAGGGCCCTCTGCATGCATATGCCTGGAAAAGAGTCCAAGGTAGTGGAAAGCCAGGCCCTCCTGACTGTGAAATGTTATGCAGAAAGACTGATAATGGCAAAGACCAACCATTTTCCTGAGTGTCTGCCAGAGAGCAGCTTTTCAAATTTCAGGGCAACAATTTTGTTCTTAGATCTGTACCGATCTTTCTCTCTCATGCTCTATTCAGTCCCCAGGAGGGATTTCCACTGACATTAAATGATCTTCTCTGCATTATGGATCTGAAAGCAGAATATTTGTGCTCAGATTGAGAGCCTGCATAGACACAAAAATATGATGGTGTGCTGCAACCTTGTACAAGCGTCTGCTAGAAACAGTAGCCTTTTGGTTCTGGTTCTCTGTAGATCAGCCATTAAATGCTACCCTAATGGTTGCTGCATTCGTGGGGGCAGCACAAGGCAGTATTTTATACAGTAATTTTGTACTGTAATATGGAAATTAATGTAATTGTGTAGTATGGAAAATTCCAGCAAAGGATCCTCTTTACTACCATATGGCCTCCCTAGTGATACATTTTAAAGACATACTGCAGTTCATCTTAATCCAAAAGTGCAATCAAAGTGGCAGATTTCTTTTCCAAAGTTCAAATTATTGGACTTTGGAAAGGGCATTTCTTTTTTATTAAAAATATCTGTATTTCTGAATTGTATTTAACAAGATTCTGCATTATACTAATTATTTTTGAAATATATGAAGCTGTCTAGCTAGCTAGCTAGCTAGCTAGCTGTCTAATAACAGACTCCCTAAGTTATAGTATAGAAGTTTGTAGTATACATCAGTCTGCTAAGGCAGAAGAGCTGAAATGAAAAGTTACTGGGTGGCTTTCATCAGAGATTGGCTTTACCACCTGACACAGAGCTGAACTCTTGGTCTTCCATTCGTTGCCCACTGGATCACATGAAATGACTCTGACTTCAGTGGGTGCAGGTTTATCCATGAATGCTGGGCCCTTAAAGAAGAGGATATTCATATCTTTTTTGTTCCCCTTTGTTCCCACCTTTCCCTCTACCCATCTCGCTTTATATTTAGCATGGAAGTTATCTGGGCAGAGATCATTTCTTCCATTTCAGTTTATAAAGCTTAAGTTTATTTTATTGGAACAGCACTCTGTGGTCTCAGTTAGCAATCAGCCCTTCGTTGTTCTGGACATTACACAGACAAAACAGGAAATTCTGAATTCCTTGAAGTCASTTTGAGTTGTGACATTAACTTCCATAGGACCCATGATCTCAACCACAATCTTCTTGCAGTGAAATGTGGACGTGCTAAAACATTGTGCTGCGCTTAATTCCAGTTTTGTCAATGGCAGATCCATTTTTCATTGAGTGTTGAACTCAATAAGAAGATTGGAAAGCGTGATGCAGAGAACTAGAAATTGGGAAGTCTTTGTTTGGATTGTTTTGTTACTTTGGTAGATTTGCTGCTCACAAAAAATGGTGTTAATGACAGGAGACCAGGACTCCCATTGGGTGTCAAGCTTGGCTCTGACTCACCATGTCATCTTGAGCAAGTCAAATGTCGCGTTTGTTGAATGGGGATAATATTGACACACTTCACAGTGGGGCTGAGAGTTTGTAACTGCAGAGATCGTATACGTGCCTCCATAGACATAACCTGTCTGTTTGTTCATAGAAATCCCAAATGGAAGGATGGTGCTTTATGGGTGGATTACAGATGAGTCCAGTCTATTCATATTTTTGTTGGTGCTAAGTTTTTCGGTGTACCATGTTGGGAGCACTATTGAGTGCTCTTACTTAATCTTTAAGCAAATGATGTTTTCTCTACCTGAAAGTCTTTCTACTTTAGATCTAGACGTTATGTTATGGTGACTAACTGTAACTTAAATTGCCGTTGTCTGGATTTAGCCTTTTGAGAACTGAGTCTGGGAATAGTCTGTGGTTTGTCTGCCTTGTTGAGCCACAGAGGGAGAAAGTTTACATCATGCCTGATGACCAAAGCCATAACTAGTAGAGTGGTTTCTTTGGTATAATTAGAGATTGCTTTTAGTTTTACTCACTTGTTATTTAAAGGTCCATGAGAGGAACTGATTTACAAGTCTTCTTAAACTTTGCATAAGCTTCATCAAAGCCACAAACATGCAGTAAGTGGGCCAGTAAAAAAGCAAAATGAGGATATCAACATATGTGTTTTTAAAGCACATCTCTGTAAATCTTCCATCCAAAATTGTTTGCTATTCTTCACAGTAGTTGTATAGCTATGAGTTGCTTATTGAATAGCTCTAGCATCCTTGAGAATGAAATTTTGTTGCATGAATAATTACAGAAAGTATTTTCTTGTGGTACTAATGAATCTCTTTAATTATGGCATGTCTATATACCCACCCTGTCTGATCTTAGCTGCAGAACTTTTTAAATCTCCATAAAGTGAAATGTTGTGTCTCTAGCTGCATTCCCATAATTTTACATATCCCTGAATTTTGTTTATTTTGTTAGTATCGCCTTAATTTGGCAGCAACCTGGTCAGATTGGCAGGTTCTGGAAAATCAGATGGTAGAAGGGGTGAAGGGCCAGTGAGTCACAAAAAGTCAGGCCTGATTTGCAGAGAAACGTTTGCGCACAGGATTTGGCCATTCCTAGGGAGCTGTACAAAGAGCACTGCTCCCTATATCTGCCTCCCACAGCTTCACAAGCTCCCACTCCTTGGAGGCCGGGTAAGCCCTAGCTAAAAGCTCAGGACCTCCTTGCGGGGCACAAGGAACAACCCCGGGCTACCGGAGACGACCCGGTACCTCCTGCTCCCACCCATCGCTGTGTGGAGCAAAAACGTTCGAGAGCCAGCACCACAAAAGTCATCAGGAGTCAAGCACAGTTTGTGGATTTTCTATAAAAAACTAATTATAGGCTTTATGACTAAGTGCCAAATCCATTTTCCCCTCTTCTGGGAGCCATTCAATAAACTTTATGTTCTGAGGTAGAGCGAAACTGCTGTAGTTTAATGTAGTGTTTTATTCATGTTCCCTGCTACTCTAACACCTGATTTTTGCTAATATCCCAGTGTGGATTTTCTTTTTCTTTCTGAATTACATTAATTAGCATGAAATGCACTGTGACCTGACATTTCCCTCTAGGGGCTCACTTTTTCTTCCCCAGAGAGAAGCCTGTATTTTCTGGAGCAAATATTTTCGGTATTTTCTGGTTCCAGATTCGTAGCCCAAATGGCCGCTGTGCAGAGGGTCTGAGCAGTTTGAATCTCTTTGCGGTATCTGCTACGTGCACCAGAAGTGCCCTGGGATGAGGATGTGCTCATTCCTTGCCACATCAAACACTCGTTCAAACATTGTCACCTGTGAGGAAGGGAGGCAGTAATTTATGTGGTTTCTGTAACTCTGAGCTTGGGGAACCAGGCTGCATTTACGTCATCTGCAGGCTTCCAGCTGGGAAGCTCTATCAAAAAAGAAATCAGTGCAGAAGGTAAAATTTTCAGATTATTAGCATCGATGTTGGTACTCCCTTTGCAAAACCTTTGGGCTCTGTTAGTGCAAGTCCTTGAGCTTAAACCAGAACAAACCATGCCTAGAAATGAAAAGAACCATACCTAAAACAAAAACTCCATCCCAGAAATGAACCCACAAAGAAACAAACTCAAAACTGAGATTGTCACAGTGGTTTTCATTCAGTCCTTTTTAACTGACCCATTTCCACATTCATGATCTTCTGGCTGTGGATATTTTTTAATGTTAAAAAAAAAAGATGGAAATACAGAACTTTAGCAGAGTATCAGAAGAAATTCTACTCAATGGAGAGATACTCTAGGGTTATAAAACAGTTTCCTCCCCCAAAGCAAACAGACTTTAAAAACAAGACTAGACAGCATACTGGATTTTGCACAGTGTGGTACTGCACGGCAGGAGGAGGGTTTCTGAGCAAATACATCTTTTTTAGCTCACACTTGTGATGGGGGGGGAAGATTTTCAAAGGCTGTCAGAAGCCATTAGTGGAGTAACTCCTGTATGCAACTTCAAAAATGATCATCTCCATAACGCGTCTGGTAACCTTCATTCCCCAACTGCCTCCAAGGCAGGATTTAGGATGCACCATCATTTTCTACTGAGCAAAGAAGCTGTTGAGCTAGTGGCAGTAAACCTCGGGACCTACAGGATTTCTCTGTGCCTCTAGGTGGGCAATGGGATTTCTTTAGGGCTTGATAGTGGTAGTTTCCAGCTCTTAAGAGGATCAGAAATGCCCGGAGGGTCTGGTTTAAAGCTCTTGGAAATCAAGAGGAATTTTTCAGTTTTGGATCAGGCCTATTGTCTGTATATTGTTTTCTTTCGACATTGCCTCATACAGAGGGGAATTGCGTTCTCAATGGTACAGAAGCAGATTGCAGGCTCTGTATCCTTTTTAATTTAGAACAACTCTGCTTTTATAGGTTTACGTTATCTCTTATTTTACTATAATCTTTTCTGCATTCTATAAATATTAATTCCTCAAACAGTCTCTTTTGTTTAGTAGTTTCCATCTATCACAGGCTTTTCTGTTTTCCTTTCCTCTCTTGTCCCACAGAGAAGTCATCCTTTGCCATCAAAAGCGAGAGCTTTTCAAAATAAGCTGTTCAGCCCAGAGACRTATGAGCAATATTTTACCATGTGTATTCTTTGTTTTCTTCTTTGTGTTCTTTTCCCATCACTTTCTAATGCCAGTGCCGGCCCTTCCACGTCCTGATTCACCTGCTTCCTTGGAGGCGATTGTTATATTTTAAAAATCCATTTCCCCACTCTTTTCTATGCTATCTTTCAGGGACAGACATTTTAGAGTATGTACATGTTTGTGCCAGTGTTGAGGAGACGTGAAAGGCTGCTTTAACTGGATGCTATTTAAACCCAGAGAGTTGTTCCCAGGCAGCCTGAGGAACGGTAACAAGCCTGATTTTTTTCATCGGATTGCTCCAGCCACTCATCTTCCTTCATACTTCCCTTCACCTTCCCTACCATGTTTCTAGTTGTTTTTAATGCAGGTGAATAAGAGGTGGTAGGCTAAAGCAGGTAGGCTGTAATACTGCATTTAAGCTGTAGCCACTAAACAGCTTCTTACAAATAATGCTGCCTCTCCAAATGGGACTGTTTTGGCTTAATATTGTCCACCTATTCTAGATAAATTGTGTACCTCTCATATCTCTGTTTCTTGCAGTGAACCCAGCACTTTTCCAGAAAAACAATTGCTGCTTTTTACTTCTAGCCAGGTCTTTTACATATCCATGAACCTGGTATTTTTTTCAGCAACATATTGTTTGACTTCCAGGGTGATGCAAACTCAGATTATTATATTAAAAAAAACAGACCAGCAAATGTAACACTTCTTTGTTTGTACTTTACAAATTAAGTGATTTTTTTATCATGGTGCAACRTGTTGGAGTGCTCTGACTTTCCTGAACGTCGATGACTTTCCATTAGATCTCAGTGACATATTTGATAACTGTTTTGATAAATCATGAACTGCATGTATTGTTGCAGTTCCTGCTATACATTTTCACAACAAACAATGCCAATTGTCCCTTAATAATTTTTCCTAGTCACCAACTTGATATGGAAGTTACACCCAATGGTGACTCTCACAAGTGTTGGTCAGGAGAGAAATAATAAAGAGGAAAAGATGCAAGTCTAAACCAAACATTTTGGCTACCCGAACACTAGTATCAGCAGATTACTTTACTTGCACAATTTCCTAACCTGAATTTCAAGACTGCACTTTAATCCATTTATTTAACTTTATGTAACTAGGAGGACTAGAAAATTCAGGAAGGACAAATATTTAAAAAGAACTTATTCTGAAATTCCTCCAGGCAAGTACTAGGAACCAGGGCTGAAAAATAAGCCCACTCTCCCCCCCCCCCCAAAAAAAAAAAAACAAAAAAAACAAAAAACAGCAGAATCGCAGCAAACTGAAACAGCTGGTAGCATTGGGTTGGCTTGCCTGAAATGTGCCAGGTCTGCGCTTTACAGGGGCAGCTGCTGCACCTGGGCAGGGAAGAGGGTTGGGAGGTGAAGACAGGGCTCAACCGGTGAGAAAGGTAGAAAAATGCAGCACTACTGCACCAGTTCTTTGTGGCTTGGTTCTCACATCTGGAAAGCTGGGGTAATGTCATGTGCTTTGAAGTTTACAAATGGAAAAAGACCAGATAAGTACTGAGTGTTATTTTTATCCCAGACCTCAGTCTGCAATAGCGGCTCCAGATGCAACTTCAGGAGGAATTATCCATCCTGCCAGCACCTGCAGATCCCTCTGCAGTTTATCTGAGCTTTATTTGGGAACCAGCAATTATTCCCATTAAATGTGTGCATCTGTTGCCCTGAGTCCCTAACGAGGCAGATCATAGCTAAAATATGCCCAGATTTTAAGGCACTCAGGACTGTTCCACTACCTTGCTGTAGGGGACAGAGCGATCTCATAGTACTTCTAAGGAATTGTAATTCTGGTCTATGGTGGAACTCCCAGGACTTATGGATCACAATGGGTCCAGAAAAGGTAAGTGAGGAGGGGAGGACAAGAGGGGACCAGTCCTGCCGGCAGTGTTGGAGTGGGTGAAGAGGGGGCAAAAAGTGTTATTAGGCCAATGGGTAACAGAAAAAGAAAGAAGTCCTTTTTTTTGCATGTGCAGGCTTTGCATATCCTAGCTGACTGTTCAGCAGTTCAGTTTTGCTCAGCTAATCCTGGCAAGGATTTTCTCTTCCTGGAAACGGTGTAGATGAACCTGGAGCTTATGTGCTCAGGTGGTCCTTCTCTCACTGGAGAAGCACACAAGAGAGCAGGAATCATTAAAAACAAACTTGGAGCAGATGTTCTGCATCAGGTTTAAACTAGTAGTGTATGGTAGCTGCTTTATCTTAATCTTCTAAGTACTATGTGTGTTTTGGAGCAGTCTCTTACTCATCCTGTTTAACATTCATGCTTTCCTTTGAAAAATGTTTGCATCTCCCCCCTCTGCTCCCAGCCCTTCATGGGTTTGAAAGTTCAACTTGAGCTCGAGCGGGATTGAGTGCAGCCTGCAAAAAAGACACTGGGGGGGTGGTGTGGGGGAGGTTAAATAAAGAGCAGCTGAGGCAAGCCAGGAAACAGCAGAGAGAAATGCAAGTGAAAAAGAAATTCAGGCAGAATGAAGGGCTGTGGATAGCCTTAAAACAACTAGGACTGCCTTGGACTCCATATAACGTTAAGCAGTGGCTGAGAGAACACAGCAGTGTTGAAAATATGAGTCAGGGGCCTTGACCATTTCTGAAGAGCTCTGGTGGGGGAGGCTGAAGGTGTGGGGATACGCTTGCATGAGGAAAGATGATGGTGAGGTGATAGAAGAGAGCACTCAGGAGGAGGGAAGAAGTTGAATAAAATTAGTTTGTTCCTGGAAACAGTGAATCCCACATACTGCTTTCCCTTGTGAACAAAGCTTATTTTTAAACAAACAAACCCTGAGATAAAGTGAAGTTATGGAACAGAGAAAGAACGTCTGAAAAACTGTAGGAGGAGTAGAGAAGAGGCTTTGCAAGGCTTCCCTGCTCTCAGAGAGGCACCTGCCCGTGCTAGCTGGAATACACAGCAGTTGGAAAATACACATGGGAATGGATTATGGAATTGTATATAGGCTTGCAGGCACCCGATCAAAAGCATTTAAGTGTGGCCTTTGCAAGTGGGACCTTCACATGGTGACCTGCTCCACATAGTATTCACCTTTGGAGGGACTTGAAAACAAGAGGAGATAGGCAGGCATCCACAAAATAAGTTTTGTATCCGAAATGCAAAAATAAATGGTTCAGAGCAGGTGGATGCCTTTGTTAGCTCGCCTCTCTAGGTCAGCCGTGCTGACGCATCTCATATAAAGCATGATATGTTCAAAGAGCAAAAGACACCATTAATTGCCAGCATGTTTATGAGAGACTTTTGTGCCATGGGGTGAAGGGCACGGTGGCCTTCAGCACCTCTCTGTGCCTTGCAAAGATGGGTCCTGCACCAGGCAATGCTGAAGGAACGTTGCCGTGATTTGGGGGAGGAACCATTAGCTCTTCATCTGTATGGATCCAGTGGGTGGAAGTTACTGCACAGAGAATTTAAAATGACAGATCTCTTAGCTGTAAACTGTAATTTAGGTGTGCTTCTCCTGTCAGGAATATCAGATATTCCAGCACTATGTGAACTTGTCACTTTTCCCCACCGCTGAATCCATGTCAGCTGAAAACTCTGGTAAAGGACAAACTCTGTTCAGTGAGTGAGTGATTCTTAGCCTAACTGAACTACAGAACAGCATCAGCTCCCAGTGTTTCTGAGGAGTCACCAGGCACCTTTGCCACATTGACTGAAATCATCAGAAGATGATAACAGTTCCTGGGACCAGCTACCGCCTGGCCGTGTGGACCATGGCTGCTTTTCAGAGCATGCCGCTAAGCAGGAACTGCAGCAGCACATGCTTTCCCCTACATCTTGCTACTGAATTTCTTCAGTCCCGCCAACTTGCACGTGAGGGTGTCTCTCAGTGCTTAAGTACTGCCTGGAAGTACCCACGCGCCCTGGTCTGTGACTGACGTTGGCCACCTGGGTGCTTATTGGTGGCACCATTGGGATGCTGAGGAGGAAGGTGTATATGTGTATGCATGCATGCATGTACAGAGAGATGTAGGTATGTATTTTTTCCCCCAGCTTACCAGCCTTATTTGTTAAACAAGGAGAAAATAGGTAGCTTCCTTTGGGGGGGGGGAGGGGGGAATAAAAAGCCCTGAGAAAATGCTAGCAAAACTAGGCGAGCAGAAGCGAGTGGATAATGACAGCCAGGCAGTAGGTCCCCCCAAAAAGTACCTTTCCAAGGCCGTAACACTGAAAAGCAGTACGGTGAGGGTAGACCACCAGACGCTAGGGCTTACCTGCGTTGAAGGGGAGGCTAACGTGCTGGCAGTTTAAGGGAGAACGCACCCCTGTCCCGCAGAAGGAGCCACGCGGGAGATGAAACAGCGCTGGCCCTGTGTCGGGGACAGAAGCTGCCCTGTTCCCCCTCTGCAAAGGAGAGGACACATTTCCATTTAGTGCCGGCTCTTGGCTCCGGTCGTGCACACAGCTGAATGCCTGGACTCACTCCTGGCTTTCGAACCGTGCTCCTTCGGGCTGCAGGAGGAGGGCTGGCACCCTCCCCTCGGCCGCACGGGGGGAGAAGGAAGGGGAATGAGGGGGCGACGGGTGAAGGGGCTGCCTCCGCTCACTCTTGGTCACCTCGGCGCTCCCAAACATGACCAGCGCCCACCTCGCGCTGCAGTTATCCCGGGGGCCGAGGACACAGGAGCAGCGAGAAGCAAGCCAGCCTTTGACCCAGAGCAGTGGAGGGAAGCGGTCTAGGGCTGGCCAGCATTCAGGCTCGGGGAAAGGAGCAGAGCGCCAGGAGACAGCGCTTGGCTGCAGCCAGGGGACGCCGGAGCGGATCGCGAGAGCGATAGCGAGGGCTCTGAGTGGCCCTCGCTGCTCATTTTCTTCAGGAAGTTTGCAAGAGAAGAAAGAAAGGGAAAAAAAAAAAAAAAAAAAAAAAAAAAAAAAAAAAAAAAAACTAACCACATGCAACTTCTTTCAGGGGGTAGTTGAGCAAACGGATTAAAAATAAAAAGTAGCCATTTAAAGTAACACTGAGAATTTGTTCTTCTATTGTAAATTAATGTTTAGTATGCAGTCCCTAAATGGATCTGTTATTAGGTGAGACAGAGAACGCTTAGAAATCACAGTAAACAGCTGTAGAGATAAGGAAAATTAGCAAGGCATCACACTATTAATTGTACCTTCCAGTTGTCTTCATCACTGATGAAAGTTACTTTTAACATTGCCCTTACTCTCCAATGTCAGAAGGCTTAATGTGGCAATTCAGAGGCTTAAAAATACAAACAAGGCACTTTTAGGTTTGTCAGGATTTTAAAAGGTTATCTCAGCTTTTTTTTTTTTTTGCTGCTGCTTTTTTACTGCTGCGTTGAGGTCTCCCTCACTGCAAGTCAGAGAAACCCAGGGAGAGGCAAAGTTTCCAGCAAGGACCGGTGGTCGGGTTTGCAGAGCCGGTAAATGGTGTCGTTGTGCGCAGCTGGCGTTGTGGATGGAGCACGCTGGCATTGGAGAAGAGGTGTCCGTGGCCAGCCGAAAGGGCAGCCTTATGCAGATGCTGTTTGCTTCCTCAAGAAGCCAGGGGTGAAGTCATTTGTCGTCTGCTACTGGCAGTGCATTTCTTTTAGGGCACAAATACTGAAACGTCTTTTTGTAACAGAATCGGAAATTCTTTCAGAAGCAAACAAATCCCTCTCCTGTCTTCCATGGTGCATCTTACACTTTGGTCCCTTTTTGGGCCTAACCCTGGCAGGGTTTTGATTGGACTGAATAACTGCTGCTGCCGTGTTTGGGGCTCAGCATTCCTGAGGATCAGTTGCTGATATTTATCTCAAGGTAGAAGAAAACAGATCTATGAAGCTATTGAAAAAACAGACTTTCCACTGTGAACCCCGAATCTTATTTCTATACCACTTCATTCCACTGTGGAAAGCTTTCCTGGGAAGCCTATTGTAATTAAGTCTATAAATGGATGCTAGCATTTTAATAGGAAATTAATTATAAGAATTTTGTCTTTTCAAGCAGGGGGCCATCTGGTCCTTTTTGTACAGTAGGAGAAAGGTGAAAAAGCAAAGTGTGCTCGCAGTTTTCGCTTAACTGTAATTAAGGCTGTGGAGAAAGAGCAACTCAGGTTAGTGAACATTAGTGAGTGACATGTACAAATACACCACCTTGGAATAGCAAGGTTAAGTCTGAGCAAAATACAACCTCACAAAAGGAAAGTAAAAGAAATTCAATCTTAATTTGTGATGGTTTAGTAAAGGAAAAAAAATTGAATATGCAAAGGATTTAGGTATTTTACCAGTCTATCTCAGGATGAGTTCATTCAAATCATTACATTAAAAAAAATGAGACAGGCCAGGACTGAGATTTGAGCTGAAAAGTGTTCTTGTTTCTGCCGCTGACCTGCTGGAGGATGACAGGAATGCTCTCTTTTCTGTGTCCTCCGAACTGCTTGGAGGTGTTAGACATCCCGCTGTGTCCCACACAGAGAGCACCTACCCCTGTCTTAGGGGTTGGGGACTCAATGTATTGAAACACAGGATTATGTAATTCCCCTGTCTTCCAGCAGGTTACTAAAGCCCCAGAATTATATTTAAAGAAACCAGTTATGCAGCAACTATCTTCTGTTTTTCCTATTTGGGTTTCAAAAGCTTTGTAACAATACTGGTACATAGCACACTGAGTTAAAAATTGGAAATGTATTACCCTGATTTAGCATGGGACCGAGAAAATTGTATTCAGTTAGAATAGTGGAGATCCTGCTGAGACGAAAATAAGTATTTCTACTTGACTGTATGACACCTAAGCTGCAACCCAGAGGTACGAGAGCAGGAGTTGTGTTAGTGAGAAATTCATTAACTTTGGATGCCAGGTCAGAGCTGTCTCAAGTGGGAGGGAAACCAGTGTCCTAGGCAACTCCGGGCACTCTCACTTCTTATTCTCTCTGTATTCTGTTCAGGGTCTCACGCAATGTCCATGATGGTGTCTAAGCACCTGTCAAGCCTCAGCTGTCGCTTAGTTTGATGTTGCATTTTCCTGAGGCAGATTTTATTATAAGCAGCAACTGGCCTCTCTGCTTGTGTGTTTCTGTAGCATTTGCTGAAATCCTTGTTGTTGAAGCATTTAAAGTACCTGGATTTGCAAAAATAAGCCTAGCTTTTGAGGAGAGTTTTTTTCCCTTAAATTCATGCGGAGTCCAGAAGCCACCATCCCAGGTTTGTGAAGCTTGAAGGACTCTCAAGGAGATGCCTGTCCACATGGCAGGAGCATTTAGGTCACTTCTGACACCTGTTCTTGGAAGTTTCTAATGCTGGAAATTCTTCCTTCTGTTCCAGCACAAACTTATCCTATTCTCTCCATTGGGATTTTTCCTGCATCTAAACCAAGTCTGTCTTGTTCGGGTCTATTGCTACTTACCCTAACCACAATGAATGTGGAGAGCAGATTACTTCCTTTCTCCTTGTGGAACTGTTTCTGTGTTTGTGTATTTTTGTGTCTACCTCATCCTGTTTCTCTCCTCCACTCAGTTTATCTCACCCCTACCAGCACAACTTCTTGCAACAGAGATACACATAAGTCAGTCTTTCCATTGTCTCCCTGATGCCAACTACATTAGAATGCAGTTTTTTATTCCATTTTTTAAGGGCTAGTCCCAACTCCACCCTGGCTGACTCCATGCGAGCCCAGTGCTCCTTCTGGTGCACTGTTTGCTGATGTCCATGGCATGCCTTTTGCTAACCAGTTCTCAAGCCTCCTCCTTGAAAAACCACATCTACGACTCCCAAGGTAGAGACTTAATAGCAGAATACAACAGCTACAAGTTACTCCCTTGGCTTTGAGCTTCCCTACAAGTGTTAATTCCCTGGGCTTTGATTGTCCTAGCTTGTGATTCATCTACACCTTGAACACAACCTAGAAGTTAGGAGATAAACAGTGGAAATCTCTTCAACCCAATCTCCAGGAGCCCGTAGCGCCTCAGGTGCAATTCTGCAAGCTCGTCCCTTTTTTTTCAAGCAGCTGCAGCCAGCAGTGGCGTATCTGTAGCAAGGGGCTTTCCAAGACAAGGTCAGTTGCAGTCAGCTCTTGCTCAGCCAAGAAGATATGAGTACAGCATCATACTCTTGGATGTGGTCCAAAAGTTGCTGTGCACACAGTTGTGTCCCACTGGGAGGGCCCCAATCCCTGTCCCCCACCGGCATGAGAGTGAACTCGCTCCTAGCAGTTGTATGTCTGTCAACCATCAATCAGTGTAGTATTTCCATCAACAGTGAAATGTGGGGGGCTCTGAAGGGCTACTTGAAGCAGCTTTAAATGGCCAGGGATTGTACTGTAGAGGTGAAACATCTAGGCCTGGAAAGCAGGATGGGTTGGATAGACCACAGTTATGTTACTGTCCATCACAACTGTCATGCACATACAGCGAGCATGCACTGACCTCCAGCGGGGCATGTGTGCTCATGTGTGTGCATGTTGGGGGTAAAGGCCAAAAAGTTTTCATTTTAAAATCAGATTCATAAGATAGCAAGATCTTTCAGCTTTTAATACAACCAGTGATTTATGACTACACTTAAAGAACGAGCCAGGAGCAGACAAATTCATCACATGCTGTCCTTTTCTGTCAGAGCAGGGGCAAGCCACTTCAGATGTGCAGGGCGAAGGCAGGCTCCCGGAGCAGAGCCTTCCCCGGCGGCAGACAGCACAGCACTCTCATCCTCACCCTTCGTGGCAGCTGCGATTCCAGCCCTGGATCTCATCTACTTGCTTTCACTGTGGGTCTGTGAGAAAAATGAATTGGATATCTGCCAAATTCCCTTTTTTTCCCCCCTCCCTTTCCACAGCTAGTTTAAGACACTGAGAAGATGACTGCAGAGTGCTCTTTGTGTGTGCAACTTCAGGCTCCAAACTTCTCTTCTATAAATTAAGTACCAAAAAACAGGCCGACATCAAGATTTTTTGCTTTAATTATTCCTAGCTCAAGGCTCTCTGTCCTTCCTGATGATTTCTTACCTCGCAGGTATATTGCACCTAAACTCAGTCACTTCAATTTTGTCTCTACTGTGTTTGTGAAGTTTCCCGTAGAGCTTTAGGATGGCAACACACACAGCAAGAAGCAGAGTCCTTGTGGGCTCAGTCACCCCACGTCTCTGCGGCCATATAGACAGACCGGCGGTCTTTCTACCTGTTCTTCATGGGGACTTTCAATTTGTGCTCTCTCCCTGTTCAAAACAGATGTTTTTCTGGGTGTGTACTTTCATCTTACTATTCCCAAGCCCTACTGACTGCATGAGTCCTTACGCTGGATAGTTTCCAGCAGGGAGCACGGAAATGGAAAGGCTTCTAAAGATGTTTGAGACTGTAGGAAAAAGTGTCACACTTCCTGAATCCATACCTATCCCTTATTGTCTGGTGGAGCCTTATGCTGATTAAAAAGCTGGGATTAACACACAGCTGCCATAATTTGGTGTCAGTCAGCACTGTAACACCTGTGCTAGGTGGAGAGCCAGTCTGTGATTTTTTTTTTTTTTTTCAAGGAGATTTTTGTATGGTTAAGTTCACTATAGTACTTTCTGTGCAGGAAAAAAGGGCGAGACTTAAATTCTCCTAGGTGTGAAGTTTTCCTAGGAAAGTATCTTCACCTGCATGTGTTTCTCCTGCTGGATTTTGACTAGTGTACTGTCGTTTCTTTCCTAGCACCCAAATCACTAACTGGACAAAGAGCGAATGCCAGAGTTGGTGGTGGTTAGGGCTGTGCCATTATTCAGATAATTGTCACCTCTGGTCCTTAAGTAATGCGGCTGCTGAATTATTTCACCCTTCCCTTCTGTGTCACGCACACACGTGTGAAGTGGGGTACCTGTAAAGGAAGAAGGAGGAGGGAATGTGTGAAGCAATTGAGGATTCTTGGCAATACAGTGCTAGCAGCTAATACGTGAGACTGTTTTCCCTCAAAAGCTTTGATGCTTTTTTTCTTAGCCTTCATGCATTCTGTATAGAGGGAACTGAAAGTGGTCTCATTATCTTCGGTTGCAATACAGAGAATTACTTGAAATAAATGCATGTATGGCTTTATCTTCTCTGTAGGGCAATAAGTTCAATGCATGAAACAGAGAAAGAAAAGCAGCTTTGTAATATTCAAGAATTTTCTTCAGAAGGTATAATTTGTCTGTAACATTTTCTGTCTTAGTACAAATGTTCCTAAGTTAATATTAGTTTTATTATCTTCTACTATCCAACCACTCTTTAGAAACATTTTCATAGTAAATTTGTATTCCAGTTTGTCTGTCTGCAAGTTGTTGGGGAAGGTGGTAAGCATTTCCATCTCCAGTAACACAATATGTGCTTTCTGGTCTTTTACTGGACTCTGAGCAAATGTTGATTGAGGTTTTGGTGGGGTTCTCATCTGAGTTCTGGGAATTTAAAAAAAAAGTTCAGTCAAGAATGATGCTATGAAATGTCAAGTGAATCAAAATGTGAAGGATGTTTTACAAAGCTATTACTTAAAAAAAGAATTATCACAGTCTAGGTCAGTTTAATTAAATCCCTTTTTCTAAAATTCTCTTACTCTTCTAGATTCAGTGTCTTGACTAACATAGCTATCATTGTCTGACTCTCATATATCTAAATTTGTAGAGTAAGAGTAGTAATTGTTTGTAGTGTGTTTGCAATGTATTAGCACTGTTGATGCTTGCAGTAACAAGTGCGAAACATTGTTAGTTCCCATTTGTTGTCTAATGCTGAACGTTTTTAAGAGAGCAGTCCAGAATTCACTGCATTTCCCAGCCATGCTGGGTATTCCAAAGCATAGCACAGCATTTCCACTAAATTAAACAGGCCCTGGAGCAGAAAAAAGAGGCTTTTTTAGAGCAAAGGTGTGAAGACACACAATAACCTATCTAGCAGGAAAACTTGTGAGTGCAAGAACAGTAGAGTGGCTTCTACTTCTGGATGGATTCCTGGAGCCACAGGAACAGGACTACAGTTAAAAAGAGGAGAGTCGGTCCTGGTGGTCTTTGTTTTCCTTGTAAAGCAATGTGTGCACAGGTGAAAGCAGCGTATAGATTAAAACACGTAATATCGAAGACCTGTAGAAGCTGTGATGACACACCTCATCTTTGGCTTGACTGGAGTTAAGCTTTCTCATTCTAGCTCTGCTGTAAGTTTTTTAAGTAGGTTCAGATTTGTCAGTAGGTTAAATAAAATTCGCACTTAGTAAACACAGATCTGTTTACAAATAGCGTCAGGTCAGATTTTAACATTAGCTATCAGCCTCTAAGTCAGCCTTATCCCGAGAAGGGCTCTGAATCACATCAGGGGCCTGTAACAACAAAACACTTCTGGAGCTAAGGAATCCTGTGTCTATACCTGAACAAAAGAGGTTTTTTGAGAAATCCAGTTGTCCACGTATTAGATTTACCTTAGAATATATTGCAGAATATACATTCGGTATATATAGAATATCTACATATAGAATATTTATAACAAATAGGGTAATTATGGGTCCAAATTTTAAAAGCCAAGGGTTAAAATAATGCCTAAAATGTGTTTTTGAAACTTCAAGGCAGACCGTCAAGATTGCAAGAATCATATTCACACTTTTTATGTGAAAACAGGATTGGAAACCTGCTTGTGTATAACCTCATGCTCAAAAAAAACCCCTTAAGCATCTGGGAAAATATAAATACTAGCAAGAAACATTTTATGTATTAAATAACAAGCACCTCCTAAAACTCAGATGGTGTGGTTGAGGGGCAGGGGGAAGGAGAGCAGCTAATATTTGAGAGGTTTTAGTCAACCAGAATGTTAGTCTCTGTATATGTCATATAAATAGGACTGTTAGTGCCACCTATAGTTAGTCTGTCTGACACTTTTCATTTTAAGACCTTGTTTTCGGTGGATTGTGAGTCTGCTACACACACCTGAACAAATAGACCTCTGCTCTTAAGAAGAAAAATTTGGTGGAGATGAGCTCCCATGTATGCTAAGCTCAGCAATGCTACTGGATGGACACAACTTGGGGTGTTCAGCAGAGATACTGCTGGTTTTGATAGCTGGTTTGACAGTAGGTAAGGGGAGCGCCATGGCAACTTTCATAGTTGGTCTTGTAAGACAGAAACCAAACCTTCAAACACAAATGTAGCCAAAGAATTAAAGGCAGATGCAAAATTGTCATTTATGCAAAACCGAAGAGAAGGAAATAGCATTTAGCAGGGTTTGGGCCCCATGTATATGCCTGCRACCCCTGCTCATGATATCTATCCTGCTTATTCCTTAAGCCTCAAACTCATGTGGATACTTCTGTACTTCAGTCTGCCATGCCCGAAGGCCTTCGTAGCACTCGGGGTAGCTTATTTGTGAGCCTGGTTACAGTAATGTGCTGAGCTAGCAGCAGCTGCAGGCAGTGCAATAGAAATAAATAAAAATCCACCCAACAGCGGTGTGGGGGAATGCGTCTTTGCACAGTCATTCTTAAACAGAGGCCAAATTTAATGAACTTTTTTCTTTTGAGTGACACCTAGGAAGTTCCTTCCTTCTCCTATTAGAAAAGTGCTTTCCTTACAGATATCTGTGTGAATCGGAAGGATCTCTGCTCCTAGTTTGAAGTACAGTACTATCTTTGGAAAAGGCATTTTATTTAAAAACATCCTGTGATTCAATCTGAACTTGCTGCTTGACCATCAAGCTTGGAAAGGCCCTCAAAGATTATCTTACCCTGCTGTGCCTAAGCAGCCTGAAGAAAATACCTCCCATCTCATTACTGTGATTTACCTACTGGTAATAAACCTGCTGAATAACCTTTGCACATCAGGGGTTGATGGTTGTCAGTTAGTCAGCATATACATTTCTGGGCAGTATATTCTCACTACTGCAGTGTGGAACGACCGCCCTACACTGTGAGAAATGCCTGTCCTTTGGCGGGACCCGGTAGGATGCTGAGTGCCCTCCCCTCCTACAGAAACTGGAGAATAGATGATGCCTGGCATCTCCCCAGGGATGCCCCACTTCTCCCCAGATACGGATTAGCTTTGGAAACGTCTCTGTCAGCTTAACAGCTGACCGCAGGGCCATGCTCTGCTGCCCTTTGCAACAGGGCGTCCTTTAGGCATCACATCCGGTGCTAATTCCTGGCCATGGGCCTGTGGAGCTTACCTGAGGTAGCCAGTTCATGAGCCTGCAAAACGCTCAAAGAAAAGAAATCCACGTGAGCAGAATGCTCCAGACTTAGCTTTCCTCCCTCATTGTTAGCTTGGGACTGATGGAGGTGCCATGTTTCTGGTATTAGTGTGTCACCAGACAAGTTTTTTTTTCCTTTTAAATGCTTCCTGCTGAGCTTGGGAGTCTCTCACTGCTCGTGTTGCCTCCGTTTAACTCAGTTGCGGCATCAAAAAAGGAAGAGGAACTTTGATCTTGACATGCCCTTCTTCTGTGTCCCCTGCTACAACTTTTTCAGGAAAAGGTCCTTTGTTAAGGACCCTGTTTTGCCATCCATGCAAAGGAGGGACTTTGATGCAATTAGCATTATTATAGCATGGTCACTAAACTGGGATTTTTATTTATTTATTTATTTATTTACAATAAGCTGAAGTCGATGGGCAAAAAAGCGCTTTCAAAACCATGTTTCCTACATGGCTCTTCATCCATCAGCCATACCAACTGGCACTGTAGTTTGAGAAAATGGGGTAACGGCCTTTTATTGTTACGGTGATATTTAATGTGTGTTCTGTGTGCTGCCAGACAGGCCAGAACGCCTGCAGAGCTGAGCCTGGGTTGTTGGTGCGCATTAAGTAAACGTAGCTGACAAAACTTCCCCTATGCCATTTCTTCATATTTCTTCTGCTTTAAAAAGAGTGGGAGACAAGTACCACTTCAGTCTCATCTTTTAAGTGAGTTTAAGGCAATACCATCTCATTTGCGACTGTAAATAGTAAGGCTGTGTTTTTCCCTTTACTCTGAATGCCCGAAAAGCTCATTAATATTAATGTCTGGAGAGGAAGTGTTTAGCCTATTGATGTAGGAGTGAGATCAGGAGCAAAGCGTAGCTCTACAAAGATTCATCCATAGATTAGGGTTAAAAGCAACCATCGATTATCAAGTCTGACCTTGTATCTAATACAAGCTGTGGAATCACATCTACTTAATTCTGTATTTAGCCCAAGAAGAGCATCAGAAAAGCAAGTACAGTGCGTTAACATACTGTACTATAGCAATATCTTCAGGCTTTTCTCATTCTTATGCTAAAACCAGGAGCTAACAGCAGTACAATGCCATATGATATTGATTTGAAAACCTGGAGCAGGAGAGAGATTTGGGTGTTTTATCTGTCTGCAGATGACATAGTTGTATGTCTGTACAAATATTTGCAGAGGGTTTTGTTTAGTACTTTGAGAATTATTCACTGGTAACTCTCACCAGTGTAGAGCAGAAAATGAGTTCTGTATCTCTTTGAAGACAGCATGGCATGTATTGAAATATGTTTCTTTTTAAAGAAGAAGACTTTGTCTTCAAAAATCTGTGTGGTCCTTGACAATTGCTTTCTAACGTCTTCCTCTGGAAACTCCCTGCCAGTCAGCTCTCATAGGAAACATGAAGCACATTTCACATCTGGCTTCTCATCTCTTGGACTATAACACAAAATTGCCCTTGAAATCCACCTGGAAAGCATTCAGAGGGATGCCACACATGCAGAAAAGATGAGTCAAGCTGTATAAACTGGTTGCACTGGGCTCTTGCATGTTCTAACCGCTAGTCAACATTTTGCTGAGCAAGTTGCTAAAGGGATGAGATGAGGATCTTGAACTTGGTCAGTGGGGACTTCGGTAATGAACATAGATGTTCATGATACTTATTATTATATATATACACACACACACACACACACATATATATACACACACACTTTTTAATATATAAATGGTATATAAATATAATACATAAGTATAAACATATGTTATTTTTATATTTTATAAATTACATTATGTTCATTATATTTATTATTATATTTAGCGCATCGTACTGATGAAGTGCTAAAGGGATGAGATGAGAGATCAAAAAATTCAGAAGAGAAGTAGTGCTTGGCACTGCACAAAATACGGAAGTCCCAGGCTAGATAGATACATACTGTCCCAAAGGAAAAATCCCCTGCCCAGGTTGGAGATGCACCAGCACCTTGGTGTTCCCCATTTTTCTGTCACTGAGATGCTTTGGGGGATCTTTTTGTTCTGTTTGTCTTTTGGATGTAAAGTGCATTTGACTCCTGTTTTTTGAGTTTTCTTTATATGAATCATGGCTAGCTACTGGTATTGAAAGGAGAGATTTGTCCCATGACTCCAGGAACTGGGGTTTCAGTATGAACCCCGAACTTCATAAAGCCTGCAGTGATAATTTGGCATTGTAATAGCTTGTGTCATTGTTGCAGTGTAAAGTAAGATGTGATTTAACAACCAGTAGAGTTAAGCTGGTGCAAAGCCATTTTCTAAGGGCATTATACAGGCAAGGGGGGGAGGATCATTATGGCCCTTTAGCCAAAGGCTAAACACCACCACAGCAGATGTGTGCAATCTGCATTGCCTCATGTGCTTCATTGCAGGGTCCTCAGGAAATCCCGTTTGAGTGAATGTTCCCCTTAGGGAGTACCAGAAATCTCCATGGCCTTATTTCTTCTACCAAGGTCATAGTCAAGAAACAAGCTGTGATGATTAATTCTCTAGCAAAAAAGACATCAGCAACACATACTGTTCAGCATACATACTGTTTTGATTTTGGCAAACTTTCTGTAGCAGGTGTCTTCCTACCGAATCTCAGCAGCAAAAGGTCAGGCTGGGTTTAGTGCTGCTGCAGCTGTGGGATGGGTCACGGAGTGGAGGGTAGATCCTTTCTCTATGACTAAGAAACAGTGAGAGCATCTCAGGATGGGAGTGCTGTAAACACACTTGCCACCAGGATGTGTAAGCACCTGTGGTCCTTTGCATTGGCTTCAATGTGGAGTCCTGGAGAGTGTCCATGAACAGCATTTAAGCAGCTCAAGAAGTCTGGAGACAAAAACAAGGTCTTCTAGCTTAAAGAGAATTTTACTCAGCCATGTAATGATCTAAGTTCTACATGGGCAGTAATCTGCTTTGCTAGGAATTTGTACAGTAAGTAAAAAGGCAGTAAGAATTTCCAACCTCTTTGACTTATTTGTGCCTCTGCTTCTTTGCAGTTGTCCAACACAGCAATTCTTCATCAGATTAGGCGAGACCAAGTGACAGATACATGCCGAGCAAACAGTGTATCTAGCAGGAAACGCCGTGTGCTGACACCCAATGATCTCAAACATCTGGTCGTGGATGAAGACCATGAAATGATCTATTGTTATGTTCCCAAAGTGGCCTGCACAAACTGGAAGAGAGTCATGATGGTTTTGACAGGAAGAGGCAAGTACAGCGATCCGATGGAAATACCAGCCAATGAAGCCCATGTGTCTTCAAATCTGAAGACCCTCAACCAATACAGCATCCCAGAGATCAACCACCGCTTGAAAAACTACATGAAGTTCCTATTTGTTCGCGAGCCTTTCGAGAGACTGGTGTCAGCCTACAGGAACAAGTTCACCCAAAAGTACAACACTTCCTTTCACAAGAGATATGGCACCAAAATCGTGAGGCGTCAGAGGAAAAACGCAACCCAAGAAGCTCTGCGTAAAGGCGACGACGTGAAATTTGAGGAGTTTGTGGCATATCTCATCGACCCACACACCCAGAGAGAAGAACCCTTCAACGAGCACTGGCAGACTGTGTACTCCCTCTGCCACCCCTGCCACATTCACTACGACCTCATAGGAAAATACGAAACACTCGAAGAGGATTCAAATTACATCCTTCAGCTCGCGGGAGTAGGCAACTACCTGAAGTTCCCCACCTATGCAAAGTCCACGAGAACTACTGATGAAATGACCACAGAGTTCTTCCAGAACATCAGCTCGGAGCACCAAACGCAGCTGTATGAAGTCTACAAACTTGATTTTTTAATGTTCAATTACTCAGTGCCAAGCTACCTGAAATTGGAATAAGGGATGGGTTGGGGGGAGAGAGGGGAGAGAAAGCCTGTTTTATTTAAGATTTTTATTTGTCATAATAAATATGGAGAATGGGTTATTTTGTAAATTAATATTTTCTTTTTTGAATGATGCTGCGAGCAGCACAGTCAAAATTATTTAAATCAACTGTAAGAAAGGACAGCTCTCTTTGCAGGGTAACAGCATTGTGACGATCTAGCTGTAGAAGTGAATAATACTGCTACACTGTTTTAAAAATGTTTATTGTGTTCTGGTGAATTTCACTGATCTTGCATTCCTCAAATTCTAATTAATGTTATTTATACTTATTTAAAACATGGTCTCTTGGTAGGTTTCACTTTAGCAGCAGAAAGAAGATAACATTTGGACAAAAGGAATCTGGTTTTGTACTTTCCTCAGTTGAGCTTGTCTCTGGATATTAATACTCTTCCATTAGCCTTTCATGCAGGTAAATAAGGGAGTGGTTGTTGATACCACGTTTTGAAAATACTGGTGGAAATAATTTCTTCAGACTGTGATATTGCACTTAAGCATACTAAAAGGCTATCTTCCTAGCCCTGAAAGGGAAAAATAAATCAGATTTTGATAGATTCATGATATCTAAAAACTCATGACTGAAAGAAATGTGAATGTATTCCTTGGAAAGAGAAACCATGAACTTTTTAATCTGGTCTGAATAATTTTTATCAAGAATATAATTAGAGTCCCAGTGTCTCATAATGCCCAGCCTGCCAGCCCAGCTGAATGCAGAGTTGCATCCAGAAGTGGATTTCTGGATGCTGCATCAGAAAAATCAGCATTTTGAAAGTGACTGTTTTGAAAGTGATGATGGAGATTTTTGAATGCCCAAAGCAAAAGACACTTAATTCGTATCCAGGATGTGGCAGGTGAGGGCCTCCCACCTTCTGAAAAATCATGCCTTCTTCACCGATCGGCAATCAAAATTGGCTCATGTGCTCAAAAAAAATACTGGTCATAATATGTTGCTATAAAGGATGTGGGCATGTCATTTAAATAAGTCAAAAAGTCATCTTCATGTTGATCTCAAAGCATGCAAGGCAATAAAAAAGGTCTCTAATCTTCCTACATGCTGGTTTCATGGCTTTTTCCTCTGGGGGAAGGGGGAGTCTTATTTTCTAGTTGATGCTGAAATACCATTCACAAGTGTGTTTCTAATTTCCAGTGAGTTAATATTCCATTTACATTAATTCTAATATGAGAACACGACCTTTTTCCATAAAGTGAATATCTCAGTAGCAGTTGCTGTCCTTATAATACTCCTTGGGATGGCAGATTGTACAGGTAGTAGAATAGCGAGCAATTGTTTTGAACAGGCGAGTGAGTTGTTCACAGCAAATAAGTAAGGAAAAAATGAGATTTTAATGTGGAACTATTAGCAAGCTCAGTGAGCAGAGGCTGTACAGGCTTCTCCAAATGTTTACTTTAATTTGCTGTAAGTGAGCTGTACAACCAGGAGGGCAGTAGGAGTGTGGCTGGGGAAATGGTCCGTACCTACGACCAAGCTGGCCTGACCAGGGGAGGCTCGATAGGTGCTTTCACCTGGCTGGTGCACTGTGCTGAAAATGCAGCAGAAGCATCTGCCTGAGTAACAGATGCCAGGGATGTGCTGCTTAGTTCCTTGGATGACAGCCTGTGTTTTCACCACCAAGAAACCACGGATTTCCAAAAATCAAGGGGCGGTTTTGATTTTGCGAGCCTTCATTAACCTAGAATTTTTTCTGGCAAGCAAAAGAGAGGTAATCGGCAAAAGGATGCCGAGGCTTAAGTCAAGAAATTTATGGGAACCTAAAATCTGTTTTACAGTTGTTTGCTAAAATGGGGTTTTGAATTGCAGTCTTCCTATAAGCAAATCCAATGTTTCCAAAAATTAGTGAAAAATTATATAAATTCAGCTGAACACAGAGCTGTTTTAACAGTATCAGAGCCAGATCCTGAAAAAGTCCTAGTGTACTTACTGTAGCTGATGAATTACATTAGCCTCCAAGACACATGCATGGTTAAAGAAGAAAAAATAGGATCCATCTTATTTTATAAAGATAAGTCACTGAATAAATCTCAGTGAAGAACAAATTAGCATAACAAGCAACAGCTAAAGTCCTTTGACAATTGTATTTGGTGTTATGCAGGATTTGGGTCATTGTTTTTTTTATCATACCCTACAAATAAATCTCTCATCCATTTTGGAACAGACATGGTTTTTATAACCCAGGTCCTATTTATAATCTAGAAGACTAACACAAAGGCTAGTAAAGAACTGGCTGTCTAAATTTGACAACTCTGAATTTCTAAGTGGTTTCTGATTGCTGACTAGTGTTTTACTTGAAAGCAGTTTTGTCTCATTTAGAGTATGCAGAGCTGTTGCAAGTGCCTATCACAGTGTGCCCTGTTTTTCTTTTATTTGTAGTTCAATGGTTTGTTTAAAAAAAAAAAAATCTGTATGAGGGTAGATTCCCCACCACCACCACCATATTTCCAGCAAGCTATTTATTTGCTTGTTTGGTGTTGTATCCRGCAGTGCTAATGTTTTGGTCTAATTTTCTCTTCAATTATCTGTTAATCCACTCCAATCAGATTTAAAGTTTTTCATTTAAGAAAAAATGGCTTCAAAAAGTAAATATTTAAAAATGGGGTGTGCTTTCCCCCTTCTCTCTGTACTTTTTGCTTATCTCTGTCATCACCGCATGGTTATCTGTTCTTAAATATTCTCTTTAGTTTGACTGCTTTGGAGACACAAAAAACATTTCACAGTTGTGACTGATAGAAAAGCTGTAGGTGAAAAGCACGTTCAGAAGCTCTGAGGGGTGCGCGCTGTTTGAGCTGGGATTTTTAACAGCAGCTTTGGGTTTGGTTACCCACCTCCTGCCTCTCTGCAGAGGCCTGGCACACTGGTGTAGGCTCGACCCTGAAATAGCTTTTATGCAGTCTTAAGTGGGTACTTACAAATCACTTGCTTTTTAAAAATCTTGGTCCCAAGCTACTATAAACTGTTGATTTAGCATGCTATGTCTCATCTGGGGTGCCACATGTTGGTTGTGGCTTTTGGTTGAAAATGCACAGCAGACGTGTGAGATATGATCTTGTCCTGCATGCTGAACACAGAGCCCTAATTAGGTCTAACTAAGGAGGACTGGAAATGTTAGGAAATAACCTTTTTATTCGGACTACTGGGTGTGCTGTTTTGCCTGAGCGAAGAGATGCTCTTTTCACTAACCCTCACAGGCAGATGTGCAGGGTTGTAGCTCCTCAGCTTAGAGAGCTGGCAACCACCACCAAGCAGGTTTCTTTTACCCCACCTCTTCACTGCATTTCCAGCCTGGAGGAATAGGGACGGTTGGCTGCTGAGCTCTGGCTCCTTCCCATGTCCATCCTGGACAGATTCATTCTTGCTGTGGGCACAGTCCCAGGAAAAGAAAAGTCAAAACTGTATCCACAGCAAGAGCCACTTGGGGAGCTGCTATTTTAGAACAACATATGTTGGTTATGGTCAAGTAGTGGTGAAAGTAGAGAGGATCAGCTGGGGACTGTCCTAATCCTCACTGCTGCTACCAGCCCCCTCAAAACCTAAGATGGTGAGACCCATGTCTGCACAGCAGATGCTTCCCTGTCAGCTCTGAAGGAAAACCCCTTGGCTGAGCCCAGCGGCGCTCGCCTTTTCTAACATGGGCAGATACCAACAGCGGTGGATTCGTTCCTTCCAAATGGCTCCAAGCACGTCAGCCTGGCTCCCCGTTGGGATTTGGCCCAGCTGAACACAGTGGTGATTTCTGGGGAGGGGCGGAAACGCTGAATCTGAGTTCTTCCATGCTTCAGCCCCTTTATAAAACATGCCCATTTTCACAAAAGTTTACAGACTGCCTGAATCTTACATTGCATAAGACGTGAAATAAGCCACAAGCAGAAGTGCTTTTAGAAGTCAGTTGACCCCAGATGTTTTAGGGTTTCACTGTAGTCTGCTGCACTTTTCAGGTACAAAAAGGGACTGTCCTTACTATTACTCTTGTTACAGAGAGTGTTATTTTCTTACATGCATGCACAATAAAATGTGTACGAATAATTTAACATCAATGTGGGGTTGGATTTTTTTTTTTTTTTACTTATTTGTATGCAGTAGAAGGCTTGTTGTAGAAGAGTGTCTCCTCATACCTAAATATACTGTTAATAAAGAAAAAAAGCTAAATTATACATTGCCAACACAAGTATGAACTGCTCATGAATCTTTCCTTAAAAAGCCATTCAAGCCTGATTATTTTTCTAAGTAACTTCAATTAAATTGAAGAAAGAACGTTCTCTCTGTGTGCTTTATTTCTGGCTTATACTCTCAGGGTTGAGGGTGGGATTTTGTTTGCAAGCCTTTGCTTTCTCACAAGGGCTTTTGTGGTAGCACAAGCAAAAGACAAAAAAATCACAGACTGGTGTGGAGCTGGAAAGCTAAGATCATGTAATAGGATCACTCTTGCTCCCTTCCTTCCCCATTCCCCACCCCCAACACATGGAGCAGAAGAGGAGGAGACAGCATCCTTCTGCTRCTGCTCTCTCCCAAGTGAGCCAAGACCCAAAGATTGCTCTATGAAGAAAAAAACTCCAGACTCAAATCTCATTTTCAGGATGGGCACCTCTCTAACCCAGAGGTCACCTGAAAGCAGATGCAGTAAAGGAGCTCAGGTCCCACAGGGGGCACCACCATAGCTATCTGATGTTGGCCCTTTGGGTCTCTTAACCATACCTAATGTCTCTGCACAGCCAGTGGAGAGAGGTACCTGGAGATGCCTCCTCAGACCACCTAAGCTAAAGACCACAGCAAGGGGAAGAGCTGGGATAGGGGAACAGGTGCCCCAGTCTTACAACACACGCGGCTCTCTGACTCTTGCGTCAAAGGAAAGGCAAAACAACAATGTGGAAAAGATTAACAAAAATACCTGCCAGAGGGGAACATTTCAGCTTTGTTTTGCTCTTGAACACAGAACCACTAAGGCAGTTAGTCACTTTGCTCCTACTTAGGCGTCTGATTTGATCAACAGAAAAATTAAATGCCTGATTGCCTGTCTGGGGCCGATCTGGGTTTACAGCCAGTGACAGAGAGGGCTGTCACTGGAAGCCCTGCAGCGTGCCCAGAAGCGTAATCCCACCTCAAACAGGGGAATTCGTAAGTCAGTGAGATGAAATAAATCCCAGCGATCTGATGCGCTTTAGGCCACATGTGTAAAAGTGTTCCTATGTTAATGTAAATTTGCTCACAACAGCTTTTAGCTAAACATTTCCAGCGCTCCCCAAACCTGTGTCGTCTCATCCGTGGCTTTCAGTGAGGCCACAGCTAACCCCAAAGCAGAAGCTTCCAAAGGTGCTTTGAAGACAAATTCATACAAGGACATTATCACCATAAATAATGTTTAGGAAAAATATTACCCTGGACCAGCCAAGCTGATTAACAGGAGCTGACTTGAAAGATGGCGCAGCAGGGTTACACCCAAGACCCTGTTAACGCCTAAACCCTTGACAGAGCGCACAGCCACAGCTACTCGCCTTTCAAGGGACTGTCCCAACAGCTAACGAACCAGCGCACATCGTGGTGACTGCATGGCTGTGCTGGCAGCCCCGGGCTGACGTCTGCACGGCCCTGTGCTGCGGCCCCTGCAGTGGCTCGAGCTGCTACGCTGCGTGGGCAGCGTTGGCGGGCTCAGGTCGGCGAGGAGGACCAGGCCCCTCGTGCTCGTTGTCCTTTCACTCGGGGCAGCGCGGGGAGGGAGTACGTCACTGCAAAGGTCCTGACACTTATAAAATAAGAGGTTTTTTTTTAAATAGTAAACCTCCTAGTCATTGAGGGATTGGAGGCAAGGGGCTGTTCATTGAAAGGCGCAGAAGGCAAATATCACCCCAGCTCTGCTCACGTCCTTCAGCCCCTCATTTTTAGGGACAGTTTAGTAGGCCAAGAGACTCCTGTGGTACTAAATGGCTTTAAGGCCAACACTGATACAATCTCTTCGTGACAGACAACCTACAGGCTAGACCTACCACTAGCTTTTCCTTCCTGCACAGGGCTGAAACAGTCCACGAATCAGCCTGTGCCATTGCTGCCCCCAGGCACCTTCGGAAATAACTGCTCACCATCACAGACGGGTTGTCGGAAGGGACCTCTGGAGGTCGTCTAGGCCAGCCTCCCACTCAAGGGCACCAAGACTAGGTCAGGTCGGCCATGGATTTGGCTACCTCAATACCTCCAAGGATGGAGGACTCACAGCCTCTTGCATGACCTGTCCCAGTGCCATACCACTCTTCTAACGGAGACAGATTTTCCTAAAGGCCAATCTGAAACTCCCAACCTTTAACTTGTGTCCATAACCTATCACTACCCAGGGAAGACTATGGAGCCACTTTCTGTGTCAGTTGCCTTCACGTAGCTGTAGGCTGCTATTAGACTGCCAGACAGCCACCCTGTCGCCAGACTAAACAAGACCTGATCCCTCAACCTCTCCCCGTAGGTTTTATGCTTTAGGGCTCTGAACATCTTGGTAGCCCTACACAGGACCCTCTCCAGCATTTCAACGTCCCTCTTGACTTGGGGAAGGCCACAAAACCAGATGCCATATTCTGGGTGCAGCATTGCCAGGGACAAATAAGGCAGTTCAATCTGCTGGCCCCACTCCTCCTAAGACAAACTGCACAGGGGGCCACGTTATTCGCAATGAGAACACACTGTTGACAAATACAAAAATATATCTCCTGAGTAGGTGTTGTAGCACACAGCAGGGTCCTGGCTAACTTCAGGGTCCGAGGCAATTTCCACTGCAAATGCCCCACCACCCTGCTCTTGCTAATTAATAGTTGGAGTAGCAGCACAGCTTCCTAAAATCACAGACAAGCTGCAGAGAGATAGCTGAAAAGGTCTCGATCTAAGCGAATGATTAGCCCAGCTCTAGCCACTGTGCTGATTGCTCTGGCTCTCCTGGCAATTTGGCACAGCAAGGATTACACTTGAGAGCAATGCAGTCATGCGCTCTGTCAGTACAGAGGTCTAAGGAAGCCACTACACTGTGCTGAGAGAATATCAGTTTCAAAAACATCTTCATTCATGAAGATGACCAGCAGCGTCACACAGAAGCAACAGCCAGGAAAGATCCTCTCACTGCGTGGAGGCAGATGGGCCAATGCAAGCAAGGGACACATGCACACACAGAGGTGACTGGTGCGTCACCATCTGCAGAGCTCGAGGATGGGGAGAGCCAGTGGGATGTTTTAGAATATATCACGTGCCCACAAAACTGGAACCTTTTCTGTAGCTGCTCAGAGCTACTGATCAAAACTCCCTGTGCTGGAGAGGTGGGGCCGAGAGGTAAGAAACGGCCTCTTTTCACAGCTCTTAGCCTATATTTTTCATTGTCTTGTAAGATGGTAGGAGATGAGCCCATTCCCTAATACTGCCACAGAGAGAGACTCATAAAATAGCATTTGCTCCAGTGGCAAAAATTCATGAGGATTTGTCTTTTTGTCAAGCCTCCAATTATCCATTAATGAATTACCAGTTTTATAAAATTCCTCCCCACTGCTACCCAGCATACAGCTTCCACCCTTGGGCTCCCCTGTCCCACCTCCAAGGCTGCACTGCGCCAGGATGGGGCCCCGCTGCCGACGGCTGGCAGCTGCTGCAGGACAGCAGAGCCATGGCACTGCCAAACCGCCTCTGTCGCTGCGGAGGGAGGGGATGTGGCACCTTGCCAGTGGCATGCGAATAAGCGTCAGGATCCTTCACTCTTCAGGTACCCTTTCGCCCATGCAAATAAACCCAGTGGAGATGATACAAAGTCTGAACATAGCCTGTCCCTGCAGTCGTAACGCACCAGTTCTGCTAGAGCTTTGCAAGCCTTTTGCCTGACTGCACACACTTCACTGAATTCTACCATAGTTCAAAAACCCCCCAAAAATGGGAAACTGGAGGGGTGGAGGCAGAGAGGAAAAAGTTAAACAAATGCAACCAGGAGCACAGTAGACACTAGAGCATCTGTTTCCCAAAAAGTGGCACAGCGCTTTGTCCACTAGCTCTGTTACATGTAATTACTTGCAAGATTCCTGGTGCCACACAAAAATCACTTAATTTTCCAGCTGCACTTGCAGCTTTGCCAAGGGTTGAAAATCTTGAGAGGGTAGAGTCCAATTTTATGCCTCAGTACCCTCAAGGGCAACATAGCTAAAAGCTACGTCCCCAAATTAAATGAGAGTCAGTTTAAAAAATCTGGGTTAAACAAGAAAAACCAACTTTGTTTTCCCTGTTTAAACAATAGGCCCTTTTCCCCGTTATTCCAAATGTCAATCTACGAGAGTGCTCAAGTTTGTGGAATGCAAGTGTCAACGCGCGATCAATAACCCACTTCTGTTGCTTATGTTAGAGGCATTTAGGCTTGAAAGCAGTGACCTATTCATGGAGGATAAATATAGAAAATATTTGTGCTCAATTATAAGTTGTTAAAAATATCTTTTCCTGATATTTTAAAAATGTTACTGACTTTGACATTGAAATTGGATTCCTCTGCCCTTACTTTTTTGACTAAATGTAGACCCGAGATAGTATTTCTTCAGATATTTAGTAGTATGCATCCCACAAGTTTTCAATAAATACCCAAGATATTTTGGAAAAATGAGACTTAGCACTTCATGTAACATTATGTGATTTTGAAAATTTCATTCCAGTCAGAGATTTTACTTAAAAAACAAACAAACAGCAAAGCACAATGCGCTCTCACTAGCAAAAGTCAATCCAAAAGTTTATGACCTCATTTCTATTTTTTGACTAATATATGAAGCTGTCAGGGTAACATGTAGTTGAATAATAACAGCTAATCCATTAGGTTTCAGCTTATTCAGTAGTTTTAAAAACTAGATTTATACCATGGGAATTCATGGCTTTTTAGGTAGCAAGAGGTCTCCATGCTGTCAATAAATACTTGCAGTCAATCAAAAGTAGCAACTTGCAACAGGCCCTAATTTCCTCTAAAAGCTTCTGCAAAGAAAGGGTTTAAGCACTGCCTAGGCCTTTGCTAGTCAGACTTATCCTCGCAGATAACTACTTTTCTAACTAAAACAGGTTTAATTTTATGTCTAAAATAAAGATTTGGTTTTTTATAAAAATTATCGCTCCATTAATGCAATCAATCAATGCAAATTTTTACCCTTTTTTAAACACGAAAAAGACAGATGTGGAAAAAATGTCAAATCAGAAAATGCAGTGCAGCTATGGGAAGACAAACACTGTTTGCAGAGGCTTGCAAATAAATGTTGAAACACCTACTCAAGAAAAACAAAACATTTTTCTTCCCGGAACTGTAGCTATACGTGATTTATTAAGAAATTTGCCTTCAGTAATATGGAAAGACATAACAATTCAGCTATTGTGTATTAAGTATACAATGTGCTTTGCTATTTTATCATAAAAATGTTATTGGTGTATATGCAATAAGATTTTATGTGCAATATGTACCATTTATACAGCAGATGCTTTTAAGTCTTTTTTTCACTTAGGAAATTTTCAAAAAATTAAAGCCACAATTAGTTTTTACCAAAAAAAATTTTTGACATCAACAGGCCAAGGATTAGAAGGAGGAACAGCTGAGTGAAATTCAAATGAGAAATTAAGTCTGCCTAACTAAGGACATGGAATGCACGATGGGAGGAAGTTTAAGATTAAAAGTCTCTGCCGAAAGTTTTGGGAGTCTTGTCATGAGATATTCAGAATTAAATTGGAGAGAAGCATTTAAGGACACAGTGAAGTGAATAATCTTACTTGGCTTATCGTAGCATGTTTCAGATTCCCTGACAAATCTTTGTCAGTGATATTTGGAGCTGATTAAAGCCACTGAACGGCTCCCCTATCACATTAATGAGTGGTTGTGTGCTGAGGACCAGGAAACGCAGCTGGGTGTTAGCACACAAGCTCCCTCCTGGTTATGCACGTGGCTTGCACAGTGTCTAGATACCAGTCTCATTTTTTGCGAGCATACAGATGCCAGATGGAAAGCGTTTAGGCCAACACTTCAAAAATAGTCACCTACTTTCAGGCCTAAGACATTTTGTGCTCAGTTTTGACTTGCAGAGGCTCCCTCTAAAGCCATCAGGAACTGTGGGTCCTCCACGCCTTAAACCAGGATAAGGCTGCGCTCAGCCTATTACTCACCTGTGCTGCCATAGTCACCCGTGATGGGTGTTACTGTTAACCCCTCCTTTGTTATCCGGTTTTCATGCAAAGTAAGCCTTTCAGGTGAGCAGAGATTTCCAGCTGGAGGCAATGTTAGTTTTCCCTCTGGTGGGACATTTTAATAGATGAATTCAACCAGGCGTGTTCCTGGTTAGAAATAAAGAAAACATGCTCACATTTTCCTTTGATCAAATAAAGAGCCTCAGGATGATTAGCTGAAGAGACAATGCTGATAGTTAACAGTTTCCTACCACGTCACAAAACTTACTGATGTGGTCTGGATATGCTTCATGATACCAGTGAACTCGTACCATGATACAAGCCGGGGCATTCACAGTGGGACTGCGGGCTGCATTACCAGATGCCTCCCTTGTTCTCAGCAGCTCTGTTAGACGGCAGAGAAGCGGCCTCAGACTGAGCAATCCTGATCATTCTGCCACTCAGAGGAGCTCAGTTTTACCAGCTGACTTCCAGAGACTGCGATGCAGAGCAGATGTGCCTCCTTGTATTTTTAGGCCCAAGCTTCAAGTTTTTATATGAAATGAATTAAATTCATCATGGGTTGGTGACTGAGGACTCCAGTATCTCTCAGTTGCTGAGAGGCATTAAAATGGTGTCAGTGGTATAATGAAGCTGGCTGTTCCCTATGGCTATTGGCAGTCCCCTGCATAGCTGAGGGGGGAGTACACAGCCCCCTGCCCAACTCTGTAGGGAAACTGGGCTATTTACTGAGCACAGGAGTGCTCACATACTTGTGCTTGATGACATAGCAGTCCTTTCCCTATTTCTGAGGGCTTGTGTTGGAAAAAAGAATCCAGATTATCTAGGGGCTTTCAGAGGCCTTCTGGGAACAGATGACAGCTGCCTGCATAGCATACAGAGGAGGTGTAGATCTCTCGCTTAATCCACTTAAAAGAGAGAGAAATGGAAAAAAACCTCCTTCTCCTGTGTGTGGCAGGATCTTCTGTATAGATATGAACAGAACTGAATGGATTACAAGATTTCGTCCTTATCTAGCCAGAGACTTGACCAGGAACAGATGTGAGGGATCCACGCAACCATGATGTGATCTGAGTAGCAGGGACATCTGCAGGTATGTTGTGGCTCTGAACAAATCAGATAATTAAAAATGAACTTGTTCTGAACACTTCAGTTTCATAGTTTGCCACCAAACGGGGTGTAATGTTGTTAGAGATGAATGAGAATTAACAATCAGAAAGGTGAACAGTCATTACTTTTGCCAAATGAATACATGTTGTGAGAGGCTTCTAACAGTAGTAGGACTTTATTATTTCCTCTATTGAGTGCTAAAACTCTTCAGGTTTGTTTCTCTTATGACCATTCAGAAAGCTATATGTATTATTCCAGAGGTATGTATGCATTAATCAGCGCTCTGAGTGCAGATTCTCTATCTATTAAAGGTTTATGTAACGTAATTGTCTCAAGCTTGGAAAGGCCTTAAAATGCAGGTTTAGTACCAAACAGCTGAGATTTTCTATGTGCTGATGGACATTTCCACACCTTTCTCCATCTCTAGTAAGACATAAGAACCTGGATTGCAGAGGAAGGAGCACATTCCCATCACATAGGAAGTCAACAAGGCAAAGGAGAAACTAAGCAGATGGTTGAGATACCTCGCATGGGACCGACAGCAGGTCCATGGGGCAGGATGGGGGTAGCTCAGTAAATACCTTCAGATGGGTTGCAAGAACTGTTACATGGACAGCTTTTCTTTCCCAGTTCTAGCAAAGTGTTATGATGTACCAGAAACACAGTGAGCATCTCTGTGATGGCTCTTCCAGCTATGGGGTTGTCTGCGGTGAAGAAATCCATTCACACAGCCAGTACTTCATATTCTTTATGGTGCCAATCTCACCTAGTGCCATGTTCTTTATAATGCGAAGACTATATATTCAGGCTTTGCTCAAAGCACAGGATTTAGCTCTAAGAGACTAACAGTCACAGTTCGTGACAGTCTCTCCCTTGCCTTGTAAAGTCTCATGCACAGAGTGCACAACCAGACATGATAGTGATCAGAGCAGTGTTTCACGCTCTCTGGAACGTTAGTCTTACAGTGCTTTATAAAGGGTCTTTAAAAAATGAATCAGCTCTCTAATGTGGGAATATAGCAAAGGCCAGCTAGAAATGAAACCTAGGAATGAGGGTGTCTTTTGCCAGCCCAGTTCACAGCGCTTTAGATCTTTCATATTGCACCAAGGACACACTGGATTTGTGAGTTTATTTTTGGATGCCTTAGTGCCTTCTACTCCACTGGAGGGGATGGGCAGGTGGATGGGGTATAGTTTCCACAGGCATGTTATAAACTCATACTACAATAGTACCTAGTGGCCTTAATGGATTGTCTTTGAAGAAGCAGCAATGGAAATCTCAAAGGGTTAAGAGTCTAAGTAAGCCAGAAATCAAATGGGAAACAGAGAAAGAGTGATCAGCTAATCTTCACACATTAGATAAATAAAGACCTTCCTTACTCCTCCAAATTGTCTACTCCTTTGACCACAAATTCAGATAATCTTGGTAACTGGGCTGATTTCAGTTATTTAATGTGGCCATGCTTAAAAAGCTAACCTCTGGTTTGGAAATGCTCCAAATCCCAGAGACACTCTTCTATTTTAAGTGAAGGCTACCATTCATTTCTGTAGAACTGCAATTAATCAAACACATCTACTGAAGTCTACATTTTCATGTGCAATGAGTAAAAATTGGTTCAGTCTTCAAAACAATTGAGACAGACGAAGCGTTCTAATTTTACYCCAGAATCTTGGATGCTATAACAGAAATAAGAATTGGTTGTGTCAGCACAAGATAAAACTGACCCTGAGAATACCTGCTTGAAAGAGAAATATTTAATGGGAAAAATGGCTTTGGATGATCTAATGCTAACCATAGTTAGAGGATTCACAGGAAAGGAGCCTAATGGATGATTGCTTCCCAAGTATAAACTGATTGCATACAACTACTGTAGCTCCTGATTTTTGAAAAACAGTTTAGGATGTCAAGTTTATTCAAATGTTGCTCTACTTTTGCCAGGACATGTCAACAACTTCATTAATCAAAAACAAAAGAAGACAGAAAAAACAAGTAAACAGACAAATTCTTTTTTAGATCCTGTTTACAGTAAAGCCTATAATGCAAATCTGAGAACTAAAGATAGCAAATCTTAAGGCAATGTTAAGAAGTCGGTTATGTCTACTGAACAATTCATTCAGGACCGTATTTCACTTGCAAAAAGCAGGTTTAAAATTATTCAGGGAAAGCAATTCCTTGACCTCTCAAGGCTTTTATCAACTCTTGCAGAGGAAATAAACTCCCAAAAGAGCGAGTAGAAGAATGTTAAATAAAGTTAATGGGCAAGCTGAGTAAAGGAAAAAGGAAATTTCAAGTATTTGTTTGAACCAAGAAACGAAAGCATAAATACTGCATATGATGAACTGTGGCCTGCATATTAAATAAACCACTAGCAGGATGTGAAATCAAATGAAATTTTTAATTGCAGAGCAACTGAAGCCCACCCTGCATGGGGAGTTTACAGCTTTACTCCCATTTTAGAACCCCTTTGTTCTCCAATCCTAACAAAGCTGAACGGCTAATGGGTACATTACTGCTCTTGGGTACCCCACAGAATATGACAATCTTGCATATTTACTAAACATTTTAGCTTTAACTGTGAATTATTCATGTTCCGTTAATACTAGATTCCCTAGAGTACCTATGCAAAACATGCATAATATGATAAAATTCTCACTGAATTTAACACAAAGCTTTTCTTTTATGAATATCAGAATGAGGCTTTAATGACCAAACACACCTCTTTATTAGTTCTTTCCCTCCACCTGTATATACAGAAAGCTCATTTATATCTTTGAGTAGGTATGGGAAAATGATAATCAACAAGATAACTGAACAACAGACTGGCTTCACTAGGAGTGGATTTGAGATCAATCAAAACAACATATTGTAGCACAGAACAACCCTAGCCCACCCCCACCCCCCCAAATCCTTCTAGAGACTTTACACTACCTCCATATAGAATTTCTGTACTGTTTTTGAGCATCATCCTCCTCTTTTTTAAGCATGTTAGACTTCAATTAGCATGCTCTATTACTATTTTCTGCATGTTTAAAGAGACTATCTTTGCAGTAGCAACTTTGCCATAATAATAATAATAATAATGAATTTCAAACACTCCATTTCACAGGGTTCTTACAGTTCCTATACTAGCGCATCCAGATGTGTGTATTTTGATTATTCTTGGTCTTAAGAGAACTTGCACAATGCTCAGAACTGAAGTTAAACAAGAAATATATGAAGAAGACGATAGCTGTCATTTTGATAAAAAGAGGTGAAATTAATGTGCAGCTTACCATATTCTCTTCAACATACCAAAACACCCAGTGAAATCAGTATATTAAACACTAGCATGGAAGAGACTATCATAAATTTAAACATCACAGTATTAAGGCAAGAAGTATAGCCATGATATAAAAATCCAAATATTGATCTAAGTAAGTTAAAAGAAACACCCTCCCCTATAACAAATAGCATAATAAAGCTGTGGAACTATCCTGGCTATATAATTACTACAAAATAAGCTGGAGTAATTCAGCAACTGAGTGGAATGCAGTGATCATTTCAAAGCATTACATAGAAAAATAAAACACCCATAGTATAAAATGCTTCTCATTCCAAATTTTAAAGCTGCATTCAGTTGCAGTTTAACAAATGAAATTGTTGCCTTTCATGTAAGCTCACAGAATAATTGAGATGGTTACAAACTCCTTCAAAATTCTGAATGATACTCACTTCAGATAACCTGTGTCTACTTCTATTTTACTCTAAAGATATTCTTGTAGTAAAGGGAAAAAAGAGCAGATGGTAAGAATGGCCAAGAAATTACAGCTTTATTCTTCCCTTCCCCAGTTTATGCTTTTCTTTTTCACTCAGTAAAAAGAAATACATCCTGCTAGTTTGATTGGTGGGTATGAAACATTGTTCTCAGGAAGCGTCTACAAATGAAACAGAACAACAATAACAACAAAACGACTAACCAAAGACTCACTAGGTGATACAGACAAAAGGTTTTATTGTTTTTTTTTTATTTGTTTTGATTGAGGCATTTGAGAAAACTGTGTGGCAATGTACTGTATTTTATTTGGAAAACTAAAAACTTTGAATAAAGTCAATTCTAGGAAAGAAAATCCTTCTGGTTTAGACAACAGAAACAAGAGGTTGGATTTGTTTGATGAAACCTTTTTTTTTACACATCTGGTAATGACATTACTGCATGCTATGATATGTTCTGTATGTCCTGCGGCTGATTTTGGAAAGAACTGTTGTCAATTAAAAAAAAAATTCCTTAGAAAAACCACTGCAAGTTTAAAAAAAAAAAAAGCATGCCCATCTCCAAGGTTACATGTTTTCTGGTAAGCGTGATGCTCAGGGCATGCCACCATCTCATGGGCAGCTAAAACATGCTTCATGCCATGCTCATTTCTGCCCCTTTCTTTTGCACAACTGAGTTGTGGCCTGCAYAGCTCACTGCTTGGGCTGCTGTCTAAGTAAGATCCCAGGCACAACCCATTTCATCTGATACAAGATGTCGCCCTTCATCTGCTGATCTGCTGGATTAGCATCTTTTAATACAAACTAAGAGCACTCTGACAGTTACTTGGCTTCAGGTAACAGATGGTAATGCACAAAGCCATAGCAGCTGGAGCTTCTGGCTGCTTGAAGTGGTCAAGGAATGGAAATGGTAAAAGAGGTTGCAGGAGGAGCTGTACGATGTATTGCAGGTTAAGAGCCTGAATGAGAAAGACAGTGGTGCATGAAGTGATATGAGCAACAGTCATAAAGAAAATACCAGGAAATTAGGAATTATTTATGCTAGAGACTGGCAAGCAAACAGATGTGAACTGGCTATGGCCCTAATTAGGTTGGAAATTATAAAGGAAGTTATGAAAGCATCTTCTAGCAGGTGTAGGGGAGCAAAACACTTTGCTAATTTTAATATGAAGAGTGATAATTTTATCAGCAAAATTATAAAATATGGCTGCTTTATGCAGCAGCACGTTCCTTTCAATTGTATGCTTTGAGTAGTATAAAAAAGGGACATGCTATCCTGTCTTAAACAGATTTTTTTTTTTTGGTATCATTTCATACACACACATACAGAGGAGTAGTTGGCTATTACTGGGATATGCTTAAAAATCCAGTTTGTTGAGCCTGTAGAGAGGTTGACTTGCCTAGAGTTAAAATTGGTCAAGGGAGTGCTCAGTTTTTGAGTAGACTACAGATTCTCTGGTATCCAGGAACTCTTTCGTGCCTTCCTCCATATTACCCTCATGCAAGGGAATAATACTCCCCCAGAAGCTTGGTGGATAAGAGCTTTTTCCCTTCATAATATTATGCAGCAGAATTGCCAAACCTGTATAAGTTTTTTAAATGTTCCTTCAAACACAGGAACCAAAATCCTTCCAGCACCATGGATTATCTATTACTTCTCTTCCAGATGTCTAGGCTTTCCCCACTTTATCAATGTCATACTTTTTTTCCCCAGTCACACTTTTTGTTAACCATACCTTACTGACAGCATTTATTTTCTTCTCACTTCCACCATTCCCCAAAGTACTCTTTTTCCACCTCTACCCCAAAGCACTTCTCTCTCTCCTTCCATGCAAATCTCCCCAACTCCTTCCATCACCAGTTACATTTTTCTTCCCTTCCTGAAAAATAAGTTTGGCCTTGTCTTTTATTTTTTTCCTCCAAATAACTGCCTTCTATTTGCTATTATATTCCTGCCTCTCATAAGGAAGGTTCTGTGACGGTTTGCACCTTTCCTTCCCGTGATATGGATTTTGCTCTCTCAGTCATGCAACAATTCTCCTCCTCTTGAAGTTCTTCCATTATGCTGTTTTCATCATTTATTCTACTTCCACGCTCAGATTTTCCCAGTCTGTCAATGTATGTCCCCTTTTCAAATTTCACTGAATCTGCCCCATTTGACACCTCAATTCTGCAATCCAATCACTCACCCATTTGTCAGCAGGCTGTACCAATATTTATTTACTGGGAAAATATTTAACACACTAAGGATACTGTCATGACTAAATACTATAATGCACTCATGCATCACATACATAAGCACAGATCAGTCAGGTATCTCAAGAAATTTTAATTTTAAGAATCTTGCAATTCATTAAAAAAAGACTTTAAAAACCAATAACTCCAATGAGAAAAGCACTTAAAATGGCAGTTTAGTTCATTCGGATGACAGTTCTATCACAATTAAAAACTGTGCATCTAAATCCATACCCAAGATAAATAAACCTTATTAAAAAAACCCTAAAAATCAAAAACTGAGTTACATCTAGTCCATTTTACACAATTTAATAGGAGTATTTCCCGCAATGTTACATACAAGAAACTATTTTAAATAACATTAATAAAAACTAAGAAAAGTCAGAGAACCTAAACTTAGAAAGATTTCATCTTTCTCTCACATAACAGAAGACATAATACATATGATTCATCCACCAACTATGTTATCATAACTGTAAGAAAAAGCTTAAATAAAAATGTTTAAATGAGGTGCTAGAAGTCAGGCATCTAAATCCATGTGTAGGCACTGAAATAGCTGGTTTAATTTTCAGAATTGCAAACATTTTCAATTTCCATAGAGTTTAAGGTGACCAACACCTACAAAAGTCCCAGTAACACTTATGCACATGATCAACTTAATTCATCTGAGTAGGCCCATTAAATAAATTGTCCCTTTTAATATACATAAACTCACATGACTAATGTTTACAGGATTACAACATATGCTGATATACGTATTTAGCTGTCTAATTTAAATCTCAAAATTTAAAGCTTTTTATCATAATATTTAAAATCTGTATTGTTTATATAATTACATATTTAGGGTGTATTCTATGGTCTTTAAAAACATATGCTATAAAGAACTCTCACTATTTTTTAAAACAGAGCAACTAGTACATTTTTTTGAAGTGGCAACCAGAGTCCACATTTGATCAATGTATTATATGAAAAAGCAAGGTATACAAATAAGAGAAATCATTCAGAAGCAGTACTTTTCCCTATGGGCCATACTAGAGTTTTAAAGCAGAAATCCTGTTAGCAACGATGGAGATTTATGCTAAGAAACAGATGACATCATAGATAACTGCAATTCTAAAAGTTTATGTAACTTTGTAAGTGCCTAAGAAGGCAACGTATTCTTTTATACCCCAGATGTTAATCAGGGATAAATACTTACATTTGAATCAACACCTCTAAATATTTTACTAAAATCAAAATACTGGCATACTCTTTAGGTATATCAAATATCAGTGCCATCACAACACCATTAATATTGATTAGTTAAACATCTTTCCAGTTGCTAAATGAAAATACACTTTTCAACACAAGGAGTTTTAATTATTCATCCATTACTTTTGATCAGATCAGTGTCACGTTCTACGTCTTTACTATGCATCAGTTCTAATAAATTACAACAGCAAAATAATTAGGTTGCTCTTTTTAGTAAAAAGGAAAAGGGCTCAATCCTGCAGACACTTTTCAAGTGTCTAATTTTATAAATGCTGATGGTCATATTAGTATATTTAAAATAAAGCATGTGACAAAATGTTTAGACAATCAGGGTTCAAATCACTATAACAGTTATTACTGATATAAAGTCTGCAACAGTCAGAGAGCTATAGCACTAAAATTGCAAGATAGGAACATACCATCAACTAGTCAGGTAATGTCTGTAAAACTGAATTCATCTGAGGTCTACCAGCCACTTCTGCGGTAAGAGGAAAATATATACACAATATTCATTTTGGGGGAGAAAAAAACAAGGCAAGGTACTGATTGGCACCCTCTTCCTCATCACCACTGAATGATCAATTAGAGATTTTTCTGTTTCACACTACATGTAATGAATTGTTCTTTTAAAAGACCAGATCTTTTTAAAATGTTAAACTTGGTAAAAGATTGATCTACCCTTCATTGTGTCTACTCAGATGTACTCAACTAGCAGCAATCCTCCTTGTTTTCATTGTAAAGGTCTCAAATATCCTCCTAGGTCCATCTTTTTTAAAAAAAAACAAACCAAACCAAACCAAACCAAACCAAAACAGTTAAGGCTGTTTTATATCTGTGTCAATTTGATCCACTCATACCAAATGGAACAATTGTTTTGAGGACCTTCAAGTGGAACAATCAGTCTTTTCAATATTCTGGAAAAAGTCAATCTATTGCATTCACTGGAATAATTAGTCTCCAACATCCCCATCTCTGTCACCTATGAGCCACAGAAAATGAAAACCCATGGCTAACAAGGCAGTTCCAAGCAGATCTCCCAATGCAGTAAGATAAGGGATAGAAAAACTGTCAGGATCTTTTCCTTTTTTCCAGAAGTGGTGCACCATCCAGTCAGCAATCCATAATAGAGTAAACACCTACAGAACATCAAACAAGCAAAATCTGTATTATTATCACTTAAATTATACTGAAAGAAAGTCAACAACCAACATTATTATTTCCATAGTACTTAGCACTATTGTACACAACTGCTTTTGAAAAATATAAATAATTAATCTGAATTAATTTCTGATTAAAACTCTCCACAACAAAAAAACAGGGACCCTTAGCCAACTTCTCTCAAACAGAATGAACAAATTAAATCACTGACAGCATTCTTTCAGTCTTATGCTTGAGAAAAATGTGACAACGGCAAGAAAAACACAAATCTCACACAAATGTGTGACTGCACTTCTCACACCAGACAATATTCTGTGTAGTGAGAGCATAAATGAGGTTTCAAGATTATTCAGAACTGACTGATGTTACCCCAGATGAAAGCACTCAAAATAGACTTGTTACCACAGACCTAGATCTGAGCCATAATCAGACATGATATAAAGAATATGGGGTCAGATTAAGAACAGTTTCATCTAGATAGTATGAGCCACTACAAATGGCTTAGAAGCTACTTTTATGCATGAAATACCAACTTCAACTCTACTGTAATAAGGCACACCTGCAGTATATATTATGAAAGTGTCACTCCAGGCTGATTATGTCCCAAAGTAAAAGATTTAATTCCCAACTGTGAGTGTCTGAACATCTGAGAGGTTTGATCTTAATACCAAAGGTATGTGTAAATCATCAACCCAGTTTTAGAAAAGAATTCTTTTAATGTTCCACAGCTGTATAATAAGAGGTTCTGGTTCAGTGGAATCATGTGGTGTGGCATGGCATGAGATGAGTGGAGGAAAAACACTACTAACTGAGCTTGTGTTTCTTCTTTTCTCTTTTAAGAAGCTGCCTCAGATGAAATAAACATTATATTGTATGCATTTTTTAGCTAATCGTATCTTCAGGAAGGGTAAACTTAAGACAGTTATTACCATATTCATATTTTTAAAGTCTATTATGCACATTTGAAAGAGTACGCAATAACAAAAGTGGTAAAAGGTACAAAATTTATATTTTATTTAATTCATTACTAAAAATTAGTATCAAAAATATCTTTATAAATGTGTCTACTCATTTACTGAAACACTGATGTGATGTGATGTGGTTGTCACTTCTCCACAAAACAAAATACAGTACAATGAATGTTATATAAAAATGTGGTGAAAAAATTATTCTCAATTAATCATCGCTTTACAAAAGCATATTTTCAAATACAAACATGGACCTCTAATTATAAAAAAAGGGAGAGTATTTGCTTAATGAAAAATGCACAGCTTATTTATATAAACATATCTTCTGAAAAGGGAACTCTGTAGTCTAAGCTAATTATGCAAGTCCTAGGTGTGCTGACTGGAATCCAAACAAATCTATTTAAAACAGATGTTTTCTTTGGAAGACTATCAGATTCTTTGAGTTGGCTCTTTCTTCTAACACAGACAAAAAGAGGTCTGTTTATAAAAGATACTGTACATTAGCATCACTTACTGGATGTACACAGAAAACTCTATAGCCCCCAAATCAACAATAGTTACGCATGTTCTATTAGCGGATGAGAGCACTCATTCCAAGAATAATTTACAACCTATTTACATAAGGCACACAACTAATTAAACATAACATACACTGTACAATTTAAATGACAGTATACACCTTTGTCTTTAAAAATTCATGACATGAAAACTTTTAATTTGTCTATATATTTTCCATTCTAAACTAACTGGCTTAGACTATAGGGAAAAATAGGTAGTTTGGAAATTAAGTTTTGTGAACTTTTCAAAATAATTATTGTTGACATATTAACTTATGGGTGCATAACACAATGCAAATTATAACAAACCAGGTTTCTGTAAGTAATGGGAAAAAAAGGAATTATAGTATAGTGTATTATATTAACTGAAGGCTTTAACAGTATACGATGCCAGCAGGGACATAGTGAACTGGAATTGTGAAATTCCGGTTCACCAGCCTTTTTTTTGGGGAAGGAATAATGTTATTGTCATACATTTACATGGCTAAAAACTGACTTAACATTTAAGAATTACAAAGATCAGTCTTTGGAAAAGGTTGGTTACTTATTTGGCCACAACAGCTGATGTTGGCAAGGTAGAAGTCAATGAGCGTGACTTAAATCTTTAATGAGATTTTGCTTATCAATATTAAGACGGAGAGATCACAACTGTCAATCAATTGTTATTTTTGACAACAATACTAAAACTCCTACCATGAGTTTGCTGACTTTTTGAAAGTAAGACAGTCCTTGAATTTAAAGTGGTAAGTAACACACAAAGATCTGACAGAGGTAAAAAAAATCAGGCAGATGTACTCATGGAGAAGGGTAAAGGAGAGCAAAGACCGATAAAAATGGAAGGTTTCTAAGGCACAGGGAGGAAATTTTATAGGAGGCATTATGAAACTTGTCACAACAGTAGTTTTGTGCTACACTGCTTTACATTTGCCAGGATTTATTAGTAGCCTATACTTATTTAAGCAAAATCATGCAGATGGCATAGTAGTGCAAATACAGCATATTTGTACTCTGCATTTATTCTGTGAAGAACAAAGCCCAAGCACGCTTCAAACTGAAAACYAGCTGTTTTTGAGGGGAAAAAAAATTAAGGGATCAACATTACAGAAAAGCATAATGAGACAATAAAAAATGACCTGGTTAACATGAAATGCTATACAAAAGCGATAAGAAAAACATGAAAATATATGAAGAACTGTTGTTCAAGATGTGAGCTAGTATTTTACAATTATTTAAAATACAGAGGAAGAGATCAATGAAGTGTCTTTTGCAAAAAAAGAGAGAAGCATTAGTAGAAATACGAAACAGGAGCTTTTTGAAAGGCTAAAAAAAACTAAATAGCTACATACATAAAAGGTTTGACTAAGAAAACGGAAATACTCTATAGCCATTGATCAAGAAAAGAAAAAACAGAGCAAGCATTGCAAAAATACAGACAAAATTCCAGACATTCTGGTACTTTAAAAGAAATACTAACTTACTCTCTTTAGTCTTTTGGAATAAATTACCACTAAAATTGAGGAAAATGAAGCTAAGACATCATCAGTTTTAGACTAACTAGGTATGAAATAAGTATCCCAATAATGCCTGATATTTTCTATTCATAAATGTGGGGTATCTGTAAAAAGATATATTAGTCACATTGCCAAAAAAAGTCTGCAGAAGACAGAAGAATAGAGACACTACATAATGAATATAGCAATAAGAATGAGATAAAAGGAGAAAGAGTGGAAGAGCAAGTAGCTTTTATCAGATGCCAGTGAGCCTTTATCAGACTCTAATGATGAGGTATCTGAAAATAAGGAGTATAAATATACATATCACATTGCACAACAAAGGACAGATATAAAGAAAGAGCAATTCTAGTTATTGAAGCTTCTGATTCAAGTTAATATCAGATTGAAACTGAAGACAAATGCTTAAATAAAATGAGTCTCAATATTTAAAGCTGAAATCTTATGATTGCAAAACTAGAAACATTACACAAGACAAAACAGTTCTTTTCCTTTGCTATGGGGCACAAAAATTGCTTTCATTCTTTGCAGGTCATTAGATAAAATTAACAAGTTTAGCTATAGAAAAGTTATTTTTGGTCTTTTGCATGTAGGGAAGACCTCTAAAAGCTGTCTACACACTCTCATGTAACTAATTACTCACGGCTTCAGAAATGGGAAAAGAATGAAACTCTAATTTAAAATAAAAATACGTAACTCCCTCAAAACATTCTTAATATAGTCTAAACAATATAGGCTGATATGTTGCAGCATGCTATAATATTTTTATTGTTTCTTTCATCTAGGATTACCATATTTCATCAGTGAATACACGTCAAACTCACAGTGATAAAAATGTAACATTCAAATGAATAATCTTTGTTAATGAGGGTTGAATCTTTCATGTTTATATTAGTTTATACATAGTTTCTGTGATTAGTGAATTCCAGTACCAAGCTGGAAAGAGCAAGTTTAGGGTATACAGTTTGTACATACTTTTTCACACTGATAATCCGGCATTACCAAAATTCAACTGTAGGTGGTATGTGGAGCCAAGACCTTTTAGCGGTTTATTTAGCATGCCTTAGATGGACAGGATTTCCTGCAACTTATTAGTACTACTGTTTCTTCTTAAATTGTTTCCATGTGAAGTTGTATTATGAAATAGTTTCAGTCTATTACTTTAGACTGGAAACATAGATGCAAATAAACTGTGATATCCTGTTTTCAAATGTATTTTAATTCTGCCTTACTCTCATTCTTATATGGACTCAGAATTCACCTACAACATAACCATAACAAGCTCTGGTAATCATTGTATAACAACTGTTATAAATAGATGAAATTCAGATGTAAGTTTATATTATTTTTTAAAATTATTAGCGTATGAAACCCCCAATTAAGGATCTCTAAAGATTACTGTGTCCTGACTCTGAAATCCTCATCAGATTTATGGTTTAGGTTTTATAGTGGTTTTGACATGAATTAAGTTAATTTTTAAATCATACATTGGATTTCTCAGATTTTAAATTGCTTTTGATGTCTTCATGTGAAACTGAGTATTACCTTTAAAGCACTCAGAACAGATCTATACTGAACTTATTGAATTCCCATTGTCTCCAACCACAATTCTGTAGTCAGAGAACTTAAGAGTAGGTTCTACATGTTTAGGCAATGAAACTGTTGGAGACTTGGATATCTCTGCTTTGCATATTTCCTGAAACTTGGGCTGTTTTACTATATTTTTCAAGACAGTTCTCTGCTGCTTTCTCAGGTTAGCAGCTCTGGTCTGCATCATGCCCGGGGGAACAAGTCATTAGCTCCCCCAGACTTGGAGAGATTTCCTTCAATGTCTGGCTGTAAAGAAACCACAGTTTTTACTTGCTGTTGTCATTCATGTTTTAGTTATCCTGTGATTAGTAAATATCAATTCATTCTCTTTGGGAGTGAATATAGATATCTCACAGAAGATCCAACCCTTTCCTTAGAAAACTTCTAAACGCTTCTCAAACAACGCTAAGCAATAATGAGTACATTCCACCAGTCTTTTGCCTTTCTGGACTCAATTCAAATACATAAAGCAGCTGTGGCATGCCTATACACAAAAGTCACACCAGTTTAATTTAAATCAGTTTCCAAGCTGATTTAGGACTTTAACTAATGAGCTTTGGAGACTCTTGATGCAGTGAATGAAGACATTATAAACCTCAGGCATTTCTCTATGCTCTTTTGAAACTACTGCCACCCTATCGGGGGCAAGAAAAGGCAAGGCATGTTTCTGTGTCTGACCCTTCTCTTTCAACCTAACATAGCAGACTGGCATTAAATTGGCAATGAAAGTGGGATTACGCTGATAGGCTGGACCATTATCAGCATTGATCGAGGCACAGAGATGTGTTTGCTTCTGCCACCGGTCATTCTAGCCACGGCGAAGAACAGACAGGGAAGGAAGGAGAACAACGGGCTGAGGAAAGAGAGCAGGATCATCAGCTACTGTAAGTGGATGATCTTCATCATCTATTGGACAATCTATGATTTAAGAAAATTGCCAAGAGTGTTGGGCAATTTTAGCTTTGCATTGCTTCCCTCTAGCTCCTGTGTAGAAAATGTGTTGGGAGCAAGGCCAGAAAACTATTATTCCTTGGTAATACTAGTTCAATTCCTAATGTCAAACCTTTATGTTATGTGTATACAGGCAATATGTATAATCACACTTTTCTATCTAAAGTGCATAGCACTATGGTATCCAAGTACGCAGACAGCATAACATAAACTTACATATGACTAAAACCTTATCTAAGTAAAAAGGATTATACCAGTTTCACTGAAGGAGTTTCTACACCAATTTGATTGTATCGGTATCATTTTGTGGGAAAAAAATTCTTTTACTCCATAGTTTAAATCCAGATTCCTCAAACTGTCTTCTTGCTCTCTTTGCATCTTTGCCAAACACTCAGTTTAATCAAGTCAGTCCCAGTTTCAGGCTGCTCATCAGATGGCTGAATGAGAGTACAACCCACACTATTAAATGTTGAGGTATGCTCAATTTGCAGTAGCTACAACTTAGTATGTCCTGCTACATACACAAGTACTTTGAGCTTAAACTTCTGGGGGGAAAAGGTACTATCTATCTCCCTTCTAATGACTTTGTAGGAACCAGGCTTCTACTATTGACAGTAACATGCCTGGAGGAGAAAGAGGTAGTGATGTCCAGGTTCAGTCCCAGTGAATTTGGCAAGTCTGTTTCTCATGCCGCAACAATATGGCATTAAACAGGCAGAACTATCCAGGTTCGGATATTAATTTCCCTATTTCCTTGACTTGTGGAGTCTCTTTAGTAGCTTCATGCTCCACATTTTGGAAGTAAACATTTTCTGTCAGAAAAAGCAGTACTTAAAGTGCCACAGTATCTTCTCTATAAACAAATTTTTCCACATTTTGGTATAATTTACATAATACCCTGTGGGTAATTTTTCCACATTGAAGAGAACCATACCATAACTTTCTATTAGAAACCTCTGACTACTGAGAAATCCAAGACATTTCTAATGTAAACAGAAAGTCATTAAGAGCATTACTCATTTCTTGGTTCTCTGTTGCCCCAAACAACTCTGAAATACTGAAGAAGTTACTTTACAGGAGTAGTCATCTGATCCTCATTGGATAGGAGCAATTGTATTTTGGAATGACCGATTTGCTTGGTGATAGCTTTTGGAATCTCCTCTCGTTTGTTTATTCCCAGAGTCTTTAACATAACTGTGTGCTCAGATTTGGTTAGGAGGTGTGAAAATTCCTTAGAGGTCATTTTACTGGCTCAGTGAGAACATTAAGAACAGAGGCAGCCTTTGAATGTCCAAAGCAGTATGTCAGGACTGATGGCTTGGCAGTCCCAGGGTTGCTCTCATTCTACTGCAGTTGACAAGACAGAAAATGAAACTTTGCTCAGTGCATAGCTTCGTACAGTTGAAAAATATTTGTTCCCTTGAAAGGTAGAGGAGGGGACTGCTTTTCAATTAATATATTGTTTGTTGCTCAAAAGTCAGACTGTAACTTCACACAGCATGGCGGGAGGTGTGTGTTTGTGTGTGTGTGTGTGTGTGTGTGTGTGTGTGTGACTTGTTTTTGTAAAATTTTCAAAAAAGTGTTCTTGTTGAATAGATGTCACTTACCAAATCCAAACCACATTTAAAATCAATCTAGTGGTTTTCATCAATGCACAATGCTTTGCCCAGATAAGGTATGTTGCATTACTTGAAGTAACCTAGATACTTACAGGTGCCTATTTACATAAGTGAGCTTCCTCATACTTTTTATTTTGGTATTTTCCTCTGATGAGGCCACTGATAAACACAAAACGGGCTCTCCACTGCAGGACTATTTCAAAGCTTTTGAAGTCAATCCTGAAAAAATCTAGTTGAATGCAGATGAATTTAAATAGTTGTGTAGTTTTCCCCATCTTTATGAAACCATAACTGTGAAATCCTATCTCAGTGAAGTTAAAGGAAGTTTTGCCTTGGAGTCCAATAGAACCAATTTTATTATTTATTTCCAGAACAGCACCAATGTACATTTGAAAGCAGGAAGATTAAGAAAAAGCCCAAACCTTCTGTTTGGCCAAGAACTTTTTTGTTCATAGAGAATCAGAGAGAATGAGATGTTGCAGATCATCATACTGGCTAGTCCTATTATTTAAAACATCTTGACTAATGTTCTTTTAAAACAACTGTATATTCAATGAAACTATTCTTCATTTTACTACATAGTGTATTTTTGTTCAGTAAAAACTAAATCATACTAATGCTAATGTAAATCATGGCACATCATTAATTACTTATTTCCCATAAATATTTCAATTATGAGACATCCTGGAGACAGAATATCTGAGAATGGAAAAGGAGAAGAGTAAAAGGAAGCTGATAAACATGGGTGGTAAAAAAACCTCAAGCAAACAATTAAAGTATTATCAGAATTGGATGAAAACAAAATTAACTACCTGACTGGAACTTCAGTAATATTGCATGGAGCTTGTAATACAAATAATTTCTGTTTTATTAGTTGGTGAGGAAATATATTGAAGTTTACAGACAACCTGAAAAAGTATTGTTAAAATGCCAAATAGAGGAATTCGTATTTATGTTACAAATTTACTGTAGAGGTAGTGTGGAGTATTTCATTGACCAAGAAAGAGCATAAACTGACAGAACAAGAGATAAATAAAAAACTTGTAATGAAACCTTTCATTTAACATTTCCTCAATTTTTTTCAGCTTATTGTAACATTCCAGTTCTACTTTTGTCATTCCCTAAGCCCACACGTATTTTAACAAATATTGTAGTGGACAATCAGAGATAATAAACAACATCTTGAAGTTAAGCAAAAATCTACTTCAGTCCACTGTAAAACACTTAATTAAACAATGTAAACATCACACAAAAGCCACTTGATTTTTAAAGATAGAAAATTCACGTTTTTGTTGCTTTTTTATAATTTGGCAGGTTTTTTAACAACTGGAAAAAAATGTAAAAAGGTTGGGTATATTGCTATAATTATCATTCAGCTCCATATTTTTCCCACAAACTTGATATAATAAGTAATGAATTAGAAAGTGCAAAGCAGTGATACCAAACCTCCTCAAACACAGGACTGACCATAATTAAGTCTTACTTTGGGAATCATTGTGGTCTAGCAAATTATCATTTACCACCTCAAACATAAATAGAGAGGGTATTTTAGCCTGCTTAAATGCAGGCTTGTAATTCTTGATCTACATTTTCATATGCCTTCAATGCACAAAAATAACTGTGAAGTCCAATACATCATCAAAAAGGGCTAAAATACAGATCTTCCACTGCTCAAGAAACTATTTGATTTGTTTTGTTGATAATTGAAGTGACAGTAATTAGCTGTGAGGTTTTTCAGGTTTTTTGTAGAGCTGGAAAAGCCATCATTGGGAGGACAAAAATACAAAAAAAATCTGGAAAAATGAGATCAGTAGATGTTGGTTTATGCAAACTTGAAAGAAACAACAGTTTCAAAATCATTGAAAAACGGGAAGAGGAATGAGCATGGATATTTAAGTGTTTTACTTTAGAAAGGAGAAACCAAAAGCACAGAAATGCAGATGGAAGAAGAGTACCAGACTGATAGGTAAATGAAATATATTTGAGATTTATGGGGTTAAAGCAAGAATTCTCTCTTTGAAAATTTTAAATCTGCTATATTTACAATTACATAAAACTGTGATAATCACTACTAGAAGAATGCCAGAATAATGAAAATGGAGAAAAGAATCTAGTTAAATATTTTCAGAAGGTCTCAAAAAACAAGGGTTTCCAAATTGTAAATCTGTCAAAACCCTTGAGAAGTTATAGTGTGCAATACTGTTACTCAGTTTCAAAACAAATACCTTTCAAACTGCCTGTTATGGCTCAAGACAGAAGTTAGAGAGGGAAAAATCATCCATAAAATGGAGGAAGGGAAAAAAAAGCAAGCTAAATGCAGGCTATTCTAGGTTAAAAGCAGGAAAATCAGGTGTGGAGTTACAGAATGAGTGGAGATACATGACTGTAAAACTGAAAATTCTAATCAGTCCTTGAATTTATAAAGATTAATTCACATGTGCATTTGTTCCTATGACAAGCCTAAACTACCATGTGATATGAAAGTTCTGTCCTAAGGCCTTAACCTGGTTTTCAGCTGAACTTCTGCAGCTCTCAAAACCTGCCCTATCTTCTGCTGCTGAAGAAAAGGTTTGTAGTCATAAACATAAGATAGCACTTCTGCGAGCAGGAGAACCATATGGATTTCATACGGATTTATGTCTTTAGCTTGATTCCCATGTGAATTCTCTGAAGTCTACTAACAGCTGAGATACTGCAGTTTTGCCTCCAGCAGAGGCATTAACAGGAACTCTTAGGGACTTAGTATCACTGAGAGCTGTCTCAGAAAAACTTGACTGAAATAGGTCAAAGGTTTCAAAAGTCATTAGAAAGGACAACCAGACAGAACAGAGAGAGTGAATAAAACAAGTGATAAGGCTGGAAACTGGAAATAGTATGCAAGAGGAAAATTAAAAATAATGGTTTGACAACTTTTAGTGAGAGTCTCTCACATGCAAAGTTTTCTGGTTATATTCTAGGTAAAAAATATGGAATTCTCATATAAAATTAAAATAGAAGCAGTTTTCAAAACTTATCTTTACTGGAATGGCAGAGTGATGAACATAGGAAGACAATTCAAAATGTTAAAAATTATGTTTTTATTAGGGATTTATTGAATGATGACAATTTGTATTTTAAAATTAAGTTGCTTACATATTTAGAAGCAATATGTGGACATATGGATATTTCAACTGTATTTTTATTGTGCAACATGAACATTCAAAAAAATTTTTAAGTACAATGAAACATTTTAGTTAGCCAAGTTTTACCTAAAAATTGGCTGTGGATTTAATAAAAACATTTCATTTCATATTACTGATTTCTCTGAGTGAAATTACTTCAGCTTAAGGCATTGCTATTTCAAAAGGCTTCTTTCAAGACATGCCACTGCTTGGTTTGGACAGACCACTAGGTAAGACCAGCCAAAATAATGTAAAACTATTTAACAATTAATGCAATTACAATTTCTCCTAGAATGGTTACTGTCAGCCTAATTTCAATCTTAGTAAATATTATGAATGCACCAAGCCGTAACATTCTTATCTAATCTACTACATTTTTCAGTACGTTAACTAAAACAGAACTGTGAACCATTTTAAGAAGCCACTTTGAGAGATCTGAGAATTTTTCATGGTATAGTCATTTTTCATAAATGCTACCTTTCCTTCTCTCTACTACCCCCTCTAGCTGATTAAGATGATGGGGTTTTTAGATGCAGTGGTGCCAAGAAGAAAGAAAGAGAAAAAGCAGGCTGCATGACTGGGAAATAATGCAATCAAGTGTCTTATGAGAAGCACTCACAATACAGATACACCTGTGTAAGCTGTATGCATGCGGGGATAATTAGTTACCTCTAAACTGTGCTGAAAGCCTGTAATAACCCATAACCTCTTGTACTATTCATGAGATTTCAGAAATTAGATAAAGTGTGATTTTCTTCAAGGACATACTTTTATACAGGCATTTTGAAGTTATATTTGTTCTTACCTGTAGCAGAGCTGCAAACAAATATACTGCTATAAAGATGGGAGTTAAGGAAGTATGGCCGCTTTTCATTAAATGGATAGTGTACAAGAAAATTAGGTGTCCAGGAATCACCAGAAGAAGCAGAACTTGGGCTGATTTGTTATTTACTCCTGTAATAAAAAATCCAAAATGCAGTTAAGCTCTTCATTTACTATGTTTTTTTAAATTAATTTTAATATAAAAAGCAGGTTTGTGGAACAGCAGGTATTATTTTCCACCAAAATACTCCTTGAGGGTTTCCACTGGGGGAAGAAAGACAGCTCTAGAGTCTGCCAGCAAAGCTACACAAGGCCCCTCCAGAAGAGGGTACAAATGTCTGCTTTGAATCAGTACATTTCCTACATCCATTTGGGTTCTGTACACATAGATTACCATCTAATTTTTTGGAGCTGCAGTGACTTCCTACAGTGTTCCTAGCAGAGAGGATATTTTGGACCCCATATTCAAGACTTATCCTCAGAAGAATCTAATACTTCTGAAAAGTAGCCCCACATTTACCATTTTCTTATCTGCCCCAATCCATTTCACAAATATGAAAGTTTAATAGATGCTACTGCAAATTCAAGTTTCATTATAGCTACTATATTATTAGGAAAGGGGGCAATACTAGGGAGGAATAAACTGGGAAGCAAGAATCTAGAAAGGAAATGGCAAATGGGGAGTGGAAAGCAGGGACTAAGCTTAGTAATTACGGTAGAAACAAAGTTTGGTCCTAACAGGACGTTGGTGTGAACTTCTGGAGTTAGATGACAGAAGTTAGGAGCAGGTAAATGAGCTAAGGCAAGATAAAGGTTGAAATCCTTGTCAGTGGGTATCCTCAATTTCCTGCCCCATCAATCCCCACCTTTGACCCTTGTCATAGTTATAACTTTCTCCCTGCTATTCTCTATGCATCCTCCCTTTCACAGTCAAACATCTGCAGGCAAAGGAAACTGTCATACCTCTGCTGCCTCTGAATCATGTACAACAACTTATTTTGTTGCTCTGTTTCTCACGGGAGGTCCTGGGGGCAAATAGGGGGAAAAAAAGAAGAGACAGGAGACACTAGTTTTAACAATTGACTAATGCATACCTGTACCATAGTAGGTTCTGCATGGATAATAGCAACCCTTTGCTTCTTCTGGCAGTTCTCCAGGAATGCTGTGTAAATGGAGGTAGGTAGAAATTCTGCTAGCTTGAATAGCTACTAGATTACCACCAATACCTGAAACACAAAAGGACAAGGGGTAGACTTTCAAATATTTTTTTCTTCTAATAGGCAATATTTTTGCAAATTTACCAACTTCCTTGACATTTAGCACAGCCCATTAAGTACAAAAGTCAAATAAAAAAACATCTTTAGAATGAATGTTACTTATCGATGGGCTAACACCAAACATTAAAACAATGGAAAAACTTGGGCTACAGTTTCTTGTATCACTAGACAGGAGTATTTGGAGATCAATTTTAATTTGTAATAAATGCAAAAGATTCCCCCAAAAGGTTCAACCTGATACTCTCTTGTAGGTGAAGCTCCCTTTTAAAGCTCCCTTTTCTTTGTCAATCCCTCCTGGAACAACAGAAGTACTACAAAGCCGGGCCACTGCTGGATTACCTTCCTAGGCCAGTATTGCTGGCAAGTATAAATAACACAAAGCAGATGCACTACCACAAGCATAAATGCAGGCTTCACAGAATCACAGGACTGCAAAAGCCTTCAAGAGATGATCTATCCATTTCCCTTTGCCACAGAGAAAGATTAACCATAATTTTCTGCCATTCATAATTCAGGTTGAAAGGACAAATGTTTGAATAACTAACTGATCTTTAAAATAATGGCAGTGATGGAAATTCTTCCTTCTCCCTGACCACTCTTGATATGCTTGCCATCAGAAAAAATATTTCTATGAAATGACTTTGGCATTCAGTGAACTTAACAAACAATATATACCTACATCACACAATGCAGTGGCATACAGAACATACCCAAACAAGCTTGGTAGCAATACAGCAGTATTAGCACACTGAACTCTCCTGCTCCTATTATGCTCAAGTATTGTCTACTTCCATATCAAGCACAAGTTTTTTTTCCTCATATTCTTTACAGAGCAATGACTTGCTCTGAGAAGATACGATTAGGCAGAAGTAAACACGAGTTAATACAGATATTGTCTTACTCAGGAAAGAGAAAGACCTTGTTTATTGTGGTTGAACTGATTTGTTTATCTGATACTTTGGGCTTTGTTTGGTTGCAAAACAAGTGTCTGTGGGTCACCAGAAGTCCCTGTTTACCAGTTCTCTTTGGGGACTATGCTGCAGTTAGGACAAAGATCTAATACTGGGAACTCAATGAAGATTTCCTGCCTTGTCACTGCCTACAGACACTAAATGGCAAAATCTAAGGAGAGAGTAGGGCTTTTAAGCAAAAGGTTCACAATACCAATCAGGAAATAACGTATGAGCAAAAAACACATGGAGTTGGCAGAAAGGACTGATTATCAAAGGAAGCTGCATCTACCCAGTCAGGAAATATAGGGAAAAAATGTGAACTACCAAAAAAGTTGAGTCAGTCTTTGCAAAGAAAATTAAAACAACAATACATTTTTTTCAGACAAACTACAGAACCAGAAAGAAAAAAAAAACCCAGAGTAAAAATAAACTATAAAAGGGGTACAGATTAAAAACAATCTAAGTAGGGTCCAAAGTCTATCTTTTGATAGTTTTCATTATGGACAATGGTATTCAGACTCCTGACTAATGAAAATAAAGTATGGAAACGGAGGGAAAAGTAAAGTGAAGGATCAATGCACTACATTCGGATGGGGATCAGATAATTTCTGTCTGAATTATGAAAAAGCTGTTAAGTAAAACTGCATCTTAATAAAGCTATCAAGCTGAGTGTCGTGCCACATGACTAGAAAATATGAAACAGTTCCTGCTTTAAAAAGATGGAATAAAAGACATCTGTGTAATTACAGGCAAGATAGCAACTGCAAAAACTGACATAGTCAAAACAATATTAACAGATGAAATAAGTAAAATCCTCTCTCACTATCTCTATTTTTCATAGTATTATGAAAAGAATAACAGAAATAATTAAGGTAATCTTTCAAGATATGTTTTGATGCTTGTAGCAATGCAACCATCAAATGTTGGCACAGGAAACAGATTTCAAGTATTTCCTAGGACATATGCAATTTCTGCTTTTGACAGACTATTTTCAGGTCAGTTCAGTTCATCCAAACAGAAATATGATAGATGATCTGGACCCCTTTTCAGAATTAACAGCAAAGGAAAGTGGATATGTGAGGGAAAAGAATCAAGGAAAATGGAAATTTGCCCACTTGAAAGGACAAAAGAAAGTGGCTGGACAACAGAGACACAGACTAGTCTATGAAAAAAAGGTACAAGACTGCTTGTCAAGTCTCTGATGGATAGCTACTCAACAAAAAATCTTTGTACTTTTATAGCCATCCTTTGGAGAGAGAAAGCATGGCCCAAACACATTTGTGCACGTAGATAACAAGAAAAATGACTCAAAAGCAGTAATAGTGATTCTAAATCAAACTGGTCAGCCATGCGACACTGGTAAAAAGAAGGTGACATCTGCTCTGCAAAGGAAGCTGACAAACTAACCAAAATGGCTAATGTGGAGCATGATTTCTGGAGATGTAACATTGTCTTTTCTACTTTCATTTTAGATAAGTTGAACATAAATGATCTGTTTTAGCTAACGGAAAAGGAAACATTCATGTACTAAGCAAAATTATCTTAAATTTAATTTGGTCTGAGTCTCAGTAATCTAAGTTCGTTGGTATATGGATAGTTTTACACACGTGTCCTCAAAGAACCTCATACACTTTAAGCAGGTGTACAGAAGTATAAAGATCTTCTAGAATCTATGCATTCTGCTCAGTCTCAACAAGCTGACAATGTATAGTGATGGACAGCAGCAATCACATCATCCTTTAGTTCTGTCTACCCACCTGTCAATTCTTTCTTCTACCTATTTTTAAACCTTTTGGCCAATTCCCTCCAATACAAGGACTCCTAAAGATACTAACTACCTCCAAGTACAGTTAAACAAGATAACAAAAAGGAAACAGTGGCTTGGTAAAGAGAAAGATTCAAACCAGTGTTCTTGGTGAGACAAAGGCAGTAATATGAGCTGTATGCTTATCAGCATAACCACACCAGCTGTCTAGTCAGCACATACACAGCTTGGAGCCAGGCATGATGCCTCTTGCTCAGCCAGTAGTTAAGGGATGTGGAAGAGGAATGACGGTATTGTGGAAAGCAGAGGGGGAACGGAGAGAACACTGTGAACAGCAGGTATTGCAGGGACACAAGGTCATAGGAATACTGGGGACAGAAAGGGTTARCTGGTGCTCTAACAACACAGGATACAAATCAGTACAGAATCGCATTTCATTATTCTGCTGGTCATAGAATGACTTGGATAAAGCTGTGTTTGCATTAAATGTATCCCTTTGACATGTACAGAGATATTCAGTTTATTTTTCTCTAATAGAGGTTACTGTGTGTGTGAAGTTATCTCAGCAACATCAGATTAATCATATCCCTGTGAGAAGTAGAAAACAGATAGAACTGCATAGATTGACAAGATGCTAGTACACAAAACTGATAGCTTCTGAGCACCTGAATGCATAAAATGGTAGTGTGATCAGTAGCTGCTCATATTATGAAAACCTCTGTGGGCATATATGTGGACTGTTTCCATGAGTATTAAGTCATAAGATTTGCTTCCTGGAAAACAGTATTGTAGTCATCATAGCAAAACTTCCGCTTTATTATAAAGACTAACTTTTTAGCTTCTTTTCATTCTCATGAGAACTATGACACAGAGGAAAATAATTTATTTCAAAAGTAAAATCCTACAACTGCTATTGCTTTCCTCTCAGGACAGCAGATGTGTTTAACTTAAACATGAAAATACTACTTTGTCAATAAGCAGAAGGGTTGTTGTCTAGTAACGTGAGAAGGATGTCATGCTGGCTTACACTGTTAAAAAGAAAATTTAAAGCCTCATCATTTTATTGAACCAGTCACAGGCTTAAGCAATAGCCTCTTTTCTGCAAAATAAATATTTCTTCTGAAAATTATCACAGGTCTTTCTTGTCTAAAAAGCACACAAAACTACATACAAAGCAGAGCCAAAACCATATCATGTATTTGTGACTATCTTTACCACTGTGATTCTAATAATCATTATCTGGAAAAGGACTTTTTTCTAATAGTAGAACATATATATACACATACTGCAAACCACATTAAAAGTACTTTGCATCAATACATCTTAAAGAATATTTCAAAGCAGATCTGTCTCACTACCATCATTAACATTTTATAGGTAAGAAAACAGAAGCCAAAGGAAGCTGGATGAGTGTTGTTGACGCAACTAGTCATAGTTCACCTAAGGCTCTGCGTAATACATCCGGCTGTTTTCTTCGGATGTCTTATATTGCACGCTTTAATAGACAAAAAAAATTCTGTGCAAATATAATCAAGGAACTTATGTCGTATCATGGGTGCACGATGTTTAAGTAAGTACAATATACTGGCCAAATATACTTGCCCATCCCTTTCAACTCACTTCATTTGATTAAAAAGTTATTTAATGATTTATGTACATGATATATTTGCCATATATGTATATATTTGATATATACATATATAGATAGATAGGTAGATTGTACACACACACACCATACTACTGTGTGTGGGCATGCTAATTTCACTAAATCAGGCAGTTAGCCAGTCCTAGATGTTCCCAAACCCATGACCTGCACACCTGCAACAGTTTATCTTTCTGTATTCATCTTTGGATTATTATTATTGTTATTTTTAAACACATCAAACCCTGCTTTCTCACTTAGAGGGGGGTAAAGGCACCCACTGCTTGATGATTTTATAAAAAAGTGGGCAAAGCCACCTCTTCCTCTCAAGTCTATTTCAGCTATGTTTCAAATGAACTGAGCAAGCACTACTTACTGCTTTTAAAGAACAGATGTATGCATCTAACCTTAGAAAAGGATTCTAAACTTTGAATCTTGAGCAGAGAGAGGTACTTGTCTCTTCCCTGGCTTAAGTGGCAAAGACCCAGAGATGCTTTCTGTTGACTAGCTCAGGATGGCTCTCTGCTGGAAGAGGACTGTTCTCTTCCAAGATATCTCACCTTCTTTAAGGTCATCAGGAGATATCGTTGGGAGCCCCTTGCTCTACGTTTTAGTTTCTCTGCAGGAGGCCACACACCTAGAAACAAGGTGTTCCAAAGCCAAAGTTCTTAGTAGATATAGCCCTCTACATTTTATAGACCCCTATATGTAAACACTTTGCATCTATCTGTAAACACCTCATAGGTAGAGTTGGTATAAATTATGACACAGTCCAATAATATGATTACTTTTCTTCCTCTTAGACCTCTAAATCAATGCCAAAAAGTATTGTTTAAATGTCACTTCGATATTTTATCCTTAGCATATCATGATTATCTCATGATTTAATATCCACTGTTCAAAGCCTGGATTGAATATAGACTCATTAGTCTCCCTTCTGCTTTTCAGTGGTGCTTGTCACTATAAATCTTACTTTAAAAATATTAATATATTTATTTTTAAAACATACCTGTAAATTGATATTTTCCTCAATTTAATTATTTGTGCTATCTGTAAAGACCATTTTGTGGTTTTGGATGTCCAGCGTGAAACATTTAAGTTCAGATTTTTCAAAATATTTAAGTATTCAAAGCAGACTTCTTAATTTCATTTGTACCAATTTAGTTTAGTATTTCTGCAAGTCAGAGACAGGATCTCTAATGAGGCATTCCAGAAAATGAGAAATAAGTTACTACTAATTAAAAAAAAAAAAGGTTTAAGGGGCTTTTTTAGCACTCAGGGAGAACTGTATGACAGGCAAGAGCAATTTTCCAAAGCGGTATCCAGCTAGCTTATTCATAAGGTCGCCTCCTCTCCTGTAGCTCTCCATCCCATTCTTCCAATTTTTTTGTTATGTTTTAATAAATTAAGCAGGGTTCTTGCAGAAAACTGCCCCCTCTGAAAGCACTGAGAGCACAAGATAAAGCTTGTTTACTCAGCTTTAATGACCAGTGCCATAACTACTAACAAGACTATGAAGAACAGTTGACTGATGGTGTAAGAATGGCAAACCAATATGCAGATCAATTCATTGAGATAACAGATTTTTAAAAATTCAGCTGTATGGAGAGAGAGTAATCAGGTACAGAATACTGACTGCGTTGTTCCCAAGCATCTACAATATAGTTTGTGCAAAAGGCCAAAAAACAATTAATGTCCACATAAGGAGAGAATTACTCCAACACAATTCCCAAATTGATTTTTATTGTGGATCTATGTATCTAGAGAAGGAAAGCAAGAAGATTCCTGCTTCTGAGCACTCTTGAGCACAATCCGCAGTTCAAAATAGTAAATTGTGTCAATTAGTCTTTCTGGAGTTCAACAGCAACTTGCTTTTTGATACCATTTGTATTATAAAAATTAAATGAAAAGGAAGAAAAAGAATTTCAGTTACAATAGTGACCAAAGTGCTAAATTCTGGAATAACTAGGTTATCTGTCAGAAAAGTCAGTATGAATTTTTGCCCTGACATCTGCACCAGAAACTTCAAAAAATCATGTTTTATGCAAGTGAAATACTAAAATGAGAAGCCTTGCTTAACCAGATACCTCTCTATTTTTTTTTTTTATTCAAATTTCTTCTATCTTCCTTTGCTCTTTGTAGCATTTCTGTTAACACTTAGAAATGTTTGGGGAAAAACAGGTGAAAACCATTAGCTTTTCCTATAGGGCCATTTTTTAAGAGAAGTCTTTAAGACAACATTGTATGCGCAAATCATTACATTTTCCAAAAGGAGTGGTTTATGTTTGATTTGGCTCATAAATCATTTCTTTCTTATGCCTAACTTAGAAATTGTTCCTTGACTTCTGCTCAAAAAATGAAAATATTCTGGTTATAATTATCAAAGTGTGATGTGAAAACTAATGATTACTGAAATCTTGTAAAAAATTTACAAGACTTAAGAGAAAAAACACATACTTTATAGTAGCACAGAATACGCGCATTTACACGTACAGGCTAGCAACTAGTAAGTAGTAGAACTATCACCCAATAATGTGTCAGAATTAAATATCCAGAATCAAAATCCTCCCCCTTTTTCATGCCAAAATAAAGACTGAGTTCTAAAGTTCTCATACAGCATAGGTGCCATTCTGAGACTACCACACTCCAATTCAGGATGCAGAGTAATTCTTTTGCTACCCAGCCAAGTTGCTCTGTCACCATGCATGTACTCTAATGTTTTCCCTTGTAATTTAGAGAGGCACCAAATTTCAGGTGCCCAACTGATGGACACCATGATTATCTTCTAATCAAAGCACCTCTGTGTTGCATGAAAGCTGAGAGTACAACTACTCTGTATGAGAGAAAAATATATAAAGTTACATAAAAATATATTTTTTGAGGGGGAATGATTCTTTGGTGTTTTCTTTCCATATTCTCCAAAACAAACAATTTGCAGCAAAAGCTCTCTTAAAGAAAAAAAGTCTGTTGTTCCATTTATCCTACTAATACATAAACAAAGGTATGGTTTGGGGAATATAGTATACAAGCTTAACTTTCATCTCCCAGACGACAGACAAGCAGTAAGTTTTGTGTAAAATTTTCTCATACAGGTTTCTCATATTCTTTGATTTATATTTATTCCCTTAAGGTATCAAATACTCTTATAACAAGTACATCCAAAGAGTAAAAACATTACAACAGGTTTGTGTTATCTTTAAAGAGTATTGTTTCAAACCATCTGTAAAAGAAAGTTTTGCTATATAAAGCCTGCAAAGCATGTCTGATTTTCAGGCGTTTTCAGAATTATTTTGTAGTACCTCAGCTCTACAAAAACGCAGAAGAATGGGGGGAAGGTCTACAGATATGCTGGTCATTATGCTGTAATTCCTAAAAAGTAAATACCTAGAAGATATCTCACTATGTTTTGTCTAAGGATATAACCAAAAGAGAGAGAAAAGTGGCTCTATCTAGTAACTGCACCTTATTTGATTTCTGCGGCACACTCTCAAGCATATAATTATTCAAAGCATTATCTTTTTCTGCGCAAAAGGAACTCTGTTACTTGCCAATTTCAATTCCTGAGCCAAATTCAACATGCTGTGATCCTGTAAGAGGATTTGCAAATTTTAACCAACTTGGCCATTACAAAACACAAAAATCAACTTCTAGTATTGAGACCTAAGCACAGTCACACTTGGGTTTAGTTATTTTATTCAGAACTTTAATACATGAAAACTAGACATCTAAATCTCAAGTAGTCTGTAAGTACAACAAAGGCTGAGACCACAAAATGATTTATTTATATTTAGAAAGCAGAGTGACAATTTAGCCCAACCAACTATAGAATTAAAAATAATTATTCCTCTCAAGAAATGTGTTTAACAGGGAAATGGAAAAATGGTTTTAAAATACTTCTGGCCACCAGCAGTAAAGTTGACTATAAATGCCCCTCTGATTAAGAACTATTTTTATACTCTTGGCAAATATTTGCAGTTATTGTTAATAGGGGTAGGAACCTTTGAGGTTGCTCAAATTCCAGACCAGAATTTCTTAAACGAAAAGGTATATAGCTCCACGCTGTAACGTATGTGATGCAAGTAACTTGTCCCACATCTAAGATTGTGCAAACCACCTATACAGCTCCAGGTCCAAAGCTATTTAATGGCACACACAGGAAGCCCAGTACCCGACAACTTTGCAGCACATACCGTCCAGCGCTTTTAGCTATCCAACAATGGGCACCGAAAAAAGACAGTTTGAAATCGGGACAAATTTACACTGCCTCAATTTTTGACTGGACAAAATTTCAATAGGTTACAACCTTTCTTTCAGGTTTCCCTGGTGGTTTCCTGGGGAATAGGAGCAACAAACTTTAAAGAAAAAGAAAAAGGCCCCGGAAGAGCCTTTTGAGGGGGAAAACCCTCAGCTACTTTCACTATTTATGCTTACAATGAGATTTCCAAGGACAGGAGAGTACTGGTAGGGAAAGCCTTCTGCAACAGTAATATTTAAAAAGCCATCTGTTAAGTGGTCTAACACACCTTTTACATCAGTAAATGAGTGTCAGCAGATGTGCTTTTTTAACTGAAAGATTTCCTAAATTCCAGTTTACTACACTATACTGACCAGCAATATCAAGAGGTGCCAGTAGAATTATGAAACCCAGGAGAGTCTAATCTAACAGCAATCAAAAAAATTACTTACCTACAATTTCCCTTCTCAGAAGGCGTATCATAAAACAGGCACATTCTGCGTTCTCTACACAGAAAATATTTGCTCTATATTTTCCAATAGAAACACCTCTGTCTTTGCAATTCAGAGGCTTGAGGGGGTCAGCACATGCACATGCAACATGTACACACTGCTCCCCTCTACTCATTTGTGAATGAGGGAAGAACAGAATTCCTTAACACTCCTATTGTTGCCAGTGGCCCAGTAAAAGCAGCATTGCTATTTCTAGTAACAGGCCACAGGCCTTATGCTAACTTTGCCTTATGCAGACTTCACAAGGCCCTAGTTTTGGCCTATTGGACTTGTTATCAATTTGTTATGAGAATTTGCTGTGTAAAATGGAGCTTGGCAGGAGGTTTTTCTTGTAGTTTTCTTGCAGTTTTCTTGGAGTTTAAGTAAGTGTGGGATAATAGCAAAAGCCTTGAAAATATGGGCACGGGACTATAAACAACTCGCTGATAGTCCATTCCTGGTTACTGAAGAAGTTTAAACCTACAGAACTGGGGGAAAAAGACTAACATAACAAGAAAACATAACAAGAAAAGAAGTAGCTAAGCAATAAAAATCCAGATGAACAACAGGTAAGGGACCTAATGTGACTTGGGAAAGTAACAATTTCAGGCATTGCACAGCAGACCAGGGGGCAAATACCAAGAACAGTCTAGAAACACAAAACATCTTCTAAAAAAGCAGGATTTTGAATGAGGGTGGTACAGTCATCACAGAAATCATCACTGCAGAACCACTGTGGGATTGCCAGAGCTATAAGCCAGCCCCCTGCTCTCCCTGCCTTCTTTAAGGACTCTCTCTTTCCCTGCCTGCTCCAATAACCCCGGTATCCTCTCTCCACCTGCCTGATTCTTCAAGGATCTTTTGACCTGCCACCTAATCACCCAAGGCTGTGTATAACAGGATGCATATAGGTATGTGTCCGAGTCTGTGTTTTCCCCACAAATTCTGTGCATTTCTCCTCTATGATGATCTAATCCCTCAATAATGCCCTATTACATACAAACTTGATTTGGCTAGGTACTATTCTGGATAACACTATTGGCTCATTCTTTTTCTCTAAAGATAGTTCAAAAGAGTCCCTTCTTTTGGTAAATGTATGAAAAAAAMCCCAAGAAACAAAGCGGTACATTTAACTTTTTCTCTAGAGGCATGTTCATAGTAAGCTGTCATTCTTAGCAATTAAAATGATTTACTTAAGTCCAATCATTAGCCAAAAATGTTAAAAAGGTAAAATTTAAACACGCTGGCAATACAGGTTTCACAGCCAATTTCTGTGGGGAAAAAAAAAAAAGATGACCTTGAACAAGATGATTAGTTCCATTTACAACAGCAGTCCATAACTGCTACAGGGTAAAAGACCATCATCGTTCCAACATCTGGCAGGCGCATGAGGCCTTGAGAAAAGAAAGCTGTTAGTGGCATGTCTAGAAATAAGTGAGTCTATAGAGAAAATCTGTAAGTATTCTGGTACAGTATATTGAAGCAAAGATAGATGCCTACTCAGAAACAGTAATAAAAAGAATTGCCAGACAGTTGTTTCCTTTTGTAATCAAGGGACGACATCTAAGAAAGCAGGACTACTGGTAAGAGTTTTTGTGCACCTGCCTAAGAACAACATTCTTCATTACTGATTTTCCAGCTCTCTAAAGAAAGCTTTAAACTAGGTGGGAAAGGGACATCTACTGGGAAAGCAACTCAAAAAGGGAGAAGCAGTCTGTCAAGTTTTTGTGCTCTGAAGCAAAACTTGTGTTTCTACTAGGTGGAGAAAGTTACCCTGGGAAGCGACTGTTTAGGCCCCAAATTAGCTAATGAGGAAGAACTGCTTATAGAAAACAATTTAGTGAAAGCAATCATCAAACAGAGTTCACTATTAAAAGACAAAAAAAGGGCATCACTAGAATAAGACTAATGGATTAAAAAAAAGAAACAACCCCCAAGCCCCAGTCAGCAATAAGCTCAGACACCTGCCACCTAGATTCTCTCAGGAAGAGGATCTAGGGAGTTACTGAAAAGGACTATCACGAGAAAGCTTTCTGATGTAAAGCAGAATAGAGTTGAAGATCAACATGGCTACCTTGCTCTTTAGGTATCTCAAAACCAAAATGTAGGTAAGAGTAGTAGCAAGCTGGGATGAATACAAAGGAGAGGCACACGCACAGAAGCATAAAGGCTGAACTGCAAAAATGAATTTATGGTTAGCAAGGAACATAAGCAACAACATAGAAATGCTTCACATTAAAGTAAGATAAAAAGGAAAAATAAGATCTTAACAGGGAAAAAAAAAGTAACATGCTATATGGAAGATTGAAATATTCAGTTCCTTTTGCTATCACCTTTGTAAAAACAGATCTGTGATCACAAACTTAAATGTATTAAATCTGTAGGGCCTGAGGGTAAATTAAATTTAGAACATCCTTAGAGAGCTAGATGAACAATTCCTGAATTATCAGTGATTATCTTTGCAAACTGATTATCTTTGAGGTTAGAGAATACCAGAGGGCTATAAAAGGGAAAACAGAAACTATAACTTTAAAAAGGGCCAGAAAGGATGACCTGGGGAATCTGTATGTCAGTCCAATTTCTATTCCCAGATAAGTATTAGAATAAATTGTTAAACAGACAATTTATAAGCACCTAGAAGATATAAAAGTGGTAAAACAAGGGCTAACATGAATTTTTCAAGAACATGCTTAAGTGAAAACAATACCACTTCCTCCTCTGACACAGCAGCTTGCCTATGGACACTGCAATAGATACGCTAAATCTTGACTGCAGTAAAGCTTAGCAAAACTTTTTGATGCTATCATCTCATACCACATATCCTGTAGCAACCTCTGGAATAGAGCACATTGGGGTGATGTACTTCAAAACTAAAACACAGGGTCACTATTAACATTTTATTATAGAAGTGGAAGAGAATGACGAGTGGTCCTAAGTCATGTAATTGATAGCTTGAAAGTCAGAATAGAATATAGCCACATAGAATTTACAAAGGCCAAGTTAAGAGAAATCAAAAGCACTTTGTAAGCCAAAATAAGAAGTCAAAATCATCTTGATAATTGGAGAAATGGTTTGAAATCAACAACATATACCAGGGCAAAAAAATGTAAGAAATCAAATGGAGAACTACAAAAGGGGAAAAAAAGCTAGGTAGCAAAATAGCAGGAAAAGTTCTGGTAACTATAATTATCACAAACTAAATGTGAATCAAAAGGGTGATACTGTATCAAAAAAACTCAAAAGTTTGCATTTTCAAACTGCATTGSTGTAATAAGATATTAACTCTTCTTATAAATTTTGCCCTGCTGATATCCTTAGACAATCAAACATGTAACAATTTATGGACCAAATTTTCACAAATACACACTTGGAAAGTACATAACAAGCCAGGAACCAACACACACTTTTCTTTGCCTGTAGCATCCCTGTTAATTCTTATATCTACACATACTACAAGTAATTTAAACTACTATTTTGAAAATTTGCCCTTGGATGTTCAAAGGAAAATCTTTTGAAAAAAAATTTTATCTTTGTCTTCCTCAGCCATAAGAGTTTCGATATAATATTTGAATATACCTCTTTTTCAATTTTTACCCTTTTCACTGCATACTTTAGGCTCCTATTTCTCACATTCTCTATGATGCTTTAATGTTCATAACAAATAAGATCAGGGAGCACTCCTTAGGTGTTTAAAGTCAGAACTCCTTAGGTGACACCAAAGTCAAAACTTGAAAAGAATATAACAGATACTAAGTTGCATAACAGAATCTTACCATAATAGATTTCTATCAAACCAAGATGTATCAATACAGTAGTAAATAATCCTATCATAGTCTTACCATTAATTACTGGAGTATAAACAACAATTCCAACCAAATTAGGATCTGATACAGTTGTGTCCAGAATAAGGCCACCAATACTGAAAAACAAAGTACAACATATAGAATAAGGCAAGCAGATACACTAATTAGTGTTTCAAATCTTATTTAGCATTATCAATCTTTAAACATTTTCAAGTCACTATTTTCTTCTCAATTTACCTTTTTTTCCCTCACTACCCCTGTTCTGACCTGCAGATTAATATTTTTAGTTGAGTTAAACAGACATTAAATATGAGGCACAAATTAAGTACATAAAAATCACTGCCAATATTCTGTTTGACAGAGTTGTAAGTAATCATAAATGCATCTGCACTGGGATGATGAAACTTTAAAATATAGGACTCACTAAAGATTCCCCTATAAAAAGTCTACGCACCACTACCCAAGCACCTACACTGTTTGAATTATAAATTAACTTATTTAGTAAGAAATAATGAAAATGTTAGTATGTGATGATAGCACCCACTGTGAAATTAAAATTCTAGTATGCATCTGTAAATACCCAAGAATACATATATAATAATTTTGCTCTATTTTTCTACAAAGTGGCAAGGTATTTTTTTTTTTTCCAAGATCACTCATAGGGCCTGCAGTCATGAATTGTAGACTCCTTTGCTATGCAGTATGTAAATACAAAAAAAAAAGAAAGGATGTGTTCTACCCCAAGCATGAGCTGTTCATAAATCTTTTCTTAATATTAGGAGCAAATTCTTAATCTTTAATTTAGATTAAGAAATCAAAAAAGCTCATGAAATGCATGGGAGTGCTGAGAAATTTATTTATTTATTTCAAGTAAGGAAGCCATATATTCCAAAGCTTTGTTAAAACAGCATTAAAATCAACCAGTGACTTGTCCCTTTCTTGGTCACAAAAAGTAGCTAAACTTAAACTGCTGAAGAACAGTAAAATATAAAAGTAAAATATGCAGCGCTCAAGCAGTTCAACCTTACATCTGGCCTAAAACCCAGTGACACATAAAGATACTCCGAATAAACAAAAACACTGTGAGAAGTAACACCTACACCTAACACCTCATTGATGAGACAAAACTCAGAATTAAAGCACACCTAAAACAAAGTCAAACTCACAGAATTACTTAAGTTATGCAGTCTGTTACCACCCCTTTACCTTGTTCTTATGCACGCCTCATCAGCCTCTAAAGGCCATGATCACCTATCCCAGCCATCAGTGGACAATGTCTTTGGCAAAAATATTGTAATAGACAGAAAAAATGTTGCTTGCAGACCTATGAAATTCAATGCTAAATAAGAAAAGCTTGGTCTGTCACAGAACCAAGACATGCATCTTGTTTTATGTTAATGCCCCAAAGCTTATAGAGGCTAACCTTCCCCATAGAGACCACAGCTGAAGTAATTGTCAACCATTTGTCTTGCAGGTCTGTTGAATATTGCACAAACAATGGCATGTTCTTTGTTCTTTCTCTTGCTATAGTTATTGATTTATATATTAACATTGATTTCTTGTATATCAAAGACCATAGAATTTCAAGCAATCACTCAGCTTTTAAGATTCATGACTTTCATTTGACTAAATCAAACCTCTTAGATCAGCGCGCAGTCTTGACTTAAAACCGCAAGTTTATCTATCTACACTCCACATCCTAGAGGGTTGTTAAATGTTTCTTTTAAACACCATCAGATGTTAAATAAGATATACAGAAAGACAGGGTGACTATCAAGACAAAGCAAGACAAATAAACTTACCTGCTGATAATCATAGCAGTTATAACAGGCTCCCATCCTGAATGGAGAACAGTTCTGGTTGCTGGGTGTTTGGCAGCGATGACAATCCCCATGGGAGTCAGAGCCAAAAAAAAGGCACCAACCAAAGGAGATACATAGTAATATGTCTCTAAAATAGTAATAAAGAAAAACAAAAGAATTGTTTTACTTTCAAGACATTCCTATCAGTTCTAATTTAGAACGCTAAAATAGATTATATTCCACCTTATGCAACAGAGGAATTTTAAGTCTTCATCACTGTGGTACCTAAATTTTCAACTACTGCATTAAACAACATGATTGACACCTGTCATGTATGATCACTCTCTCCCATCTTCTCCATGATAGAACAACATATGCAAAGTAGGAATTTTTGCAGAGAATTTTTATATGATGTTATATGATAAAAAAACACAAGAAAGCATGGAATATAGATCTTTTTGTTACACATCTCCTAAAAAAGGAACTGAATGTACAGAAAATACATTTTTGTTTATGTACAAGTGCACAGCCTATATAAACCACCTTCTTCCTAATCTTCCCAGAAAAAAAGTTTATCTAAAGTGATAAAACCACAACGTGTAATATTACATATATCTTGTCATTCATGCAAGGCTTTTCTGAGCAGAGTACTAAAACATTTATATGAGTGGCTCAATTTTTTTATCACCAGTCTGAAAGTGTAATTCACAGCCACAATTCTGCTGCTTGCAGCTGTCCATCAGAACTGCATCATGTTTCATAGGAAGACAGCTGCAAATACCAATAAGGGAGTACCACCACAAAGCAGAACTGCTAATGCGAATGGCTACCTCTGCCAAAAGAATACTATTTTCTTCACAAGTTAGTTTGGTCTTACAGTCCCGTTCACTGAGAAGCTATCCCACTGACTCCGGACTTCCTAACTGAACAGTGAGGTAAATAATGGAAAATCTATCTTAATGGCAAGTATGTATAAACTATACAAATATCCCAATTCTACATATGTTTATTTTTATGAGAAATGTGGCAGTGGTATTTAACATTGAAATTTTGTCTAAACATGGACAATTTAGACAAAACTTAATGCAAAATATATTTTAAATGATCAGTTCTGTAGTACATATAAACACTCTAACAAAGAGTAATATAAAGTATATATAAAAGTAATCTCATCCAAGCATTATGGCTTATTAGAAAGGCTGCAAATTCAAGCAGCTACTACTTTGGTGCTGTCTTGGTGGAGGGAGGGAGAACAGCTAAAACTACACCTGGAAGAATTGCTGTAGAGTTTTTAGAAGTTACTATCCTTCTGCCTTGGCTGGTACGACCTCTGCAGCAAAGTCAGCACAAAAGATAGTGAGATTACTTCCATTGTGTAAGCTAAAATTAGAAAGCTACCTGAATAAAAATGAGATAAAGCCCAAAAGTCTTTTTTCCCCTTCCTTTTCCAACTATTGTAAAATATATTATCCCCCTCCTCTTTCGTGGTGCTACTTCTTTTTCCATCTTTTCTCCTCCTTCTGTGAACTAAGAAGAGGAAGATGGGCCTAATGTAAAAAGGTCTTACTCAAAAGAGTACACATAACACAATTCCTTTATTTGGTAATCATAGTTTTATCAATAAAAAAGACAAAAATGAACTGATGTAAAGTTCTTAAACTCTTTTTTGGTCATGTGGACCACTACTTATTACCCAGGTAAACTCATTCCTCTCTCCACTTGCAATGAAGAAAGATTCTTGTGTAACTAAAAATGGTCACATGCAAAGGAATCATTCATTCTACATCTGTTTACTTAAGTCTTTGATGCAATAAGGTTTTCTCTCTTTTTTTTTCTTTCCTTTTAAGAAGTTAATCATATTGTATTCCTGCTGCTTACTTTTTCTCCCTTTCTGTCTGTTCCTGTCATACAGAAACAAGGGGAGGCATTAGCATGTAGCAGAACCCCAACAACTGATTTAAAGGTCAGAATGAGAGAATAGTTCTAATGTAGTATATTTAGTAAAATAGAAAAGGGCAGAAAATAATGAAATTCCATTAGTATTATAAAGTTTCAAGTCTTTACTACATTTGTGGAGAGGCTGCCAATTTTACTAGAAGATAAAGTCTTCTGGTCAGCAAGGATCCTCTGTTGGAAAAGACATTCAACAGCAAAATACAGATGCAATGTTGAGCAGCAGAAAAAAAAGCATTATCCTAATTAATCACTAATTTTTGAAAGTCTCTCACTTGTATTACATCAACAATTGGCCCACTGTACTCTTTATTACAGGATTTCTACCAATACAGGAAAGTAAAAGTTCAAAAAAGCATGGTTTTTTTCTATAATTTCTAATCTCATTAACAACTTAAAAAACTTGTTGGAATGTGATCAAGAGAAAAGGGAGAGTATTTAACCATCTGCATCAGTCTCTAAGACTGGAGAACTAGTCCAAGAATATAGTCCAAGAACTACAAAGAACACTAAAAATAAGCATTCTTTTACTCAAAGTGAAATATACTGTATAAATCCTTTCTTCTGGAAAAAAAAAAGAACAGAGATATAATAGAAAACAGTCCAACAAATGAACCTTCATATCAACCAGGGCAATTATACAAACAATGCTAACAAAGGGTTATTTAATAAGTAACTTTAATAAATACTAATTATGTAAAATATAAAATTGGAGATATACATAGAAATATGTGATTCTGCCATAGAAATGTTTTGTGACAAGTTAAAAAAAAGGAAAGAAAAATTATGAGAAGACAATCTCAGCTAGTGCAAAATGATTCATGATGTATAGCCAAAATAAATACAAATTATATCTGCAGTACAACAGGACTGTAACATTTCAAGAGGTCAGCAAATAGCCAGATGCAAGGTGAGCTTCATAAATCTTAGAAAACACAACTAACGTATGGTTGATTTTCAGTACTTTCCCAAGTTGAATTCAACACATTTAAAGTTACCTGAAAGCACCTACTGTAAGAAAGAAATATTTATCTACACAATATGACACAAGCTGTCATTTTTACATCAGACAAAGCAAAAGTTAGATGAATTTTCAAGAGGGTCAAAACATGTTTTATAACAACAAAAACAAAGTACATAGTGACATAAAAGATGATGACATGAAAGAAAATGCAACCAGTGGTTTTTTGTACACTATGACAGGGCTTTCAAGACTACTCAGCAATGGCTTAGCTTTGTTCCTTTGAGTCAACAGTAAGTAAGAGGAGTTATTAAACTTTTTTTAGCCACATTTTTCAATTTTTTAATATGTACAAACGTCTTAATTTCACCCCGGAGAAAATTAACAGAGAAAACTTACAAAATGCATTTTACACCTGAACCCTATAGATGGAGCTGGACATGAACAGGATTATAAAAGTTACCCCAGTGTTACAATACTAAGTCAGAAGTTTCTTCTTGAAAAGAACAAAAGCCATTTGGTTCTCAGGAGTGGGCAATGTTCGAGGACAGGATACAGTTAGAGCTTCAAATTTTTTTTTTTTTTACTTCTGCTATAGTATATTAGTATTTTTGGGGGGATTCCCAGTTCTAAAAACGCTAGAGGCAGTGATAAAAGAATATCAGTAGGCCACCAACCATCTCCATGCTGCTAAACGAGATGGAAATCAGGTATACATATTAGTCAGTTTACAAGCTTGAGACCAGACAAGTGAAATTCACCCCACCTGGGTTTTAAGGCAAAGTTTAATTAAAAACAGAACTATAGAAGCAATTAAGAGTTTAGAAAAATATCTCAGAAACTGTCACAACTGAGCAATAATAGACTCCAATGCCCTGCAGGACCAGGGAAACTACTCAGTTCCAGTCTAACTCTTGGAAACAGAATGTAGGACTTTTTTAGCTATGGGTGACGCTACTGGTAGAACAACTTATTAGAAAAATTAAAAAAGATGCTAACATTGAGATCCATCTTTTGAGTAAGGGTGGGCCATATTCTTCATATTTAGTCCACAAAAGAAGACAAAAACAAATTCTACAATAGCTGGAGAATGGGAATGTGAAATAAATGACTCCCCTTTTAGGGTTCATTTTACTCCACTTTTGATAGCTTTCTAGTGTTTAGCTTATATGGTAAAAGAAAGCTTAGTCAAATCTTCACTGGGGGCTCTGCTGTAGAGGCTGTACTATCCAACAGAGGAAGATCAACTTCTAAAAACCCCCAACAACTCTTCAAGGAACTTTTGACTGTGACCTTAGATTAAAAAGCAAGTGAGGAGGAGGGAAGAGACAAGGATCTCAAGCAATTTCTAACTGACCTTCAATTATTTTAAGCACTCATTCCTTTAGCAACCTGTGATACCAATCAATCTTCCAGTTCAGAAAAAGTGATGCTTAACGTTCTCATGCAGTGCCACTCAAAATGATGCAACCACTGCTAGGAATTCTACGTAAATTAGAAATATAATACTTCAAAGTAACAGTTAGAAACCTGGAAACAATATTGGGAGTCAAACAATTTATCTTCTCAACCGAGATACAGGAATGCCTGAGAGACATACACATATATTTAAACCATGTTCTGTGAGGAAAAACATTTATTTTTGGATGGCTTTAACCTAGTCTTCAGAGCATTACAAATGACTAACAAAGCCACGCAACATGGACTCTCTGCATTTAGTATACCGGGTCTTCATATTTCAGAGTGTACCCTTCGCTAGCTGAGGAACACAAGCCCCAGCTCCAACGACAGTCCTAGGGAGCCCTCTAGTGCTCCACAAGGAAAGGCCACCATTCATACTGGATTACATTGCACCAAGGTAGTTATTTAAATCGCTGAAGTGAAGGAAATGTAAAGTACATTTTCCTCACCAGAAAACAAGCCCCCTAGCTATTTAACTATTTTACACTGTATTAAAAGCTATAGTAACATTGCACAACATGTTTAAGCACCACTAATTTTAAAGCGTAAAAAATTTGAAAGTGGTTTAGGCGTCTTACACATTTAAGGGACTGGGTGTCAAAGACTCCCCTCCAATTGGCTAAAGGATTCAACTGACGTTAAGTATTTAAAAGACAAGTTTGTATATGATAATTGTCTCAGCAGAGAAAATTATAGATGATCATCTTTAGGGAAGCAATTCACAGAGTAATTTAGATGCACAGATATAGTTCTTTTAAAGGAGTTGAAAAGATATAGCTGTTAACTTCATTATTTAAACTGCAGTGTTAGATGGATTTGCCATTATTTATGAAACACTCAGAAGAACTTTTAAAAAACTACATATACGATGGTGCCCATACAAGATACTTGAGTTAGCCCTGGCCTGGGCAAGAAGTGCAGTGCTACAGTCCTATTCCTTGCCTCTTCTGGCCACACCATGAAGCATTGTCTCCAACCAAAAGCTGAGCACAGGCATACCTCTCTGTTACAGACAGGCAGAAAGCTTGTAACATAAATAATTCCCCCTTTCAGTCTCACTGTCTGAAGGCAACTCTTCCCATGCTTAGTGGAGCCATAAACTTACATTCTGTTTCAGCACATTTGGGTAGTCAGGCTAACAAATYGTAGGGAAAAATAGTTCACTCAGAAGAAAGTTCAGAGGTGAATTCATCCTGCTTCATTACTAGCTCATATACTGGGGGTTTCTTTATAACAGTCCCATTCTGCTTGCTACTCTAATATTGAGAAGGCAGGGAAATGGCAAAAAGAACGTAAGAACGTAAGCTGCTAGGCGAGGCCAAAGGTCTCACCTAGTCCAATAAACTGTGTCTGACTACAGCCAACAGTTAAGGCTCAAGGAAAGAAGGTAAGAAAATGGCAAGTTTACGGAAATGCTTCTTTCAGTGTGTGCTGCCAGCTTCTGCTGCTATGTGCCTCAGTGACTTCACCACCCACGTTTCTACCTCCATCTTTGTGTTCAATAGTCTTCAATGGATTCCCCTCTGAAGAAGTCATCCAAATATTTTCTAAAATCACTTTGGCCAGCTTCGTATGGTATGGAAATAAGTTCCACATCTCAATTATATACTGTGTGAAAAAGTATTTTCTTTTACTTATTTAAACCTGGTGTCTGATCATTTTCTAAACAACTTTTCCACGCTGTTCAAAACTTTATATACTTTTCCTGAGCGAAAGGACTACAAGTGTATTTAATCTCTCCTTGTACAGAAGCTACACCATACTTTTATTCATCGTTACTGTTTCGTAGTTCAAATAATTACATCTTGGAAAACACACATTTTGAAGGTCTTTCTAGTATGTTCTTACTTTAGAAAGTCTATTTCCTAAGAGACGGTAATAGAAAGATATTGAAAAATAAGAAAAGCAGAAGCAAACATTTTAGAGGTGGTAAGATAATTAGACATATCAGCAGAAGAAAAGTATTTCCAAAAGACCATTTGGAAATGGAATTGGAAGTAATTCTTAGAAGCATACTGGAGTATTCAAGAAAATCCTTTCCCCTACTCATACATACTCTTCAGCAGCTGTGGTTGACTGAAATGCATGTGAGCGCTCATGACAGCTGTAAAAGTAGCAAAGGAAGAGTTCAAACTGGCCCCACTTCTTTTTTTATACCCCTCTGATATGTTAGGCCATCTGCAAGTAAAGATGTAAAATTTCTGGAAATGTGTGAAAGCAAGAAAGAAGAAAGTCCAAGTTTCTTTCCCCATCTTGTTTTTGAGTTTGAGTGAGTCTTTTTGTTTCTTAGTTTTTTTTTCCAAAAGGAAGATGAATGTTTTAAGAGGAATGGAAATATTATCAGTAATTATTTACTTCTTTAAGAATAAGAAACACATTATACGTAACTTATACAAAGCATAGGAAGCAGTACTAGTTCTAGTCATGAAATAATATACATTGTTAACTTGTGAAGACAAATGTAGCTACTACTAAAATTCAGTTGTGCAGCACACTAATATAATACATACTAATGTAACTAATTTTTGCCTGTAGCCACAATTTAAAAGATGGAAAGGAGTAGAGGAAGGCGTTTAAAACCAGAAAACATCAGTATTACTGATCTACTATCTTTGAGCCCTGTGGGTTTAACTTATGTAATTATATAGACAACATTACAATTCAAATACATAAGAAACTAATATTTCTAGGGAAAAGACTTGGAAAACAAATGAAACATCACTGGCATGCTCATTTCATTGTGGTCTTTAAGATTTTGCTTTGTTATCTACATTACAGTTTGACTTATAGAACATAAGTTTCTAAGAAACTTCATTTGAAATACTTACTAGTTAACACTTCAAGCCTGAAGTCAATGTTTTTAAATCAGCCACAATCCTGGCTAGAACAAATTTCAACTATAACCATAAATCTCATCTTAGTCTTAGCTCAAATTTGGCAACCTCGGCCAACTCCACACCTAACCAGATAGCTAACACATCTCCTAATAATCCTAGCTAGCTCTCTGCTCCCTTTAATCCAGCAAGGATACCAGCTTCACTGGCTCTTCATGGGCTAGCATAAATCCTAATTCTAAACTGAAATCCAATCAAACATATCAAACATGGGGACCTGAAATCTATAAAAAGCACAACATGCCAATATTTCTACTCTAGTAGAAATACTTTTGGACATAGCAATAAATCTAAATTAACAGTCTCTAATGAGCTAAACTCTAATTATTATCCCAGGCCTAGCACTAGCTAGAGACATCAAATTTCATGAGAATAGATGCTTCCCCTCCATTTTCCTCATCATGAAAAAAAAAAGATAGGAGGTTAAAAAAATCTATACTAATTTGCTTCTCACTGTAAGTTTATTAACTAAAAGAAGTATTTGAGAAATAAGTTATTTTATTAGAATATAGTATAGAATATGCATTTAATCCTATTATGAAATAAACAGAATTTAAGTTCTAACAAAAAAGCAAACATTGAAAATGGATAAGCATTGCACACTGATGTATTTAAGTTGACATCATGCCAAAATCTTTTAAATATGAAAATATAAAATTATTAGTTGAAAATAAAGAAAAAAAATGGCAAGTCGCACCAAGATAGTTTGTCTTACTTACCTTTTCTGATCAATGTTGTAACACTTACACAGAATAGTTCAAATTTTTAGAGAAAAAGGCTTGAAAAATGAGCATAGTTATAAAGAATATATATAGTGATGTTAACATATCTGTTAAAACAATGATGGATCAACAAAAAATTTGGCCTGTGGTATCCTGTACTATAATTGTTTACAATTATGTATTTTTAAATACAATATATTTTAAATAGATTCTTTTGAAGGAGTCAGTTACAGCAATAATGTAATTTTAAATATTGTTCTGAATATTCTTTTTTTTTCCTCCTGAGAGAAAACATTTTCACACTTTCGGTTTCCTCATAGGGGACAGAGGGGGAGATGGAGAAACAGGAAGAAAAAGACTGATTTTCAAGTTCCTCATTCTCATTTTCCAAGCTAACATCTCTTTCTGTGACAGTCAAGCATTTCACTACATCAGCTACAATATGAGCATGCTTTTAGTAATAATAATTATCAGCACATTCATTTTTAGCAGACATTGTGACAATGAACCTTCAGTACTCTGCTCCTTTAAGAGAATAGGACTTAGTCTAGGTCTTGGAAATCAGAAAAACAGTTTCAAAGGACTACAGAAACATGCAGATTACTAATAAAAGAGAAGAAAGTTAGACTGAAATATGAGTAATTCACAAGAAAATTAGTTTGGAGCTGTTTATGTGTAATTTGCCTGTTCATAGGCCCTCAGCTATCAAAGGGAAAATGAACAAACAATAAAAACACTGTCATCGAGAAGACAGACAAAATTATGCATCAGGTACGATCAGATCATTGCTATCTGAAGTCAACAGGCAAGGCAGGCCTCTGCTTTGCTGCTGGGCTATTAAGAATGGCTATTTGCTTTTTCATATTTCATGGCAGAACTGCTGTTCTGAAGAAAGCTACACCTAAGTCAGCAGATCTGTTTGAAATATATTCTCCAAATATATAAGACAAAACAAAACAAAGTAAACAAAAAAGGGTAGAGCCATCATTTGGAGAAGATGGAAGTGGTTATTTCATTTGCTGTTAAGCACAAGGAAAAGCTGGTAAAGCTGGTAAATGGTAAAGCTGATAAAAAGATGCATGGGCACAGGCAACAGGAAGGAGACGTGAAAGTGTCCTGCTGCGAGGGAAGCAGGAGATACAGAAGCGCTGGGGGAACTGGTACTGGAAGCAGGAGTAGGAGAGATGAGGAACAAGGAGGTATTGCAGTAGGAGCTGGAAAAAACTCTCCTGAAAAATGGCTGATCAAAACAGGCAATTCAACACCTTGCCCCTAGTGCAAAAGAAAAACAATTCAATAGGGCTCTGGGAAGCAAATATTTGATTTAGGAGTGGATATTCAGGAAATTAGGATGAAGACAGCTCCCCTTCCCCTGCAGAAAGCAGAAAAAATTCAACAACTCAGCAACTGCAGTTTCAAATTCACATGTAGATCTGCTGTGGTACTCTGAGACCTTTTAGGATATCAGGAGATGGTGCCAAGATTGTGGCTAGTGATTTTCACCATCTTGGGGGCGGGGAGGGAAGCATGGCATAATGTTTCAACCCAAGATTTATCATTTGATGTATAAGTGTTAATAACAAAGTCAGTTACACTAAAAGGTTTTCTAAACCTCCTCCCTCATCCCCCCAGAAAGAGCTTCCTAGGGAAATAAATACTCAGAAACATACTTACCAAGGCAAGTATAAAGACCCTGACTTATCCATGCTAGTATAGCAAGAGTGATAAGATCTCCAAAACTTGCTGCTATAGGAGTGGCAACATTGTCAGGATTAATACCGGTCTTCTTTGATCCAACAATAACTCCAACCATTATTATTCCTAAATTCAACAAAGAAGAAAGTATGCTAATCATATCTATTTCCCACAGGAAATTCCAAGATAATGGTAATTTCAAACTAGATAAATAAGAAGTCCATGCCTTTGCCCAGGATGATCATTTCTCCCACATGACTCATTTCTGCATTTTAAATTCTTAGCAATTTTAAAAAATGAGGTTGTGTATTTTAAAAACTACAGCAAGCAAAGAAAACCATCTGTACAATGAGCTATTTTTGCTTACGATTAGAATTCTCACTATTAAAACTGTAAATCAGTCATCTCTTGAAGAAAAAATATTCATTGTATTACTTCTACACCCTATTAACTTTAGCTGGCTGAGATTTATATTATTACAGTAGGCTGAAAACAATATAAGATTAAACACTATGATGTCTGAAATTGTGCAAGATTTCCAGTCATGAGCTTAGCATCAGAAGCCATGAAGCTGTATCATAATTTAAATAAAAAACAAGCCAACATAATAAAATGATATTTGCTACACAGCCAAAACATTTTAAATTGAGGCCATTGGTTTCTATTTTTTTTCTATAAACAGCAACACTGCCACTCTTTTTAAGTGGCATTTCTCTACAGAATGCAAGCAACTACTAAAAATACAATTCACAATGCTATTATGAGTATTCTTTGGCAGGTACTTGAAGTATTTTCCCCTCATCATATAATACACTTAAGAGTTTCAACTGTATTCATTATTCTCCATGTTGTTTTACAGAAATTAAAAAAAAATTTTTTATCCTTTTCATGTATTTCAGCAAGTAATATTATTTATTGTAGGCTAAATTATGAGTTCACTTCCAGACGAACTGCCTAAAGAGTTACATTCCATGAAATTCTCAAACGGAAGAGCTGAAATGGTCCTGTGGGATCACAGTATTTCAACAGCACCTGTTTCATGTGTAGGAGTTAGATGCTTAGAAAGTAATTTCCTGTGCTGGCCCATCACCAGATACAACAAAGGTTTTTCTTCATGTCCAGATAATACATGACAAATGGAAAGAACACAGTCCTGTTCATCGATCTTACTACTGCTCTTAATTCCACCTCATGGTGAAACTCAATAGCTTTGTAGTCACTAAAAAAGTGTGTTCTTAATATGTTACTAATTCCATGCAAAACTGTAACAATGTCAAGACAGTTTGCAACTTTCCACATAAGTAAGCATCTCAAGTTAGTAAAAAAGGGAAGCTAAACATTATTATGAAGACTACCAACTGTGTATTTTCACTAAGAATACGTCGCAAGTAGAGGCACCTTTTTTTCCCCTACTGTCCATTAAGTACTTTCTTATACTTTTATGACTAAATCTTTCCTGACAATTGCCAAGGATAAGCTTAAATGCATCACACCATGTGGCTCAAGACAGATACACTGATACTGTCTATACAGGGGAATTTGGACTCTGAACCAGTCTATGCCCTTCAACTACCAAACCAATTGGTTCACTTCAGACACAAAGCGGAGCACAAAGTACTATGGAAGCAGCATGGATAACTAGAGAAATTGGATTCAGCTATCATTCAGGCTCAGTCGAGCTTAATTACAAATAATTTCCACATGTCCAGTACTGAGAATGTATTTTGTGCAGTAATGAATATAAAAACTGGAAAAAAAGTTGCCTTCTCTCATCTTGTTAGGAAAACCTAAAAACCATACTTTTGTTTTTAGATATGCTCAGGAGGTCATGCAAATTAAGCTCTTTCAGAAAATATGATAGAAGATGGATGTAATATTAAGGCCTATATGGAAATTGCAAAAGGGCATTCTATTGTCAGCTGTGTTTTAGTGACTATGCATTACTGGATTTCAATTTTTACGGATAGCAGCATAAATACACACTCTGTGTCCACAGAAACTGAAGTAACTGTAAAAAATAACAAATACACTTCTTTTACCTTGTAAAAGAGAAGCTATGAAGGCAGTTGCTACACTGCTAGAACACAAAAGGATTGAATGATCAAAGCGGTATTTGCCCTCTGGAATCCATCCCAAAATAACTGCTGCCACTGCTGCCAGGAAGCCAACTACAGTTGCCTGAACCTAGAAAAGAAATAGGTAGACATTTTTTGTTGGAATGAGTGGCTCTTAAAATAATTGACTTAGGAGGACTATGGAATCATTTCCTGTTATTCTTTCCTCCTATCTACATTTGTTTGCAAAGTGTAGAGGGAGCGTGCACATTCATCCTGTAGAGAAGATGATACCCCTGGTTGATCAAGAAGAAAAATCCTATGCCAGTAGTAAAGGCTTTACCAGTAATTCAGAGACGCAAAAATAACAAAAGTAAAATCAGGGAAAAGAGCTGAGGAATCACCAGGAGCCTAAGATGAAATGCCTAAAAAGCTTCCTAAGCCATTTAAAACAGTGAAGTCACAGCATAAACACTTCACATATTTTTTTTGAATCCTGTATGTTCCATTACAAAACATGAGCATGGAATAGTTCTTAAGATTAGAGATAGTTGCTTTGGAGAACAAACACTCATTTCCTCAAATGACCCAGCTATTTAAAATATAGTTTATTATCCAAAAGCTCCATCACGTACTTCCTTTAAATAATGAATCCAATTAAAACATAGTATTGAAAAGATTTGAGGTCAAGTTTAAGAGGCTTTGCCAAATCTGAAATTATTCTCTAATCAGCCTTAGAAATGTTCTCTCTGGAAAATTAAAAATGAAATACTATTGATACAGTCAGAAAGAATAATGTACCTCTTTTGGCGATAAACACAAGTTCATATTGTTTTAGAGAAAAACTACACTGTACCACAAGCAATCGATCACGAAAACATTATATTTTAAGTATGACCCAGTGGAGTATTCCATTTTCTATCTCCACATTTGCCCAAATTTGTGCTGCACATTTTAAAAAACTTTAAGTTTTGTAAGTAAGCAAACTAGTCAGTTACATTTACCTGTTTTAAGGCCAAATTGCCAATTATTAGGTTCCACTTCTCAATGGGAGAATCCATTTTCCCAATATTTACCTGTCAAAATTACAAGACAATTTAAGACATTTGGGTTTAAAATTATATTACTTTGAAAATTCACTAACAAGGCAGAAAACCACAAATAATTCAACTCTCTCAAAAAAATTTTGACATTATGTCCATTCTATAGAGATTAACAAACTCAAAAAATATATTTTGTGGAATCTGCTGATCCTATACGGTAATTAGAAATTTGATTCTTAACAGCTTTTAAGTCTCTCTTACAACAATTAACACTTAATGCCAGACATTCTGAAAGCAAGTTAAAACCAAGCTATGCTTTTTCAAGTCAAGCATTTAAAATTGCACTTATGCTACCTATCCGAAAACAGCCAAGGTTGATGCAGTTTTATGCAGTATGTAACTTGTTTAACATTAGCTTACTGTGTAAGGTATACTAGCTACCTGATATTCCAYGAATGCTCCGAACACCGTACGTGATTAGATCAGTGGCTGGAAGGGAAATTTATCAGTGTTCAGTCACTTTAGACTAAACTTGTTTCTATGGGTCCCAAATTCTATGAGTCAATAAAAAATGCACAGACATATGTGTATGTAGACACACATACTTTCATGTATATGTATTAATTGATTGCAGTGAGACTACCTGCATACATAAAATGTATTTGCAAGTGCTTACAAAAATCAGAAACTACATCTAGTAGTGCTTTGTGTTCTAACTTTGGGTTTATTCCAATACAACTAAAGATTTATAATGCTGTAAATGATATAAGTCTAGGCCTAAGGCAGTAGTTGGAAAGACTGCAAATTATTATTATTTTAACAAATGAAAAAGGACATACATGTTGTTTTATAATGTATTCCATACTTTCATTTATTTTTTGAGTTAGAGGACAAAATCTGAAGAACCATGCGTACCACTGCAGTATGACAATATCTAAAATACCTTACTTTTCAGGTAATTGAACAAATTCTTAGATTTTTTGCAGAAATACTGGTGTTTATTTTTTCTATAGAATATCAATTTATAAAATAACCTATACTTCTCAAAATACAGAAAGCATCAATGCTTTTTTTTCCCTTTTGATGATTTCTTTTCAGTTATACTTCCACTTCTTTTCCATTTTTTTTTTACGGTTTGTGATTTTAGTGATTTATGAGGAATGAAGTGTTAAAAGAAATACCCAACTAAAAAATCTGGAAACTTAATATGACACTTTATCTCAATCTACACTATAAATATTTTACAGTATTCAAAGTACAGTCAAAGCTCTATCAATACATGCATTAAGTTTAAATACTAAAGCAGTATTTAAGAAAGTACAGATAAGAATCTTCTTTGCATCCTTCTTAAATATACATGCTAAATGATGGGCTATGGAGAGCTTAAAATTTTTTTCCTTTCAGGAAGTTTTTGAAAAGTATCAAACAGTCCCTGCTAAAACTGTAATCTTGCAAAATGCTTAATCCAGCCTGCAAGTAAGCTGCTGCCAAAAGGCATAGTTCTTCTCTCCCCTACCATCAACTGCAAGATCGTGTTCTCTTTCTTGAATCAGTTCCAGCAACTCCACAAGTTCATGGCAACACAGATTTGCTTGCTGCTTTGATGGAAAACTTTTTTTTAGGGAAGTAGAAGTAGATTTTCTTCAGCAAAATGATCTGATCCATCAATGGTTGCACAAATGCTCTTGGGGTTTGGAAGGGAGAAAGACAGCAGGACCCCTCCTTCCAGCTACAGATTTCCATTAAATCAGATCAATTTTACTTTGATACTAGAGAATAGATGGACCTAAACAAAAGGCTTATAAAGCCACACTGCTAATGCCTGCCACTGATAACAAGCAGACAATCAAGACAAGGGCGTCTGCATAAAGTTTACAGAGGTGTCTGGAGGAGCATCTTTCTTCTTTTCCTCTTAAAAAAAAAAAAGGAAAAGGAAGAGAAGGCAATGGTGTAAACTGAGACAACAATGGGAATGACCCAAAGAACAGAACAAAGTTGAAGAATACAAAACATACAAGAGAAATATTACGTTTGAAAGGGCATTTGACCTACGTACATGTCATACACTTATGCCAGCACAATGTGGGGGGAGGGGAAACTGTTTACTTTAACACTAATGCCAAAAAAAAGTACAAGTAAGTTGAGTAAAACAACAGTCTTGAGACACAGTGAAAGGACTAATTTAAAGTGAATAGGAAATTGTGAGTGATCGGTAACAAGCAGCTAAAGCAGAAATTTGGGCAACAAGATGAAGGTGATTTAGGCAAAAGCTGGAACCAAAGGTATTATGAACAGAAACTTGTTGAAATAACAAAATATTATGTTTTGGCTGACTAGGTAATTACAGTGGGGTAAAGAGTAAAGATAATTAGTTTACAGCCCCAAGAGCATAGGCACCTCTACAAATTCAGATGCAATTATAAACTAACTGAGTCGGAGGGCAGGAATTAGCTCCAAAGCTGAAGACATATTAGAAATTTTCTCCTTAAAGGCAGAGCTATTCACAGAGGCACAGTCTTGCATTTAGTGTTGAGACAGTATCTGCTGGAGAGTTGGCTTGTGCAAATTTAGGTCAGAGGAAGGAAGCTTAATCATACAACTGTCTCCAGATGACCATTTAGATATGCCCCAAATGAATACACTCCTTCAGTTTTCACTAAGTATGAGGGCGACAGGAGCAAAGGCAGAATGGCTAAAGAGAGTGGGGGGGTCAATTAAATCAATATGAAGAGTGCAAAGATCAAAATAATCTCTTTCATAGAGGTCTGAGAGAAGTGGCATGTAAACTGCAGGTCCAATAGCAAGTTTTTTGGTAAAACTCTTCAGTAAGGAATGATACAATATGACATAGCACCCATTTTTAAAACCGAGGAGAGTGCCAGCAGACAACTGTCCTGGAGTTTAAATTCATATTTGGCAATTAAACCCAAGCTGCCACATGTGAAAAGTTACAGGCAATAGATTACACATGTAATAACATGTAACAAGTTCTCCCCTCCTTTTTTTTCTAACAGACATGTTACAAAGCTCTTGTGCATTTGTTTGCCTTCACAGCAGTGCTCCGTGAGGATGGCTGTCTATCCCCAAGCCCACAGAGCAGTGCATGTCGCAGCTGAAGCTGAGCATGAAAAAAGGCACATAAGAGAAAGCTGCAAGGTTCTTTGTAAGATAAAGGCCATTTTTTCTGTTTATCAACATACAAAGACTAAATACCGTCTCATTAGTATTATCTTGATAATGAATTATCTAAATCGTTCTTATTTCATACAATATTGTTCTTTTAAACCTCCACTGTGTTTTACATGTGTATTTGCATGCACATGCGCACACACACAACAATATTTTCTGTTGATCTTCACCAGCTAAAATACATTAGAGTGCCCACTGGCTAAAGGAGAGAATGTCCACCAAACTATGACATGTGTCTACCTCTTTCCTAAGAGGGATGTGCAATGAACTTAAAATAGATCTAAGGAAATGCTAGAAAGTAGTTCAGTCATCTGTGTAACTTAGTCCAGGGTCTTCCATGATCCCTGAAGAAAAGAGGCCACCTAAGGAACCACAGAGACATCAGAAAAAAAAAAATCAAGCCTGTTGATTCAAAGCTGGGAAACAGCTTGGGGGTGCCAGTGCTGCTGTTACCTGAAGAAATGCACGTCACTGACCTCTTCTTAGGCAGCTAATTAACCTTCATGGTGGTATGTTGTGAACAGGGTTGATTAACCTGATTTGGCCAAGCTGGACATGGGACAACTGCTGGTACTGGGATGAGAGGAAGCCTTCATGGCATGCTTGAGTAAAAAGCTCTGAAGCAGCAGCTGACTTATGTCTTGGTGAGACTTAATAACTGTAGCAGCGGTAAGTGGAACTGATAATACTCCTCAGACTAAGCCTTCTTAGAATGGGCTGTGCATCAAAAAATGGAATATGGTTTTCGCAGTTGGCACAAGGTCTAACAGAAGCATTCGGCAAAATCAGTGAAAACCAGAAAAACAAGGAAAAGGTAGTTATACAACAAAAGCAGCAAAGCATTTTGACTCAACAAGGTAATTTCATGGAAATAAAGTAGTGGCAAAAGGTAAACTGTCCCAGAAGGATGCTGTCCCAGAAAGGATGCTCTTCCTGCTTGAGGGTAAATATGATGAATAAACTGGTGAAAGTAACAGACAAGAAGCAAAGATTAAAGCACTTCATCAGTCTGACTGTATTCTGTTGTTTGAGTCTGGTAGAAGTCTGGCATTCAAATGTCCAAACTGGTACTGAAAAATCACATTCAAGACATCTGCAAGCCATGTTATCACACAGTTAATGGGATACTTTCAAGCATGCCATTCTGGTTTGGGGGGAAGTGGCCTGAACCTGAGGGTATCAACTTCAGTTAACCACTGAACATGCAGGCAGTGCTGTGGAACCTCCTCTATCAATTTTCCTTGGGAGGGCGGGGGGCAACTCCTTGACTTTTGGCAACAATTGAGAGATAATATGAACTGGAGTCAGAACTCTCAGTGCAGAAAAAGGGTCTATATTTTACAGATGTCCCTGGAGAGCTATGTGGCTCACAGATGAGAGGGTATTGCTGAGGATGGGAAAATCAGGCAATGATTGGCTCAGAGAAGAGGTGCTGGAATCATAATCTGACAAAGGTCTAATCCTTTTGCTTGAGCTGCAATTGAGCCTGAAGCATTAAAGATCACATTATCTGAAGCAGAACTAGGGGAGCTCATTCTGATCCTCTTTTGTCACACCTTCACTACGGCACTGGCAGATACTGGACTTCCTTGGGTTTATTCTTCACGAGGCAATACAAATACTTTGAATAATCAGGCAAGGAGCTGTGTAACATGTGAACAAATTAAGTGGCAAGTCAACACAAAAAAACCTGCAAGGTAGAAGATAAAAATGTTCATGCCTGACAGTAAAGGCAGTAAGGTTTAAATGCAAATTACTGTTAAGAAACAATAAAAAAAMCCCCAAAATTAAGAACATTAAAATCAAGCAGAAAATGTGACTGATTAGCTAAGTCTGCTACTGATGAAGACGCAACAAAGCATGCCTATCCATATGTATGAAAGAAAGGGTATGGGGGAAAATCCATCAGTTTCTATAATGGGCACGACACAAGGAGACCTTCACAGGATTGCTAAGGTTATGTCCATCACAGTGTGTATTTGGGCAATAATTCAACATAATATGGTAATGAAATTTACTAATGACACAAAGCTGGGAGGCCTTGTCAATACAAAGAATTGTAAAATCATACAGAAACTAGATGACCTTGAGGATTACAGCAATGAAACCAGATGAAATTCAACAGTAGAAGGCACGTCAGAGGTCATGTGCTTACGGACTATTAGTATTTCTGTCAGAAGATGGAAGTGACAGCTGGAAATAACACAAAAGGAGAAATACTAGGACTCCATAATTGATCACCAAGTGACTATGAGGTCTAAAAGTGATGCTCCTAGGAACAGAAGTAAATATAATCCTAGAATGTTTCAAGGGAGCTATATTCAAGAGAAACAGGGAAGAGTTATTTTATAAACTCATAGTGAGGTCTCATCTGGAATTATATACACCTTTACCAATCATTTTTCCAGAAAAATTCATTCAAGCAGGAATAGATAGAGAAAGCCCCCTGCCCCCCCCAGGGAATGGAAAGCTTATCTTACAAAGGAGAAATGCAGTGTGTTACAGAGATACCCAAGATAGCTCAGGTACCAGAAATAGTTTAGCCAAGTTAGTGGAGCATTCTATTCATGATAGTTATTCACACAGAAAAAATACACAGGCAAAGGTAATCTGGTTTCTTAGGCTGGAAAAATGAAGGAATGGAACATCCCTTGAGACACAAAAAAGAACTATGACAAAGACATACAAAAAAAGACATAGAAAAGAACTACTTATGCTAAATTACAGTGTAGGCACAAAAAAAAAAAACTGCTTAACTAAAAAGTTTAAAAAAAGTTTCTCACGGTTTGATCAACAAAGGTCTAGAGTAGCAATGTGAGCAATGCTTTATTTTGGTGCCACACAAGTGGTCTTTTGAAAAATGTATTTAAACTTTACACAGTAGCCTATTCAAACCCCATCAAGGCCAAAGAGACCAGTCAAGCTTACAGAATATAAAGGTAAATCTCAAAAATCTACTCAACCGGCTGTGAAGGATGATTCAGAGGAGATGGAAGAAGATAAAAGTCTGGGGTGTGAAGATTGGAACAGGGTTGCCTTTTTAGCTTTGCCAATTTAATAACAAATTTAAAGAGCTTTTCTAATAGCCAAATTAAGTTGTAAGTATAAAACATTTCTGTTCCAAAGATTTGTTTCACTTTTGAAATATTTACAACATATCTGAAGGGGTAAGGGAAGAAGAAAGTTACTTACAGCAGTTGACAGTCTGGATGCCAAGGTCATTTCTAAATTTCCCTTGAGACCAAGAAGTGCAGGAACTAGGATAAAAACTTCAGTAACATTCTTGAACACATCCCAGTGCTATTTAATGGATACAGAGGGGAAAAATTCAATTGAAAAATTCTCTTTAGACCATCCTTAAAGCAATGCCTAAAATTCTGTAACTCATAACCTAACTCTCTATGAGAAACAATCTTTTAATATTAGACCTAGAAAACTTTAAAGAAAGAACTGTTATCTGTCTAGATAAAAGACAATTATGACTGTATATTACGACTCTAAAAATCAGAATACCCAAAGTAACATAAAAAAAAGTTCCTAAATGAATATGGCTCTGCTACTGCACTTTCTTCTCATCTTTTAGATAAAGACTAAGTAAAAGTCATTTGAAAATTTTATTTTTCCTGGTTAATCAATAATTATTTCTTACTCTCTCTGAAAAGGGAGGCTAATTTTTAATATTGCAGTTTAATGCATGTAATTTCTGTTTATATTGTGCATATGCTAAGTTAATTTCAACCACTTAAATTACACTACCAGTACATCAAAGCAATAATTAGAAACTAATATGAAATTTAATAACATTTCTCTTTATACTAGCAGGAAATTATAACTTGTTATTACAGCAAACGTAGTTCAAAAAGATGTCATTAACTTGAAGTCTTTTTCATGACTTTAAAATAGTGCCAGGCGCTATACTTGCTTTTGAATTCTGCTGTTAATTTACAAAAATATTTTCCTGTCTTCCCTCCCAGCTGTCTGGAAACTTCATATAAAAACAGCAAGTAATAAGTTGTCAAACGGTCAAAGTCCGTAACTCTGCTCTTATCTCTTTTACTTATAAAAGGTTTTGGATTTGCTTACAAAAATATTGTGAAATTTAGAAGAGTACCATTTTGTAAATCCCAGACTTTATAAAGCAAACCAAGACAAAATCTCCCATAATTTTATTATGTGAGCAATTCTGAGCCCTCAGAACAGAAATGCTGTGCTGCATTAACTGTCTGTCAATCCATGTATTTAAGTGGTATTCATTTATCAACTTTAACTAAACTAACAAAATTGTAATATAAATTGTCTTTGTATTCAGGGATTTGCACCAATTTAAAAAATGATTTTAACAAAAAACTAATTCAATTCTCAAATGTAAAGAGAATCTGAGAATACACTATATTTGTAATTACATATATTTTTACTACTGTGAAAGAATAGCCATGAAATGGTTTGTAAAAATTCAAGCTTAAAATACTTTGTCTTGTTTAAATTTTCATTCTCAAAACATGTTCTGTCATATTTTAAAACCTCACTTTATTGACATCATAGTTTAATGGCAATATTAAGGTGCAAAAAGCTATTACTGACTCTCATTATTTATTTTTGCCCCAGTGTCACAACCTTTCTCATGCATGGTGAGCTGGACTGGGAAACCAATTGAGATTAAAATTAATCCAGAAAAAAAAATTTTTTCAATCCAGTTCAACAAAACCAGCTACACAAACAATTATGTTCCCTTAAGGGAAGAAGTGCAAGGTGAAAGACTGGGTTGGAAGCCAATAGTGGGCACAATTGCCTCTTTTGGCTGATCATTAAGCTATATCATGAAGTAAATCATATATTAATGAACATGAGCAAAGCATCTGAACAAAGCATAAGACTGGTAAAATCTGTGCAGAAAGCATAAAATTGATATGTAACAGTGAATATATACAGAAGTGGGAAAATGTGCATGCCATTTTTTATTTTCCTTTTTCTGATGTGTGTCTCTTAGTTATAATTGATTAAGTTAAAGTTTTCTTAACTCTCTCAAGATTTTGAGTGACAAACCTTTTACTCGTCTTTAAATGAACATTCTAAAATTTTAAAGTGCATCTAAAAACACCTAAAACAGAATGAAACAAAACATAAAAGCCCAAATAAATTCCTTTACAGTCTTTCCAATATGAACAGTGTGGTTATTTCACATATGTTTGAATACTTTGTGTATCTACTCACACAGGAAGAGAGAACCTATTAGGTTTATAATTATAAAGAATTTCTGGTTCTGAAAAAAATAGAAACTAGGTAGGAAATAAAAGTAAATATAGCCTTTAGAAAGCAGACAGAATGCAAGAAAGTAAGCTAGTCCAATAAACCTTTCTTAACTGTTACCTCAATTTTCTTTAAACATCACTACACAAAGAATTATTTCATAAGCAACTGTTACTGTAATTCCATTGAAATGATTGCTATGTGCAACCGAATTAAGCAAGGAACCAGTCCTAAAAACACTCCATAACCATAAGGTCTTAGTCATATAATACTCTGAAACAGTGTTTTAAAATATTATTAAATATAACTCTTATAATTCAGAGAAAGTTCTATTTTATCTTAACCCTGAATAACTATCAGTTAAGTTTGCTACCACAAATCAAGATAATCTGGCCTGAATGGACCTACCATAATTATATTTCAAGGTGGAAGTGGCTTTCTATCCCTGTTCACAGCACTGATGTTTGTAATTCTGAGTGTTCAGTATACTTAATATTACATTAAAAAGTCACTTAAACATACCTGAACACTCTAAAAAACTCTAAATCACTTCATATGAATTTCATATAGCATATGAATGGAATGCACACTTTTATATACCATATGTATTATTACGGACCGTTTCTACACATGTTCTCAGATACTGCAGAGATATGAGGTACACAAGTAGAAGAGGTAATACAATAAATTCTTCTCAATTTTTAAACACATATGTATTGTGACATCACAGTTTATTGCAACGTCCACTTAACTATGTATACATTTATTAATGTCAACAGAATTTTGAACCAACTTACTTTTATTACTAGATTTTTATCTTTATTTAAAGCAAGAGGTAAGTTTATTCACCAGTTTATTATGACTAAGCGACAACACTTACCTAGAATCAAGTAACTCCCAATGAAATTCTGGAACTGTTTTAAAAGAAGTCTGGGGAAAAGGAGGAATTCATAATAGTAGAAACATACATAGATATAATTATGGTTTAATATAGCAAACATCTGCAATATCATGCATTAGAACTGAAAAACCCATAGATCACCTGTTAAAAAACCCACCTTCCAAAGCAAATACCAACCTGCACAATATCCAAAACCATGCCAGCGGAAACAGTTCCAAATCCTGCTAGCAAAAAAGGTACAAGTATCTGTAATGCCATAATACTACTAGATTCTTTGGGTTGTTTTCTGCTTCCTTCCACAATCATATCTTCATTACTGTCACTAGATAAGTTATCTTCCTGCAACATGGCATCTGTTTCTGAAGCGTCCATTCCATCACAGTAATTATAACTGTTAAAATCATCGTATTTAGGGCTACAGCTAGATGGGCTGTGTCCATTACTACCATGAAAAGTGGGTTCTGAGAAGTGATGGTACTCCATGTGCTGATCAGATCTAACATTAAAATTGTGTCCTGTTGGCTGTAATCCACCTTGCCAGACACCACTCACTTTTTTGTGTCTTTCATCCTGGTTTATCTGGTAAACAACAGGAACCATACTTAAAAGCAGGTTCAAAAATTTATCAGACTGAATTGTATTAAGATTTATGGTCCAATTAACAAAACTTTCTCTGTCATGAACTTTGCTATTTGTTTTGGTAATGGTAGATCTGCCTTTACAGTTAGTCATAGTGTTACAGAAGTATAGGTTGGAAAAGCACTTTGTTCCTCAGACGTCAACAAAGAAATCCTGTAGATGAATCATCAAGTGTCACACTCGATTTTAAAATGGATAAACCAAAATGATCCTTTTTTGCATGCAAAAAGATTTTTTCATTGATCTCAGATCTTGAACAATTCCATAAGTAAAGCTGGATCTGAAAAAAAAAAAAGGATATATTCAAGCTTTAAAATATTTTAACTCTATACAGAAGACACAAAATACTAGTCTAAATTCTCAGGTCACCTGACACCTTTTCAATGCAAGTGTTTGTAGAAATGCAAATCTACTCCAACATTTAACTCCCTGACTTGGAAGAAATGGAAAGGAAAAAGGAAAAGCTGGTGCATGAGGAAGCTTCTCAAACCCACATACTCTCCAGTGAGTAAAAGAGACAGCAATGTGGACTGTAAGCGAATACAGTGACACCCTAACTTTTGCCTTCTTAAGGCCTGGAAAGCCTAGAAAGCCAACATCATCAGGCAGTGTGTGTAGTCCTAGATTTCCAGCGGCCTTGAAGGCAGTAGGTCCTGGCTGCCAGAAAGTCCCCAGAGAAAAATATCTGGAGAAAGTGCAAAGGCACAGACAAGGTGAACCCACTCAATGCACTGTGGAGCCACTATTATTCCTTGGACCCTATGCTAATGGCATGAATGTGGGGCACAGGTAAGGAAAAAAGAAAAACTTTCAAAACACTATCATAGGTGGTAAGCCTAAAAGCATTACTGGGTGGGAAAGGCCTTATGTGTTGATAGTTCCTGACCCCTCCCAAAAACAGAATGAGAGAACAAGAAGGTGCAGTTTTGTTCTTTCCTGGCCTGAAGAATGTATTGTCTAAGTAAAAGAAAAGATACGGCACATAGAAAAAGATAAACAGAGGTATTAAACCAGCAACCTTCTACCAACTTTTGTGACAACAGCAAAGAACATTACAGAAGAATTAAGAGGAATATAAGCAGAAGAGAGGATCATGGGAAGCTGAGGAAAATAAAGATTTCAAGAACAGTATAGCTGAGTGTGCTGCAGGTTGCCAGCTGATTTATGAAGATGCAAAGTGGCACACTGGCTATGAAGTTTGCAGAAGGAAACATTTTGGATCACTTTAGCCAAGTGAGTTTCACTTGACCACTGGATGCATCCAGATTAGAGAAACTTTACAACAGAATTAAATAACAGGATGTGGGATTACAGTGTAAAAGACCCCTCGATGAAAGACACTTACCAAGACCCACAGCAGCCTCACCATTCAGGTGGTCCTTTTTTTTTTTTCAGGAAGGGATGGGGGAGTAACAAATGAAGGATTTTGTTTCACTCCCGGTGAAATACATTGAGGAAATTTTCCACTAGCTTTAACGAGGCAGAGTCTGGCTCTCATTGTGGTTTCTCCAATATGTCTTCCAACCATATCACTGGAGTACTAGACTGGTGACTCATGGAAATTATTCACTGTTCTGGAACTTTGGCCAAAAATATTTGGGTTAATCATCCATATCTTAAAACCACACGGGTTTTTTTCTCCTTGAAATTTTATACTTTATATTTATTTTTTAAAGAAATAAATCTTTTGGGGAGATTGTAGTTTCATTTAGTATGAGAAAGTGTTAATAAACAGAAATAACACTAAAAGAAAAAAAAACAAGAGGGACAGAAAAATGATTCAGTCAACTAGCAAAAGTTACAAAAGGGGAAGGAGGCCAGCCTGGATGGCTAACAGCTGAAAAGAAATAGTACAAAGCAGTTTGGATGACTGCCATTTATGTTTTTCCTACCAGAAAGATGTGGAACACATAAGTGAGCAAATGATAAATGCTGAAAAATGAGAACTTAAGAAGACGAACTGAAAAATATACTATACAGTAAAGAGTAATTACATCTTTAGAGCATGCACAGGGAAGGTAACTGTGAACCTTTGTGAAAGTAACTATTCATTTTCAAAAACCTATTCCAACAATCTTCCAAATGTCATCTGATGCAATAATTCTATTCTGAGTCAATGGATGATGATACTGCTGTAGCTTTAGGTTTTGTTTGCACCTATACAAAGCAGCAAACCATCTAAGGAGCAGAATGATCTCCGGGTTAAGAATTCCTTCAGAAGCTTCATCACTGACAAGAACAATTTCAATTTTATTGCGCTGTCTAGAAAAGATACAGGCACCAAAAGAAGCAAGCACTACTGGAGTAACTCATATGAAAGAAGTCTCTATTCCTGTATTAAAAATAGAGCACAGGTAGGAAGTATAAATCTCAGAAATCCCATCCCCAGCTTCTGCGGAAGGAAGAGGCAAGTGAATCTGGTTCTTGCCTTATAATCAGGAGGTTACAGAGTAAGGTGAAGTACTAAAAAGAGGAAGAGAGAGAGACAAAGTTCCTCTGAGAAGCCAGGAAGCAGCCTCAAATTTACCACATCCAGCACATTATATGTGAATATGAAAGGACATCTTGTCTTTCTTCCTACATGCAAAATAATGAGTTATGTCCAGACTATGAATATGATTCGCACTTCTTTATTGCTTCCTAAGTACCTACATTTAATAGCTTCTTCCTTTCCTTCATTCATTCCATTCCACATAACAATTAATGTGTATTGTTCACATCTCTCTCTCTCAGTCCCACAAACATGCACAAATAGCAAATACAGCCATACCCGCTATTTGCTGAGGACATATTCTTGAAAAGTGAGACACTTTGCAATTTGACTGATAACAAACCAATTTTCCCCTTAAGAGTTAATATATTTGATTAGGGAATACCTGCAGCAATTACAAAAAATACACACAGAAACAGTATACTTATGGAGAATGGACAGGCAGAAGCAGGATAACCAGCTAACTGGAAGAGATGCTGACTTTTGGAAATGGGGAGTTACTYCAGAAAATCTCAGACACTTCAGCTATGAGGCTGAACATCTGACCATTATCACATTTTTCCATTCCTCACATTTGATTGACTTGACTGATCTTGATGCATCTGAGGAAGATGAACACGACAATGAAAATGTAACTGTTCAGGAAGGGGCAGCAAAAACACTCTTCAAATAATATGATTATCCAAATGAATTGCCCACACTGCTCCAGACATACTTGGGATTCGATTCTCAAGAGCATGGAACAGACATACGGTTTAAAGAATATCTAGCATTAGCAGGATTAAGGGACTGGATTCTACAGCTAAATATGATTGTCTGGTGAGTGGACTGCTGATAATTTCTTTTAAATGTGAAAACAATTAGTAATTAAATGGCCATGCTCTTTTAGGTACCATCAAAAAAAAGGGAAGGGGATGAATGGACAGCCGTAGTGTATGAAACTTTTTGTAGAGTCAACATTATGACAGGCTAAAACAAAGATTTATTAAAATCTAAGTCTAGGAAAATTAATTTTCTGATCTCTTTCAGAGTTTGGCTAACAAAAGATAACACCTTTTAAATAATACTGGGGGCTTTCACAGGATGCAAATCTATTTACGCCATAGTCAAACTCCACTTTTCCTAGAAGTTGCAAACTTTTATTATAGGTAATCATTTAAAATAATAATAAGCTTCCATTTTTATATTTGATCTCTATGTTGCACTTCTATGTGGTATACAATAAAACACAACTTACATATGCCTGTCTGAGAAACACCTCAGTACAAGAACAATCAAGAGAATATCCTTGGAAAGGGATTTTCAGGAAAATGATATGAAACATTAATGAAATACTGAGCTTTAATACTTTGCCTTAATAAACATATAAGTACTTTGACAGTTCTATATCAGTCTTGAAAAGGGCCTTTCTTTTGATGACAGCCAGTGTATGCTGTTTTTACTATTTCTAGTGCTTTTCCATATAGCAAAATTTTTTTTCCCATTAATAGAGATTATTTCTTGTGGAGAAAACTCAAGAGGGTCTAGTTTTGTTCATTTTCACATTTACGTTATATACTCCTCTTCAGAGCAGGCAAAATCCTAATCACATGTACAACAACAGGAATTTTGCTATTGATTTAAACAGGGTTAGACTTTCATAATTTTGGACATGTTTGTAAATGGCATTTATTAATTCAGGAAAGATGCCACTGTTGCTGAAATGTATACTTAAATCACCATATTTAAGTAGCATGGAGGGTGCTGATTATGTATTTTAAATAGTCTTCTGTGACACCTTTAACAGTTACCGGATATTTCATATATGATTCTTTTCCCTTTATAGGCCTTTTACATCTGCTCAGTGTAGAACCAAAATCACAGGGATAATTATAATGAAATGGTCATATCCATGTCTAAAGACTCTCATAATAAGTAGGTTACATCCAGTGGTTGTGCTGCCATTCAGGGGGACCTCAATAGGCTGGAGAAACTGGCTAACAGGAACTTCATAAAGTTCAGCACAGGGAAATGCACAGTCCTGCACCTGGGGAGGAATAACCACATACCAGCGCAGCCTGGGGGCCAACCAGCTGGCAAGCAGCTTTGCAGAAAAGGCTCTGGGGGTCCTGGTGGACACCAAGTCAAGCAAGAGTCAGCAATGTGCCCTCACAGCAAAGAAGGCCAGTGGCATCTGGGACTGCACTGGGAGGAGCGTGGCCAGCAAGTCGAGGGAYGTGATCCTTCTCCTCCACTCAGCCCCAGTGAGGCCACACCTGTGTCTAGTTCTGGGCTCCCCAGTACAAGAGAGACATGGATTTACTGGAGTGAGTCCAGTGAAGGGCCATGAAGATGATTAAGGAATTGGAGCATCTGTCATATGAGGAGAGTGAGGAGAGGATGAGAGCTGGGGCTGTTTAGCCTGGAGAAGAGAAGGGTCAGGGGGATCTTATACACATATATCATTTATACATGTATAAATACCTGATTTGGGGGAGTAAAAAAGACAGAGCCAGACTTCTCAGTGGTACACAGCAAGAGGACAAAAGTCAACGGGCACAAATTCAAACACTGGTGATTCCATTTTTGTGTGAGAAAAGGGTTTTTTTTTTACTGTGAGGCTAGTCGAACACTGGAACAGGTTGCCCAGACAGCTTGCAGAGTTTCCAGCCTTGTAGAGCAACCTCGTAGGGCAAGGTTGACCCTGCTCTGAGCAAGGGGGGTTGCACTAGACAATTTTTAGAGGTCCATTCCAGCCTCAACAACCCTGTGATTCTGTGAAGTTTGGGATGTGAGGTTTTGGGAGTTTTTTTAAGTTCATAATAAGATTTACACAGATAATAGAGGGCTCTGCAGGGCCTCATCTCCACTGTTATAACTGTCTTGTATAATACAAGTTCCCAGTAATACACTGACATCCATTTACAGCTACGGCTAATCTTTAAATTGCTAAATCCTTGTAAACATAGCAGTAGAAAGTGAAAGCTGTATCAGATCACCTCAGCATATATAGAGAGTAATAAACAGACTATATTATCATTAGCCACTTTGTTGAAACCAGAGTCTAAGGTGGTGCATGGGGCTAAGATTATTTGTAGCAGATGCTTAATGTTTGGTATTAAAGACTGGAAAACATGCTGGAAGTTAATAAATGTTGTTTGCGAGGCAAATATATGGCTATTACACACCATTTCTTAAATATTGCGCAGTAAACTGGTTAAAGGGGTGTTTATTGTATGGCAGTTGTAGGGTTAAATCAACAGTAAAAGAAACAAAAGGAAAGACTAATAAGAGAAAAAAAATAGATGAAACAACCTCCAAATGCCTTCTTGAATATAAGTAAAACACAAGAGCAACTAGCCTCAGGCTCAATTTTCAGACAAGTTTTAGACTATTGCATTCCACTTCCTGAACATGGCAGCTTTTGATTTTGGCCCTAAGGAAAGGAAAAGTAGCTGTCAGAAAAAGGCTTGGTTTGCCTCTACACTTTTAAGGCAACTCAATTAGAAGAGACCAAAATACAGGCCAAAATGGGGTGACAAGGCTGTGAAATGTGGTCAGGTTGTAAAATCACCCAAACGGAATGCCAATTTAGAAACTACCTGGCAGATCATACCTAGCCCATCAAAAGCAGGTGTGAAAGTTTKAAATATAAAAGACAATGCATGCAGTCCTCTAGATCAAGTAATCAATAAATACTTACCAGGATGAATCCTAACTGTACTATTTGGGATACCGCCTACAGGTTTCTATTGTCACCACCAACTGAGAATGAATTGCTTATTAACTCAGGCACTAGTATAAAGACTTCACATTGCTTTTTTGGGGATACTGCAGTATTTGAAAAAAAAATACATTGCTATTTTTCCTTCTGAAGAGTCTACAAGTCATACTGTAGTATTTTGGTCACAGTTTCACAATCACTTTAAGTCAACAGAAGTAGGGACTGCCAAAACAGGTATTGCCACCTATTCTCATCTTTTCAACAGCATTAATCATTTGTCTGGCCACTGAGCAAGCCAAGTGAGGGAACAGATACAGCTGAAAATTACTTTTTGTTTGATTGGTTTTAGGGGCTAGATTTTGTTCTTTTAACTTTTTTTTTTTCTGGGTCGATTTTCAGCTGGATCAGCACATCTTACAGCCAAATGTTAATGCAAGCACAAGGGAACAAGTGGAAATATACAAAAGAGATGAAAGAGAGAATGGAATTGTTCATTCAGGGGTAACCTGCACTTAATTTGGCTCAAAGTAATCACAGAGCTGTAGTGTAAGAACTCCATTCTGAAAGAGGATGAGAAAGCAATGCTTACCCAGAAACAAAGAAGTGAAAGTATTATGTTGCAACATAACAGGTAAAAATATATGTACCCATAATAAATCATAACATCTGCAAACTCCAGTAGGTTTATATCCTGGTAGCTTTTGTTTAAAAGTTATTCACAATATTCTAAACTTTATTTACAATGTTTGATATACCTTAGATTTTTTATATATATGTATGAAACTACATAGTACTCTTGTAGAATGCTGGATGGGAAATTCACTTCCTGTATGTTAAGGCTTTACAATCAGTAAGTCTGAGTAGAACACTGTATAGACTTTCTGAAAATTTCAAAAAAGGGCACATCTGGTCTGTGCTTCAATAAAGTTAGGTAAAACACAGGAAGAAATAGAATATAATAATTCATACATAATATTGCTTCAGCATTCCTACAAGTATGTTCAAAAAGTTTACAAACTGACAGGGGAAAAAAAAATCTAGATCTAAAAGGACACATTGCCTCAAACTGTGCAGCCAGTTATAGGAAGTGAACTGAACTGGAAAAGTGAGGATAATTTAGGGTGCCTGCTAAAGGTTGGCAGGACTCTACCAAGTAGAGATATACAAGCAGACTTTTGTCCTGTATTTTTTATGTTTTGTTCCTGACATTAAGATTAAACAATAATTCAATTTTGTATGTTCCACTTATCAGAGCCTGGCTAATGTACTGTATTCTATAATCTAGGATCTATTATGAGTAAAGAAGGACTACATGATTGCATCCTGGACAGGATGGGGGAGCTGTGATAAAGTTCACTGAAATTAAAGAAAGAGATGGAGGTACTACTTGAACTTAACTGAGAATTAATGACAGAGTAGAAACTAAAACAGAGTAAATCACAAAAAGCACTTATGTTTTGGCAGGAAAGTAAGGAAAGAGAACAACACATTAATTACAAGGCTTGTAAACAAAAAAGATGATAGTTCTCAAGTCCCCATGTATTTTGTACAGGTAAGGGTCCCATATTTTTCCGGCACCTGCATCTGTGGTGGTAGATTATGGCATATTTTTATAGGTGTGAAGGTGGGAATAGAAACGTAAATATACACTGATACGGAGAGTGCTAAGAAGTGAGAGTCACTGGAAATGTTGGGCAGGTCTTGTATAGAGAAACCCAAAAGAATCATTGTCCAGACTATCTGGAGCAGTGCATGATTATATGCACTTGATGAAAACAGCTACCGGGATTTGAAGAGAGCAGGGTATCAGGATGCAGGTGTCATTACATCTTTCAGCATCAGTAGGCAGGATGCAGGACACTTGAGCAGGACAGCAAAACCGGCAAAGTAAGAGCCTGCACTAGTTCGGGAGGAGATGCCTGCCAGGAGTACGATGCGGATGAAAGGAAGTAACAGAGAGAGGCTGTCTGGCTGGGTCTCACGGCCACTGGTACAGGGAAAAAGGCGTGGAGGGAGGAGATGCCCTCCTGCACTCAGGTGGGGTGCAGCAAGAACACAGGAAATGGAAAAGGGTTGGGGGGCAGTACCGTATATACGGAAGTATGCGCCCCTCACGCCCCCCCCCCCCCCGGAGAAAAGTGAGGCGCCGCGCCTTCTTTCGGGGAGGTGGCGAGCCCTACCGTATATACCGGCCGTTCGGCGCCTCAGTGGGCGCCGTCCATTTAAGGAGGACGGCGGGTGCCGTATATCTCGGAGGCCTTACGCACCCGCTCGTATTTGGGGTGGGGTCGGCGCGTTTCTCCCGGGAGAGAGGGGGGAGGGCGCGGCGCCTCTCAGCTCCTCGACTTGCGAAGAAACTTTCCAGCTCGCCGCCGCCCGAGGGCCCCCCGCCGCCTCCCTTCCCCCGGGCTGGCAGGTCGCTGGCTGCCCTTACGTAGCGCCTGCCCCGGCCCCCCTCCTGTTCCCCCCTCCCCAGCGCCCCTTTGGGCTGACCCTTCCCCTCACCTGGGCAAGGGCGACAGCGGCGGCAGCTGCCCGCGGTCCCGCTCCATCGCTGCGGGGAGGGCGGCCGCCGGCCCCGGGCAGGGAGGGACCAACCCGGCGGCGGTGACAGCTCCGGGGCTAGGTGAGCGCCGCCGCCACTGAGCAGGCGCGGAAGCCGCTCGAGGGCGGGCAGCCCCCGCGATGATGTGGCCCGTGATGCGCAGCAGCCGCCGCCGCCACCGGCTCCTCTGACCCGGCAGCGGGCGAGGGAGCGCGCGGGGGAGGGGCCGAGCCACGCGAGCCGCGGCCAACCGTCACCCCGCGCCGTTGGCGGGGGGCGCGGGGGGGAGGGCGGCGGCCGCGGAGCCCCCCGCCCCGCCGCCATGGCGGGGGCCCCTTTCCGCTGTTCCTCGGCGCGGGGGCGTGCGGAGAGAGAGGAGGGCCGCGGGCAGGGGGTGGGAGCGAGCCGCGGCCCCCTGCCCAGCCGTCGGCGTCGTCTCCTACCTGCCTGGCCCCGAAAGTCGGCTCCGCGGGCGCAAGCGGACCGCCTGGGGAGCCGCGCATCGTTATCAACCGCTTTGCAACTCGCTACCTGCGTTGAAAAAAAAAAAATAACGCACAGAATTTGACCAAGGGAACGAGAAGCCTCTGGCTCCAATGACCTGGGCTCCCGGAGCATCGCCACCCGCGGCGCCACGTCCTCGGCGCCTCTGCCAGGAGGTGCTGAGGGGACAGGGCGGAAAGGCGGCAGGCGGGCTAGGGAGCCTGCACAGCTGGCCTAGCTCACTCTACTCGCCCTGCTTTGCCTTTCTGACTCTCCCAAATGCTGTTTTTTGTTGTCCATGCTACTCCCCTACTGCCCTCCGAACAGCCCCACTAATGCCTTGCAGCACAGGGAAAACAAAAGACTGGGAAGCAGAGCGTGCACCAAATGCACTCCCTTGGCAGACTGTAATGATGCATTTGCTTTCACTTGCAAAAGCTGTCTTGGCAACATTACACAAGACTCAGCATTTTTTTTTCTTACTTATTTCAGAATTTCAGGGAACACTTAGAACATTTTCTCTCTTCTCATGTAGCTTGGCTAAAAATAACTTCCCAAAGAAAAAGAATGTTTACAGTATTTGGTTTAGAATGTATTTATGTGAAAACTTTACGCTGTGCTGAAAACTTTAAGCAAGTGCTCAAACTTAAATCTGTGAATAACTCCCTTGAAATCAACTATGTCAAATTAAATACGTATCTAATTTGTTGCAAAGCCATAGCCTTGCTGAGCTTGTTATTCCTCAAAGCTGTTGTTTTGAGACACATTTATTTCTTTATATTAATATTAAAGCATTTATGTTTTGCAGTTGAGAATGTGTTTTCAAACCATTATTACTAATATTATTCCTGTATTGTTGCTTTATACTTCAGAGCAGTGAGGATGCCTTAAGTGGAAAGTGAAAAGGAAGAAAGAGGGAAAAAAAAAGACCTGGATTTAATGATGGCAGACAGGCTGAAAGCATCTTTTTTCCTTTCTATTGACAGAACAATAGACAGCATGGGCAAGTCACCAAGTATCTGTCATAAACTGTAGCTAAGTGCTGTGAATATGTGTAGCAAAGTGGAGACTTAGGTATGGGAGAATGTATTTGCAGGACCGGGGCCAAAATAATCTGCACTACAGGAGTGAAATGTACAGCATCATCTTGAACTCTGAGTCAATACTGCATTAAATGAATGAAGCAGTCCAAACCATAGAGCTATTAATTCAGCGGCAAATGCTGCCTCAAGCCTGAATTTATTAGAAGATGGGCTAAGGGAGCTGTTGTCTCCTTACCCCAGTAACCATATATACTCGTGCCTTGTGTATGCTTTTATGTTAGGTGCCAGGGATACATAGCTGGGCAACCTTCCAAATCAGATAAAGATTTCATCTGCTACTGTTGCCTATAGGTTAGAACACATGTTTGAGGCTGGGGAATAGCACCTAAGGGTGCTATTTCTGACTTTCCTAATTGCTTGCTTGGTGATCTTGTGCAACTCTTTTCTTCTGTCCGTATTACAGGTTCCTTGACAGTATTATGTCCCTCCCCCCACTGAAATCACTTGATACCAAAGGATGAAATATATTATTTGACATCCACACATTATTAATTTGGGCTGTGTGCAAATTCGGAAAGACTCAGGTTTTGTGGCCTGACACAGAAAACTCAACCCTCACAATTTTTCAATCATGAGAGCTAGCAATGGAATTTTCCTTGGAGCCTGAAACTGTGGAGGGCATTTGGGTGAAAGATGTGAGCTTGACAGGAAATGCAGTGGTGGCAGAATCATGGAACGCACCTGGCTCTGCAGCTGCTGCGGGAAAGTCGCATGGGAGGCTTCCCTTGCTTTGGCCAACCTCTGTCACCAACAAAGCAATTCAGTCTCCTGGTTTGCCTCCAACTCCTTTAAATTTGTTAATTCTAAAATACTGGGTGTGGGTTTTTTACTTGTTTCTTATACAGTGAGGGTATATAATCATTAAGAATTGGAAAAACAAAACAAAACCAAAGGTGTTTCACATTTCATACTGGAGTACATGATTACTACATTTTCTCATTTTTGGCCTGGACTTCCCATCTCATTTCTTATGAATTATTCAGTTCTCTCTTTACAGTTTTCACATTGTCTCAATTGTAATAGATAGGAATGGAGACTGTAGAGCAAATCCTGAATAACAGGTTGACCAATGCCAACTAAGCTTGACAGTTGTATAAGTTTCTTTTCCAAGGAATAATTGAAGTTCCCTCAGGGTCTAAAATTTAATCTTAGGTGCATTTGTCAGATTCTGATAATGAAAATGGGAAAGGTTCCAAAAGAGCAGATACTTACCTAGCTGCCAGGCATTCAAGTAAAATTATCTACTTGCTGAGTTTAATACTCTCATTTTTTTCTACAAGTGATTGATGTATTTTTCATGCCAAATCATTTAAAAAAGATGAAAAAGTAGTTTTTCTTTGTAATGTGAGTTTTCCTTTCTATATTTTTAATCCTAGATTTACATGGGCATAGGTGTTTGTATATTCCTGTAAGTTTTGTGTTTACCCTTGTGCTAACCAAAGGTCATGTATGAAATAGAGAATTAATGTTAGTATTTTTTCCTGAATTTAGCTACTTCCTCCACAGAACAGTTTCACTTTTAGTTGCTTAGCTCAGGGTTGCTTTAAATTCTTATTTTTTTTCAAAAATTTGATGTACACAGTGAGATAATTTATCGATTTTCCACTGTTCTGTGAAGAGCGGATAAAAGCTGCGGACATGAGTTGGAAAACAGTAGCTGTCCTCAGCTGCACGAATATTCACGTTGTAACGCATTTTGTTGTACAATAAGCAATGGTTAGCTACGCTGCGCGAAGTGCCGAGCCAACACCGTCGGGGTGCCGATCTGCCTGAAGGCGCTGCCTCCAGAATTTCGTTTCCCGGGTAGATAGAAATAACCGGTGGCTGCCGCAGTAACGGCAGCCTCCGCTACGGAGGCCCTACCCGCGGCCGGGGCGCTGCGCGGCCGTTGCTCAGGAGGCCCCG